>NC_073744.1:118328593-118639259 GCF_029784135.1 Toxorhynchites rutilus septentrionalis
ATAAACGGATTGCTACGAGACCTCAAAAGTTGGAAGAAGGCAGGCAAACAGAATCGCATATTGGATGATGATGCTCCTTGTGTGCAGACAATCCCCAGAGTAGGTTGTAAGTTTATGTTAGCTGCTTTGCGGAAATCATGGCATAACACATATGAATATGATAATTTGTAAGAATGGAACCGAGCAGAAAGCCTTGATATGTAGACAAAACATTATCGCTCGCTATTGTCTTTTATTTGAGATAAAACTTCAAACACAAATACGAGCAGAGGTGGAATGAGGCTATCGAAAGCGAAATAATTCCCACAAAACGCATAGAAATAATTAATCCTCTACGCAACCTTCATAATGCGACGATAGCCCCAGGGAATGTTTGCTTCATTTCCAGCCGCGCAGAAACACAGTCACTCCGTATCTTTGTTCCCCTTTTACTGTCATTACGTTTCGAGGACAGGAAAATTTAATTGTCAGCATCCGGAAATTAACTTGTTGGCGCATTTTGAAAAATTGCCTTTTAATATCTCGCGTCCGTAGTCGCGTCATATCTAAGGCAAGCTTCTTTGTCATCCATCGACAACGACAACGCGGTGACGAAGAACGGGAGAGAAGACAACGGAAAAAGATAAAACCCTGCGGGTTCCCCAGGGCTTGGAGAGAAAAAAAAGCTCCAAACCTCGAAAGATTTTGTTTCCAAGCTACCCTCGGTCGCAGCATCACCGGAGGCTGAACCTGTGGTACATTCGTTTCGAAATTGTTTTCTTTCCGCTCGCTCTCTTTCCACGAGAGATTGGAGCTTTCCCGTATTCAACAAAACACCTGCCGATATTTCCAAAACAAATTAAACGAGATTTCGAATAATCACTTTCGGCGCGTTGGTAGCGTTCAATTTCTAGTGCATTACATTCCCAGCTCCTTTCAACACGCGTTTTTTTTTGTTATTTATGAGGAAGGTAGCGTTGGGAAAGAGAATCCAGTTTTTTTTCGTTATTTTCAGTTCGCCGAGTAATCGAAAAAAATGATCAAAATGAAAAAAAATATATATATATATTGTCTCCTTGTTTCAACCACAGCTCGTTATGGTGCTTCGCCCAGCAGCGGGATCTCGTTGAAGCTGCACGATCCGAGCGCACACACACCCTAACCTTAATATTCCTGCTCGATAATTTACCCATCCCGTTCCGAAACCTGCTCGGGAGCAAAGATCGAGGCTTGGTTCGCGTGGCCAGATCCAAGCCACACGAGTTGGCTGCCACCGCTACTTCTCATTCTTTCCCTTCATTGGGCTACTGTTGTTGCCGATCGAAAACAGACACGCACTTCGGCCTGTGATCTGTCATTTATCCGATTCCCGCAACAAATCAATTCCTACCTCCCCATGCACATGGAGCATTAATCTTCTAATCAATGGAAACGTCGAGGGGCTTAATGCTGGTCACATGCGAACCCGCATAGGCACACTGCCACTGCCGCTGCGGCCTGGCCGCTGATTGAATTGTGCGGTGCTGCAGGAGACAAGCCCCAATCATTAGGGGCGTGAAATCAATTCCGATGGAATAGGTACCCTCTCTCACTGTGGACACACGAAGCCCGGCGATGTTGGCAGCAAATGAGTTCAGACCGGATGACCGCTAAGATAAACGGCCATTTCTTATGTTCTTTTTTTCTTCTTCTTCCACTTCTTTTCCCGCTATACCCCACGCGAACCGAACTCTCAAGTGCGGCCATTTGCTCCCGCTAAAGTCTCTAAATCATTTACCTTCTGCCCAGTGTATATCAATTACCCTTGATAGCTTTGTTTGTGCCGAAATTGGGCTGTTATTAGGTGGTTTAAAAGCTCGGCTTCGAACGTTTCTACCATTCTGGGCTCGCTCGCTCGGTTTTTGGGTGTCCTATTGTCGGAATGTTTGGGGCTGATTAGCGCTGATGGGGTATTGGCTTCAATGACGATAATAATCGTAGATGCGATCAGACAGTGGAGATAATCCAACGCAAATGAATGGTTGGGATAGTGCGAACCCCGTATAACCAGTTCATATCGATCAGTGCCGGTACTTTTGTTCTGTGAAAGTCACAGAAATCGATCAAACATCAAATTATGTTAAGTAGATCTTGTTGGCGACCGATCGATGGTGGGATTATTATTTTGTAAACTACAGTGTTTCAAAGAAAAAAAAACGATGCATTCAACCGTCGTTTAGCTCATATTTATTATATCCGCACCGCCATAATTTTTATTTAGCAAAATATGCGTATAATGTTGGTTTTTTCGTCCGTACAAGACTTGATGATTCGGACCAGAAATAGTCAATGATCGATCTCTCCATTCTGTTACCGGGGGAAGGTTGACACTGCAATTAGTGATATTATCATGTTAACTAGCTATACTGGCTCGCTTGAAACTTGGCCGTTTCTTGATAGATCGCAGAGATGTTTACATCAATCGATTGGGAATATTTCTATACGCAAAATATATAATTTGATTCGAAGATGTATTTTTGAAAAATTAATTACTAAACAATTGAAACAACGTTGATAACTATTTTTGTTGTGAACGGGTTTTAATGATTTGGATGCCAATCGAATCAGAAATTCTCTAATATTTGTTCGATGTGCTATATATTGCAAAATACCTCAGTCCATAAGGCCTTCCGCGCACGGGTCAACTGAAACTCGATCTCAACTTGTCTTCATCTCAGCTGTCAAACTTAAGCTCAACTTCGATCCGCACACGAAGAAACTCGAAACTGACAGGTATCATTAAGTTTTGTCTGTCATCTTTAAATCGCAGAACCAGAACTCTGGAGTTTTTGTGAAGCGACAAAGACAATGGATGTTGATATGGAATGAACACACTTTAAACATTAAAATTATGAATAAAAATAACTTTTTCGCATCAAGTATGCATTCTGTATAATTCAAAATCACACTTTTCACTACTAGTGAAACAATCCTGATCGTAAATGGTGTCTAAAGATAATTTTATGTAATAATAAGTTTTTGTGGGATCATAAAAAATATATATAGAAAAAGGATTAAATTAAGGTCAGCACCACGTGTTTCAATTTTTTTCAATTTCAAAAATTGGTTTATAGGGGTTTTTGGGGTCGGGGAAGGTTCTTATGTTATTTCCAGACCCCTCCCCCCTCTCTAAGGGGGGCTGTCATACAAATGAAACACAAATTTCTTCATTGCTCGAGAGTTAAATTAGCAAACGAAACCAAATCTGACATGTGGAGGTTTTAGGGTGTAATAAATATTTTTACGGTGGTTAGACACTCCACCCCCCACTTTTAGAGGGAGGGGGGGGGGCGTTGGGGGTCTGCCATACAAATGAAACACAAATTTCTGTATAACTCGGGAATTAATCAAGCAAATGAAACGAAATTTGGTATGTGGAGGTTTTAGGGTGCAATAAATGTGTTTAAAATGGTTAGACACTCCACCCCATCTCTAAGAGGGAGCTGCCAAACAACTGAAAGACAAGTTTCTGCATAACTCGAGAACTTATCATGCAAATAGAGCCATATTTGGCATGTGGATATTTTAGGGGGCACGAAACGTTTCTATTGAGAATCGATACTTCTCCTGCCTCTCTAAGGGGGGCTGCCATATAAATGAAACACAAATTTTTGCATGACTCGAAAACTATTCAAGCAAATGAAGCCGAATTTGGCATGTGGAGGTTTTAGGGAGCAATAAATGTTTCTATGGTGGTTTGACACTCCTTTCTCCTCTTTAAAGGGGGGGGGGAGTGGCTCCCATACAAGGGAAACACAAATTTCTGCATAACTCGAGAACTAATCAAGCAAATTGAACCAAATTTGGCATGTGGAGGTTTTAGGGTGCAATAAATGTTTCTATGGTGGTTAGACACTCCTCCCCTCTCTCTGAGGAGGGGGCTGCCAAACAAATGAAACTCAAATTTCTGCAGAACTCGAGAATTAATCAAGCAAATGAAACCAAATTTGACATGCGGATGTTTTAGGGTGCAATAAATGTTTTTACTGTGGTTAGACACTCCACCTACCTCTCTAAGGGGGAGCTGCCATACAAAATTAAATGGGGTCGATTAGAAGATCAATCAATGAGCAGTTCTGCGATTGGACACATGAACTTGCTCTTAGTATGGAAACATGAATGTTTGAAAGGGTGACCGGAATAAATCGCCACAGTAAACAACTGCAACAGAAACAACCGCTTAGAAAAAGTGTAGTAGGCTAGAAATATTTGGCGCGGGAAAAACATCATGTGCCTCACATTTCTATTATAAATTTATTCTCTTGTTCTCGTTTTTCGAAATTTATTCTGAGGACAATGTAATGGGGACGAAGTCCCCATTTGGCGAGGATAAGGAATCGAGGCGGCCCATGCCGCCAAGATGACGCAATCCGAGTCCACCGCCGACCCGCCGTCGGAAGCGGCGGTGTCTCGCACGCAAACCTGGGATCCACTGATTGCCCGGTTAGTTTGAAACATAGGATACGATCCTTTAGCAATGTCCGACCGAGCTCTAGCGAGCGTCGGACGGTATACGTCTGCCCGGGGCGTTACGTTTGCCTGGGGCGATACGTTTGCCCGGTTAATTCTTGTTTTGAAATACAATACCGCGCCACAATATTTATAGCCTACTACACATTTTATAAGCGGTGGTTTCTGTTGCAGTCGTTTTCTGTGGCGATTTATTCCGGGAACCGTTTGAAAGTATTGATAACAAAAAACAAATTTTGGGCGGGACGAAGTTTGCCGGGTCAGCTAGAACCAAATAAAAATATTAATTCTATTTTAACGATTTAAAACTGCCAATCTGATATAGATAGTAATTTGTCATATAAACAACAATGTCGCCACAGATGTCGACACTGTAAAATTTCTTTGACGAATCAGTTGAACGAACCAGGGATGCCAGGTTTGGAGATTAACCTGCTTACATGGTTTTTCAATTCAGATTTTTAAAACCGACAATTTCATATTTTGCCGCACATGGAATATACAAGTAAACTGCTATAGTGAATTGAAAATATTCATTTCGCATAACAAATATTTTTGTTCGGCAACAGAATCTATTTCATGTTCATGATATATTAAACTATTATGTTCATGTGGTTAAATATATGAACTTATGTCGAAATTCATATTCATAGAATTCAATCATCAATCACTTTAGTCCAAACTAAAAGCATTTTAATCATAATATACATGTATAGAATTCTTAACCCCCTCACGTACAACATCGAGTCTCACTCGATGTGAAATGATTGTACCAAAACGTACAACATCGACTCTCTCTCGTTGTACGCTTGCAAGGCGCCAAGACTCTCTGCAGAGTAGTGAAATTATTCGAATTATTCGATACGATACGATTGGATTCGATACAATACGATTCCTATATGCGGGAGGTGCATAACAATTTAAACAAATGTATTTGGCCTTTTTGTAATTGTCGCCATCTTGAATTTAGATTTTTCATAAATAACTGTGTTGTAACAGTCAAGCCCTTTCATTTGATACCCATATTGACGAGGTTTTGAGAAAAAATTAGTTAGTCCGCCATTTTGTGGAGAACGCCATCTTGGAAGATCATGGAATACGCAGTTTATTTTTGTTTTTCAAAATACATTTACATACATTTAGTATACCACAAGATCTACTGTTCACCATGAATTCCAAAATATTTGTATAATACTATTGAGTGTACGAAATTTTTATACCCGGCAGTCAAGCCCTTTCATTTGACACCCATATTGTCATCAATGCAATAATATAAAAAAAAAACTCAAATGAATAACGAGCACATATTTTTATTTGCTTTTTCATATTAATGAATCCTTGAAACATATTTAATTTTTTGTAAACACATCTTTCATTTGATAAAACAAATTTACACTGATTTACGAAAAAAATGATCTGGCATCTTTTTAATCGTGTGCGGACGGCCTTAGTGTTTTAAGCTTATGAGAACTAGAAGCATTTCGATTTTACCATACATGTTTTGCTCATTTGACACGGACAATGTGGAGAATATTCGCAACTTCAAATTCGAGATGAAACTCTATGGAAATAGTCAGTTCTTTTCAGAACTAGCTTCCATGGGAGTTTTCACTGTAGACTTTCGAGTCTAGAAGCACGTTTTCCTCACTGGACAACGACCAGAGCCTCCAGTTTTTTTTTCAAATCATAAATATAGAATAAGGATGGCGGACCAGGAAATTTAACCCCTTCCTGTTGATCGATTGATCTGGAATTTGGAACACACGTATTTCATAATCTTGAAAATCCAAAATGGCAGCCGCTATGAAATGGCTGATTTTATATTTTCTCTAAACCCCATCAATATGGGTATCAAATGAAAGGGCTTGACTAGTAGAAGATAGTTGTTTATGAAAAATTCAAATCCAAAATGGCCGCCAGCAAAAAATGGCGCCATATATTTTTTCAACCCTTATCAATATGGGTATCACATGAAAGGGCTTGATTAGTGGAATACAATTATTGATGAAAAATGTAAATCCAAGATGGCGGCCGCTACAAAATGCTGGATCACATATTTTCTCAGAACCCCCTTCAATGAGTATCAAATGAAAGAGCTTGATTAGTAAAATACAATTATCGATGAAAAATGTAAATCCAAGATGCCAGTCGCCACAAAATAGTTGAATACATATTTTCTCAGAACTCCATCAATATGGGTATCAAACGAAAGGGAGTGACTAGTAAACACAGTTATTTATGAAAAATACAAATTCGAAATGGCCGCCACCACAAATATTTTTTTTCGAAATTGCATCGAAATGTGTATCAAATGAAAGGGCTTGACTATTAGAACACAGTTATTTACGAAAACCGTGCACCCGTGGCCGAGTGGTTAGCGTTTCACATTATCATGCCGGGTTTTCGGGTTCGAATCCCGTCCTGGGCGGGGGATTTTTCGTCAAAAAAATTTCCTTCGACTTGCACTGTGGTCACGCGTATGCTAGAGCTTGCCCCTCGTAATACATTCAAGGCGTGTTATTTGGCTTAAGAAATCTCAACTAAGTATTAAAAAATGACGCTAGTTAATGCTTACGTTGAGACGGCAAAAGTTCCATAGGGAACGTTAACGCCATTCAAGAAGAAGAAGGTTATTTACGAAAAATGCAAATCCAAAATAGGCCACGTCAGATTTCCATTACCTACCGTTAGTTGTTTCGTTACATGCCCCACGATTTTATTTTAGTCTCATCAATGTCCTAGATTAATGAAGAAAGGGGTGCGATAATTACCAACTGCTACTTGCCTAATTATTTTCTAGCTTTAGGTACATCATCTGTATTGTTATTATGTATAATCATAATGAAACCATTGAACTTAAAAAGTGTTTTTTAACTATTTTATTTTAAGTTTTTAGTGCATTATCTCTATCATTAGTATATTTCTCTTCAATAAAACCATTCATCAATTTCTTCAAATTTTTGGATTTGCATTTTTCATGAATAACCGTGTTCTACTAGTCAATCTCTTTAGTTTGACACTTCAGATGTCACATGGACCAAAAGGGATAAAATTGCACTTAAACTCATTTCCTTCTTTGGTTCGTGCCTTTATTCTTTTTTCATACAGTCAGTATTCTCAATTGTAAAACCAACTTTTTTTTTAATTAGGGAGAATACCCAAATCGTTTGACCGGCTGAACGCGAGGGAAATACACAAGAAAAAAAATCTATGGGCACATTTTCTCCTTCACCATTTAGTAATTCATATTACCAGTGTCCTCAACCCGCTTCCGCAAGAAGAAGAAAAACATAACCAGGAACCGTGGGCCTAAAATTAATCACAATTACCTAGGAGCAACCCGCAATCACTCAACACCTGGTCATCGCAGGCCACGGGCAATGTAATCTTTCAAAAGTCTCAATGCTCGAAGAAATCACTGCAACTTGTCAGAAGACCACATTAAAAGTCATATTTCACCTGGTTCCTCTGCTCCCCCTATACCTATTCCAATCGGGCCACTGATCTCACCAACTCGACGACCAACAGCAGCACCAGGAGCAGTAGTAGTAGCAGTAGGTCACCCAGCCAACGCCGAAACTTTTATGACATTTCTGACATTCCTTTGGCTGTGCCTCATTTCGCCACAGAATTTCGCGCTCCTTCCAAGCAGCAGCAGGGGCAGGATGGTGTCACCGCCGCCGCCGCCGTGTTGTGGTGCCCCGCCACATTGTCCAGTATATGGTCGCGGGTGTGGGGGGAAGCCACGCTGTGACTGACGCACAAATGTATAAAAGCAATTTGCTGTCCGGAGGATTGTCCTATCCAGTCGGGTTGATGATTTAAAGCAGTCGGAAAGGAAGAAGCAGAAAGGGAGAAAAAAAAAGTCGCAAACATTTTTCTGTACGCCCACGCGTCAGGTGAACTGAAGCCATAGATGGCATTTTAGCCGCTTTGCACGTTGTTTTATGTTGCGAAGGTTGCGGGGAAGAGCACGAGAGGAGGTGGAACAATAACAAGCCAGGTTAATGAAATTACTTGGCAAACTGGTAGAGATTCTATGCACCCGACTGTGACGATGAACGGGGGAAATTTAAATTATCCAAATATGGACGGGCTATTTTGGAAAGACACCTTAATCGATACACACAGCACCAGATCGGATCGATAAAGATTGATGAAGCGAAAACGTTGTTTTGGTTCAATTTTCGAAAACAGGGAAATCTAAATTTTATTTAAAACTTTAAGTATTAGGTGTAATAACAGAAAAGCTGATATCAGGTAGCTCAAAGCGAGGCGTATTTTTGGCTTTGTTTTTTCCTAATATCTCACGGAGGGAAGTGCGTAACAGAGTCAAGTTTAACGCAGGAAACGAGTGCTGATGGAAAGCGGAGCAGTTCTTTTTTCTAGGGCTTAATAGATGTTTTATTTATGCAACCGCTGCTGGCAGCGAAAGCTTTTTCACGCAGGCACACAAAATCTATGAACAAGTTTTCTTTCGGAATGAGAAAACAGCATCGTCTAGCAACGTGTGTATGTGTATATTTGTATACAGCCATACATACAGTACCCATACCGGGGGGGGAGGGGACTTTGAAGAAACAGAGATGCTGCTTCGAGCCTGCTTCACATTAATGGCATATGTTTCCGCTATAAATTTCATGCTTCGGGTATGGGTAAGAGGGCTCGAGTGCCGGAGCCCCAGCTTCGCCTTTTTTTTCTGCTCCGCTCGTGGACATATCTGCTGCTCTCCATCCGGTTGTCGCCCTGGTTTTGCTGATATATACGTACACATAATGGTCTCGTGTGCACACAAAAAGTGATCAGAGTAATACTCCAGCGGTGGCAGAACTTCTTCGGAGTATGTGGCGGTTCGGATGAAAATCAGGACATGCTTTACGACCTAATTTTGGGATTGGCTTGTTAATGAAGTTGCCCGGCCAGCAGGTTGCCACTGGACTAGTGTATCTATGGTGAGCTCTAATAAGTTTTTTTTGTTTGCGAAATTGTGGCATGTGGAGTGATCATTTCTTCCACAATATGAACAGTTGTACGTGACTGGAATCATTGGGCGATGATACATTCGTTAAGTTAAATGACCAATAGAAAATTGATACACCGATTGTTATCATTGACTTGCAAAAAAAAAATGTTGAAAGCCAATTCATTGAGTCATTTCATTATGCCAGCATCGATCTTTAGGATGTTTTCCGCAATCACGTTGATTTCCTTTTATTCATAATATTATATGATAAATCAAAAACGGTATGAAAAAGGTGCTACTAACTCATGACTCATGACGGGTAATGTTGGCCGCCACTACAGGTGAGATGGTCACATGAAATGACTCGTCAATCTAGGCGTATAGAGGATGGTTGTTTCCGGCAAAATTGTACTATATATCAAGGTCAATCTATTTTAGATCAAGCGTGACAAGAGTGGGAGGTGTTATTTTTTCCTGAATTACCTATAACGTGCTTAATGTGCAACCCTTGCGAAATTATTGTAATAAAAAAAATTATATATGGTATCCGGATAAAAAAAATCAAAGGGCCTGGCCGGGTAAGGGAGTAAAAAGTGCCCCCAAACCAAATCACTAGCTGTATGGAAAATATTATATAGGGTACTAAATTTTTGGCAGTAGTGCCATATATTTGGGTCCTTATATGGTACACCATAGGATCTAAGGTGAAAAATGCACCTTTTCGTTTTTCTCACGCCATTCTCAATAGCTTTGTGACAAAAATATGAAAAAAAATACTGAAAGTACATCTTACTTAGGTGTATCGATCAATATTTTCAAACATTTTTTTCATAAGAAAATCAAACACTAAAAAATTCAATTAATTTTTATTTTTATTTAAAAATTTTTTTTATTTTTTTTTATTTTAAAATTTAGCACTACTCTAGTTTGTATTCAAATTTTTTCCTACGTCTATTTTAGGTATATGTGATTTTTTTCATTTTTAGAGTGTTTTTCGCGGTTCAAAAAATATATAAATTTTTTTGAAAATAATTATTACTCTGAGACCCAATTTTACTCAAATTTTTATTTAAATACGGTCGTATGTGTTGTTTTTTCTATATGTAGCGTATTTTTTTCTTGAATTTTAAGAGGATTGCGCGAAAAAAAATTGTTTGTTTGTCCTTTGGGCATTACTGCTCTAATATTTATTGAATTTAGTTTTTCATATGCATTGCGCTGTACATTTTTTTTCCCGTATCTTCAAATATATGAGATTATCTTTACATTGGATTTAGATGGTTTACCAAATAAATAGGAGTCAGCAGTACGATAGAGCTCTGTGAAAAAAAAATAAAGTCCTTGTGGGAAGATCATTCGGATTAATGAGAAGAACACTTAAAAAAATCCGAATTGTGTTTTTTTTATTTTTACCTTATAATTGAAAGTTACGAATATAATAAAATAATTGATTTCAAGAAAATAAAAATAATAATGCAGACGATGAAGAAAATTATTTTTGTGTCTCGCAATGCAGTAGCTTTAAATAAAAATTAGAGCAGAAGTGAGTTTCAAAGTAATTTTTTTTTCAAAATTTCGAAATGCCAAATAATATATAAAAATGTTTGTACTGCACAATAATTTTTTTCTTATTATTAAATTTTTTGATGAAAAAAAAGTTTGAAGTTATTTATCGCTACATCTTAGTAAGATGTACTTTCAGTATTTTTTCATATGTTTGTCTCGAAGCTATTGAGAATGGCGTGAAAAAAAAAGAAAAGGTGCATTTTTCACCATATATCCTATGGTGTACCATATATGTACTCAAACATATAGTACTACTGCCAAAATGATTTATTTAGTACCCCATACAATATTTTCCATACAGCTGGTGATTTGGCTTGGGGGACTTTTTACTCCCTTACCCAGCCAGACCCTTTGGAAATATAAAAAAAATATTTTTTGTACCGCGTAACACTGAAAAAATCACACATCTAGAATAGCCGTAGGAACACATTTAAACATGAATTAGAGTATCACTGAATCTCAAATTTCAAATTTCAAAAATTCAATATTTTTTTAGCACTAAAATTTTTGATTTTTTTTTTTTGATAATTTTTCTTGATACACCGTAGTAAGATGCACATTCGGTATTTTTTTCAAATTTTTATCTCGAAGCTTTTGAGGATGGCGTGAAATAAAGGAATAAGTACGTTTTTCACTATAGATCCTATGTCAAACCACATAGGGGTTCAAATAAATCGTCAAAATTGCTTATTTAATATCCTATACAATATTTGCCACACAGCGCTAGTGATTTGGCTTGGGGCACTTTTTACGCTCTTACCCGGCCAGGCTCTTTATCATGAATGTGCTTTGAGTTATTCAACCAACAATTCAAGTGGTGTGATATTCTCAATCAATTCATCAATTAGGCACTTTCTCCTGCAACAGAGGCCACCTTGCCCCCGCTATGAGTCAAGCAAAAATGGTCCAATGCTTTGAAAACATATGAAACACAAATTTCTGCATTACTCGAGAATTAATCAAGCAAATGAATCGAAATTTGACATGTGGAAGTTTCAACATGCAACAAATGTTTACATTTATACAAATGAAGTATAAATTTCTGCATAACTCAAGAACTAATCAAGCAAATCGAGCCAAGTTTGGGATGTGAGGGTTTTTGGGTACGAAAAATGTTTTTATGGTGGTATATCACTCCTCCCTCCTCTGAAATGTAGAGGGGGGGTCCCGTAAAAATAATACACATTTCCACCAAATATATTCCAACCAAACATGACAATTGAAAATTTCCGGAAAACTCTGATGGAAAATGGTAAATTGGAAAAACTCTGAAAATTCAATTCGCATATGTTCTGCATTTACACAGTGACAAGCGTTGTTAGTCCATTTGATGTTTGCGCTAACGGAGTTAATCTTTGTTCGAAAGTTGAAATGGATTTACATGCGATAAAACGCAACGCATATTTGAAAGATGAGAAAATTTAATACGGAACCCAGGAGTGGATTTAAGTAACATCTTAGAAGTGAAAAACTTAAAAGTTTGTGGTTTTAAAGATTTAATTCTTGATTTTGTCCAAAAAATGCACAATAAACTTGAATGTTTATATTACCAAATTAAAGCTCTCTAACCACTCTACAATTTGTCATTTTACACTCAACTCCTATATTTTTTTATTTCGTTGCAATATCATTTTAAACGGTTTCTGGTGAGCCTTCAAGTAGAATCTTCAAAAATCACGATTTTTTACTCCACTGTACTCTCTATCAGTGTTGCCACATGTACATATTTATCTGGAAAGGGACATATTTTTTTAATGTTTTCCAATCTAACAAGCATCAATATAGTAATGGAATCGGTTTTGGGTCTCTACGGTGGGGATTTTTTTTCTGTATTATAGTGACTTTCAACGCTTCTGGCTGGTTCGTCACTTTTACCTTCCATTCTGGAAGAATGTCGGGAGTGAGAATTGAACTCATGATCTTGTGCGTGAGAAGTATGGATGTTACCTCCACGCCAGATCGGCTCCTACGGTGGGGATTAACAGTAGCTGGAGAACGAATACAGTGCACAAAAAGTGAAAGTTCTCCGTGATGAAATCACTGTTGCAGAAAACACACATGTGAATTAGTGGACAAAAATGGATGCCTGAAAAAAAAAAGAATTTCGCTCACATTTTCGCATTTTTGACGCTTACTAACTCACTAAATCGACTCGTAGCTGACACGATGGACGCAATCTAACCATTCAGGGGGGAGCTCGAACTTTTTGGTTTCGTTTCATTTAACTTCGTTTTAGTTTCTATGTTTAATAAATACGCATAATACAGTAAAATCTGTTTTTGTGCGATTTTCTTTAGAAAAAAGGGTGATATGACTCAATAGAAGGTATAACAAAAGAAACCACCGGTTGATCACGAATGGAATCATTGGGATTTGGGTTGTTCACTTAACGAAACTTTCCTATATGCGGCCCCTATCCACCGCATAAAATAGTGTTTTTTATCAAATTGTGTTTATCTTTATATATAAAAGAAGGATTTTCCCACGTACGTGTAAAATATCATCACGGGAGAACGGCTGATCAGATCTACGCCATCCATATATTTTGCAAGTACAAACAGTAGAAAAAAGTACAAAAGTAGAAAGAGTAGAAAAAATGACTATGCGTTTCTTTGTATTATATATAAAAGAAGGATATTTAAAATAAGAAGGGAAAATCCGGAAATAAGAGGTACGCATATGTATGTTTCGCAATGCATCATTTGGATCAATTTTACAGATCTGAACGATTACATACAAGCACTCTTAAAATCTATTCGTTATGTTTTGCTAACCAAAAATATTCTTCAGAATTAAATTATATGGCAGGACAACGTTTGCCGGGTCAGCTGGTTTTCTTTTAAAACAACTTCTTTCTTGCGCCGCGAATTCCGACTGTCGTTTATTTCTCCAACTTCCCTTAACGAAACATTATCTATCTTAATTCCTACCGACTATCTCCACATGCGGAATTTGCCTATTTTGTTATCTACTCTCTATTTATTTCTCTACCTCTACCTATCTTATGATTCATGTAATTTTCCATTTGTATGGAAAATTCTGACATTCTTATTTGATAATGCATTATTGGATTTCTATATTCTGGTTAGGAAAATATATTAGCAAAAGCTACTGGTGAAGTTTAGTACATTTTTTTTTGTGCGGTCATTATCCCTCGCACAGAATAGGTTTACCTGTATCATCGAACAGATGAGATAACTGAGACTTAATAATATAATTTTAGCTAATACAGCAGATTTCTCTTGACTATACAAATTTTAATGGAAACGATTTCGGCACAGAGTTTTGAAAGAAAAGGAACCAATGAGAAAGATTTTTTAGCCTTTAAGTACAGATGAAAATGTGGCAACACTGCTCACAATAGCCAATTAACATTCACCGTAACATTAGAATATTTCATTTTTTTAAATACAGGTCGGACTCGATTATATGTGATTCGATTATATACAATTTTGGACTCCATTATATACAGTTTGGAAAAATACATATTTTTTTAAATTTCAAATATGGCTTATTTCAAGCAGAAATATAACCTTTCAACGTTAAGGTGAAGTTTAAGTAGCAGTTACATGTACAGTGGGGTGGAAATCGGGATTTTTGAACATTTTGCTTGAATTTTCACCAGGAATTGTTTATATCGATATTGCAGCCAAATTAAGAAAGATAGAAGTTGGGCGTCAAAGAACAAATTGTAGAGCGGTTAAAGACCTTCAATTTAATTGATAGAAACAATCTAGTTTAATATAATTTTTTAGGATAAAATTGATAATAACACATTATTTACTTTTAAGTTTTTCACTTCCTAAATGTTATTAAAATCCACTAATTTAGTTGTTCCACTACTATATCCTGTACTAAATTTTCTCATCTTTCAAATGAAAGCATCAGAATCGTCTTCCGTAGCGTACTTTTTAGTGTAGAGCCAGTTTGAGGCAACAGAGTCCGAAACAAAAAAAAAGTTTTATATCTTTGTCATTGTTGAAATTCAAACATATGCGTAGGAGGATTTTTTTCATCAAATATGATCGACTATCACTTCCTGAGATAATCTGGATAAATTTATTTTTTTCATGTGAGGAAGGTGTCTTCTGACTTTAAGAGGATGCATCAAAAATCTATTTAAAAAAATTAAAAATACATGCAAAAACAAAAACAAATAAAAAAAAGAAGAGAAAAAAAGCAATAAACTTCCCGCGAATGTCGTTTTGTCCGGCGCAAAATTTGATTTTTAATTGCAGAAAAAATGAATTGAATTTTAATGCAGAAAAATATTGATTGTTTACTCTTGAATCAAATGAGCTGCAATACACTCTAAAGCATGAAGTACAAGCTTTCCAAATACACGATTTGTCATCTCCAACCTGGTAAAAAGACGACAGTGCGTTTTTGAATTATTTACTTCGGAAAGGACGATCCAATCCTCTTTTTATTTTGGTTTGAATTCGAGAAACTGTAGAAGATGAATGTCATGCTTAAAGGGTGTGTCACATCAAATTGCATCACGGAAAAAACGCTGTAGAAAATCCCCCAGTAGACCGATCCTTTTGAAAATTTTAGACAGTAAAATAAAAACTATTAAACAACTTTTGGAATTTTCTTTTTATTCATACTTCGAGCCCAAGCCGGTATGCTCGCACCTTCCTCTTTACCCCGTCCATAAGGTTCTGTACAACGTCAGGTTGTAGTTTTTTTTGAGCAGAAATCCATTTTCTCTTGAAGTCCGCCTCCGATTTGACAACTTTTGGGTTCTTCCGGAGGGCCTGCTTCATAATCGCCCAATATTTCTCTATTAGGCGAAGCTCCGGCGCGTGGGTTCATTTCCTTTGGCAAGAAGGTGACCCCGTTGGCTACGTACCACTCCAACACGTCCTTTGAATAGTGGCACGAAGCGAGATCCGGCCAGAAGATGGTCGGGCCCTCGTGCTGCTTCAATAGTGGTAGTAAGCGCTTCTGTAGGCACTCCTTAAGGTAAACCTACCCGTTTACCGTGCCGGTCATCACGAAGGGGGAGCTCCGCTTTCCGCAAGAGCAGATCGCTTGCCACACCATGTACTTTTTGGCAAACTTGGATAGTTTCTGCTTGCGAATCTCCTCCGGAACGCTGAATTTGTCCTCTGCGAAGAAGAACAACAGGCCCGGCAGCTGACGAAAGTCCGCTTTGACGTAGGTTTCGTCGTCCATTACCAGGCAATGCGACTTCGTCAGCATTTCGGTGTACAGCTTCCGGGCTCGCGTCTTCCCCATCATGTTTTGCCTTTCGTCGCGGTTAGGAGCCTTCTGAACCTTGTATGTACGCAGGCCCCTCCCGCTGCTTGGTCCGCTGGACGAATGAACTTGACAAATTCAGCTTATTGGCGACATCCCGGACCGAACTTCTCGGATCACGTCTAAACTGCTTAACTACGCGCTTGTGATCTTTTTCACTGACGGAGCATCCATTTTTGCCGTTCTTCACGGATTGGACGTGGATTGGACGATTCCCAGCATCTTACCGATGTCCCGATGTGACAACTCCGGATTCTCGATATGAGTACGCAGGATTAATGCACGACGCTCTTTTTCGTTCGACGACATTTTTCCAAATTTACGAAAAATTGACAGTGAAGCATGGCCAACGTGATCTATACACTCTTATCTGATTATAAGCGAAAGCTGAAGATATAATTCCTAAAAATTAAATTTCTACAGCGTTTTTTCCGTGATGCAATTTGATGTGACACACCCTTTATTAATTTTCAGTAACTAGCAATATTACTTTCCGTGAGATTTCCGCAATTTTTTGAACACTTTTTCGAAAACACATTTACACAATCCTTGTAAAGGGTATTGATTTTGCACTTCATTCTTCTCTTCTGAACTACAGGGTAACTTCGATATAACATACATTTCACTTTCAAAATTGTGCGTAGTATCGAATTATACGTTATATCGAAGCATAATAAAGGACTCACAAACGTAGCCTAAAATACATTATTGTGTTGTTATTTTAGTAAAGTTAATGAATAAATTCAATTAGAAGACGAAGCCAGTTCTTCTCATGATGTTTCCTTTCGTACTGTTGATTAAAGCTTGTTTCATTTAGAATCCGGAATCACAAAACCAGCTGTATTTAGGGATTGATTAAAGGTACAAACCATGTTTTAGCATCACAATACAGATAATTCATTGTTCTTTCAGAAAAAAATATTAAAAAAAATTCCTTTGCTCTTTGGAAATGTGTACGTTATATCGAGGTAAAATGTACGTTATATCGAAGTGTCCCTGTATCTCTTGCTTCTCACTTGATTAACACTTGCTTGATACTTGTTTATCACTTGCTTGTGTCCTTGCTGCATCAGCACTGTTTTGTATACCAGCATAGGTACTTGAAACAACTATTAGGTATGTTTCTGTCTGGCCACAAAAAAAAATCCAACGTGCATACTTGAAGAAAACATCAGGTATGATTGTGTTAACACGTTGAGTCCCGAATTTTTCTTGCTGCGCTTTCCATTCAGCCCGCATCAAGAGTGCTTGCGACGGATTTCGCTCCAACTCGTCTATGGGATTGGCACGACCCTCTCAGAACACAATGAAAGCTTGAAGACCTTACCTAATTAAGCAACTTGGCGTACTTAGTTTTCCGAAAATTTATCTAGACTAACATATGGAAAGGGCTAAATAATTTTGGTAATTTTTTTATAATTTTTTTCACTCGAAAATGGTAAGTCCTACAAAAAAGTGATCTATGGGAGAGTTTGAGGAAAATAATTGAATATTCAGAAAAAAAATATTTTTTGAAATTTTACACTGAAAAAAATCGATTTCAAAAACTAAAAGTCGATTTTCTCAAAATGGTCAACTCAGAATTTGATGTAATGGTAGATAAATTGTAGATAAATATGTACCCTGAAACTCTTCCATACATCGCAACTTGTGCATATTTAAGGCAAAAAAAAATTTCTAACAAAAACTTTTTCGAGATTTTTTCTTGAACATTTTCTATATTTTTGTATAGCTATAGAAAAATCAATAACAGGTAGCAATGGATTGATGGTGACCCTTGGATGCAAAAGTATAGTTTTCAGCTTGTTTTTGTAGTCAAATACAATATGTTTCAATTCAGAGAGCAACGACAGCTCTAAAAACAAAAGCCATCTGCCAAAAATCTCTTGATCGGTCGGTCAGGTATCGAATAGTTTTGTAGATTTAGGTATCTATTAGGAGTAACTGTAAGTCACTGTAGATATGATAATAATAAATGGATTGTATAGATACCTAACGAATAAATAAAATGGCTCTGCAGTTGTTTGGAAATTACTAGTCGTGACCGGCAGCAAATATAAAGTGACGGGAAATAAATAGCATTATTTTGTTTCTGCGTAATCATCAGAATTCAACAAAGAAAAGTGTGACATTGTTTACCAACATGAGTCAAGCCGTGATCTCCAGGATTTGCAAGGATTACAAATGCAGTGCTGGTATTAATTACCCCAAGTGTAATCGTAATAAACTACGTCGGTTAACAGAAATAGAGAAAATACGTTTACTGGGATATACCCATCCGTTGGATGCTACGATGTGAATTTGTGAATCTTGTTTGGCAGTTTCACCTGAAAACGAAAAAGAATCAATCTGAAATATTATCTGCTTATATAAATTTTACCGTCCAATTACTAAAAACAAAACAGAAGCTCTTTAGATTAAAACTCGAAAACCTGTTTGATATAGTATATTTCCAATCGACTTTGGTAATGAAGTGGCTTCGTACGCAATTTAGATAAAACAAATATAATATATCACCCTCTCGCTGTCTGACTTTCATCTTCAGTTTCCACAATCATAAAAGCATAACTACTTTCCATCTGAAATCCCTCCGAACGCAGGTAGATTAAGTTGGGAACAATAATTGTCCTTTTGGTCTTTCGACCCATCCGTGTGCCTTTCTCTCTAGCCGCAGCACGTTTCGTTGATTATACCAAAGAGTTTGAGGCTGCAGGGACGCCCTTTTACTGAGCCGGTTTACATCCTAACGCAAACAATCCCTCGCTGGAACTGGAGGAGAGAATTCGTTTGACTGCCGCCGTCGATCGGAAATTTGATCCATTTATCGAAATCTGGATTTCTTTGGTGTCTCCCTTCCGCGCCCGGTTCGTTAGGACTTATTCATTGCATTTTCAAAACTTGCCGAAAGGAAGCCATAAAGTGATTTGCCCCTTCTGGCTTATTGTTTCTGATTTTTTTTCCATTCCAGCCAAGGCCCTCGGAGCTCTGGGTGTCAGTTTACCTGAGCGTGCGTGTATGTTATGTTTGGTGTTAATTTGGATTGAATTTTGAGCGAGGCGAGGGCAGGTATCGGTATCAATGTTCAAGAACATTGCCGGCATTGCACAGCACAGCGGCGAAAAAAAGGGTATAATTGTGGGGATTCCGAAAGTGCGCCAATATATTTCAAACTGTTCGGGGAAGCGCTAAATCCAGTCAGCGCGGAAAAGAAATACGAGGAAAGCTGTCTATTTTGAAAGAGCTTTTCCAAATATATAAATTTCAAAGATAAAATCGGATTCGCCCGAGCATTCAGTTTGCTGCAATATCGAGGCAGCATCAGCTCCAGATACATTTGGAGCGGTGCGGTCGAAGTGATAAGAAAAAAAGGGAAAAATACGGTGGAGCATAATCGTTTGAAATGCTTCACGGCAACCGCGGCAGGAGGAAGGGTATGGGGCAGGTTGTACCCGTATAAGCCCGGTAAAAAGGCGAGAGAGTACGCTAGTGAAATGATGCTTGGCCAAAACAAGTGAAGCAAGAACTGGAAGCCGGCTCCGGAGCATAAGATGTGTGAACATTTGTGAGGAAGATTCTGTATTTTTCCGTATCATCTTAAAGAAATGAAGACGAGAGAAAACTGCTACTTCTTGCTGCCGCTCATCGTCTCTCCGTTTTATGCGCCGATGCCAAGAAATAAAACTCAAATTGAATAAGGCATACGACGGAGGCTGTGGCGGCGGCAGTTCAGGACACACGAGACAACCCCGGGAAAAAGCAAGATATCTTAATTTAACCCGACCTTTTTTGTTTCCCTCACCTTACGGTTACGGTCATTCGAATCAAAGGTCGTTTCTTCTCATTCCCGGCTAAGTGTATTTTTTCTTGTTTTGTCCGCTGCTAAGGAAAACATATTTGAACGGGTGGGAATGGCGTCCGAAATAATAATAATAAAACTAAATGAGTTTTAAAATAAAGATGGAGAATTAATTGAGGCATTCCCATTTTCAATGGTTTTTTATGACAAGCTTCGAATAGTGGCTTACTCTTTTGAGTGCTACCGGGGTCTTTGTTTAGCATTGTTCAATTAGGACGGTGGAAAAAGTTCTGCATTGAAATTTGTTCACCAATGTTTTTTCTCTCTCTATAAAAATCTACTTGCATCCACAGAGAGTAAGGGAAGTTGGGTCTAATGGTTCAAATTTGTATGGTGTACATCAGCTATACTCAACCTGTGGACCTCTGGCCGCATGTGGCTCACCGAGTTCTTTTGGTTAGCCCATATGGGGTGTAAGTTCAAAGATGCGGAAACGAGTGCGTTTCGTTTGAGGTACAAGGTTTCGAGCGGTAATACCTCTTAGCCGCCTGAGAATGACTACATTCGAAAGATAAAAGTTCTACGAGTGATGTTTATTTCCTATTGACTCAAGAACCTGTTTTAATAACTCGAAAAATGCTTTGAAAGCGAGCCATTGAAATCACAACAAACTCATTGACGATGCATGTAAGCCGAGAAAACTGATCACTAGTTATGCACTTTTACATCTGAATGTGCTTCTTTAACGCAGATGCCAAATCAAGGCGCCTGGGGAAATCGTCATTGCAGATACATGCATGCTATGAGTTCTTTTGTACTCGCTTGCTGTGTTGATCGGAATGTGATCTCCAAACACTACCAAATCCTTGAACTCAAGAGTACATTATTTTCATAGTCCTACGTTAACAATGCGGTAGTGTCTCAGACAGCACCCTTCTGGTTTTTATGAAATAGAAATATAGCGTTGTCGTTCTACGGAGAATTTGGATAGAGAAAATATGGCAATTTAAGCTCCGCCTGTCTCAATTTATTGATCAAATCACAATATTTACGATTCATAATGCATCCAACTAGTGACCAGACGGTAGCGAGGCTTTCAGAATGGCCTTTATCAAAGCTAGGAGCGAATCAACTGATTTTAAAGCTATAGAGGTGTGATCATCATTTTTTGAGTTAACTCCAGCTAGTGGATAGCAGTCTTTCTCAATGCTGATGTCACACACAGTGATTCGATACAAAGGAAGAATGGAATACAGATATCGCACACAGATGTTCGTTACTTGTTTAAATAGCTCAAAAACTGTTTTAAAAAAAACAATTTAACCCTTTGCGGTCGTTTGTCTGCTCTCAGCCACCACAGCACGGAATCATACTAAACGTTATTCAACGATTTTTACATATTACATTTTTTTTCTTAACGAATTTTAATGTCTAGTGAACTTTTCACGAATGTATACGGTATTTCTATGAATAATAGGTAACGTGAATGGGTATAAACGAAATACAGGTCAGACTCGATTATCCGGGTTCGATTATCCGGAATTTTAGACTCGATTATCCGGGGTATGTTATTTTTAATTTTCGGAAATTTTGAATAATTTGTATAAAAATTCCATATCGAATAGCTAATATGGGTATAAAATGAAAGGACTTGACTAGTAGAATGCAGTTATTTATGAAAAATGCCAATCCAAGGTGGCGGCCACTACAAAATGGCGGATTACATATTTTATAAGAACCCCATCAATATGGGTATCAAATGAAAAGGCTTAACTAGTAGAACACAGTTATTTATGAAAAATGCAAATCCAAGATGGCGGCCACTACAAAATGGCGGATTACATATTTTCCAGAACCTCATCAATATGGGTATCAAATGAAAGGGCTTGACTAGTAGAATACAGTTATTTATGAAATAAGCAAATCTAAAATGGCGGATTACATATTTTCTCAAAACTCCATCAATATTGACCCATATTGAAATGAAAGGGCTTGACAGTTATTTATGAAAAAACAAATCCGAAATGACCGGCACCACAAAATGACGCCTTTTTTTTCAAAGCTCCATCAATATGGGTATCAAATGAAAGTACTCGACTGGTAGAACACAGTAGATCACGAAAAATCCAAATCCAAGATGACTGCAGTTCCCAAATAAACAATTACTTTTTAATGGTTCCATTCAGCTTGCCCTGTTTGTATGTATGTTTGAGTGTTCGTTGGGTTGCCCCACATCAATAGAAAATTGACCCAGTTCCTGATGACTGATTGATCTATAATTGGGAACATACCTTTAGTTCTACTGTCATTATAAAACTGCGTATTCCATGATCTTGAAAAATTCAATTTGGTCGCTGCTAAAAAATGCCTGAATGGCTTGATTTGGAGAATACACTACACTATGAACAACATAAATTCGAAAAGGTCTCCGCCACAAAATGGTCGACTATGTTTTTTTTGCAATCCCCTCAATATTGGTATCAAATGAAATTATTTGACTAATAGAATACAGTACATCATCAAAATATTCTGAAAAAAGTTAGGTAAGAAATAAAAATTTAAAAAAATGATTTTTTGAATGGTTTTAATGTAGAGAAGTATACTAATGGTACAGATAACTTACTAAAAGCTAGAATATAAAATAAGTAACTTTTTAAGTTAAACGATTTATTGTACTAAAAGCTAGAAAATAATTAAACAAGTAGCAGTTGGTAGTTATCACATCCGTTCCTTCATTAATCTAGGGCAATGATGAAACAACTACCTGTGGATAATGGAAATCCAACGTTTATTTCTTACCTAATTTTCTTCGGAATATTTTCATGATGTACTGTATTCTATTAGTTAATTAATTTCATTTGATACCGATATTGAGGGGATTGCAAAAAATACATAGTCGACCATTTAGTGGCGGCGACCTTTTTGAATTTATGTTGTTTATTATGTTTCGTGTTCTCCAAGTCAAGTCATTCAGACATTTTTTGCGACGGCCAAATTGAATTTTCAAGAACATTGAATACGCAGTTTTATAATGGCAGTAGAATTAAATGTATGTTCAAAAATCTGCTATTTTCTACTAGTCGAGAACTTTCTTTTGATACCCATATTGATGAGGTTTTTTTAAAAAAAAATGGGGCGGCGGCTATTTCAGATTTGCATTTTTCATAAATAACTGTATTCTACTAGTCAATCCCTTTGATTTGATACCCACATTGAAGCGGTTCTGAGAAAATATGAGTTAAGTACTTTAAGGTTCTGTACTTAATAGGAACATGTTATAGGCTTGAGCTCTAGACTAGAACTAATTTATTTCACATTGTTTCGCCTTTCTATATCTGACAAGAATCATTATTTAACTACCCGTATCGCCACAGGCAGATTTCCAATATCTCTATTAGGAAGCTGCTATTCCTTCATTAACCCATTATCCTTGCTCTATGGCAACCCTCCTTCTTCTATGGCTGTATACCTGGCGGTGGGTCTTAATGTAGGGATCTTAACTTATGTAATCCGCCATTTTGTAGCGGTCGCCATCTTTGATTAACATTTTCTATAAATAATTGTGTTCTACTGGTCAAGCCCTTTCATTCGATTCGGAAAACCCATGATGATGGGATTTTAAGAAAATATGTACATAATCCGCCATTTTGTAGTGGCCGCCATCTTGGATTTTTAAGATCATGGAATACGCAGTTTTATAATGACACTAGAGATAAAGATGTGTTCCAAATTTCTGAGCAATCGGTCAACAGGAAGGGGGTTAAATTTCTATAAATATGGTACAGCGCTACAGACAAAGTTACAAAGATACAAAGTTACAAAGTCACAAACCTACAAACGGGTCAACCTAGATAAAACCGTTTAATAAATAAGTGCAAATCATAATTATATTACGTTTACCGAGAGAAAATTCGTATTTTTTTATGATTAGATTATCTGGAGGATTCGATTATCCGGATAGAAAAAAAAATCAATACTCCGGATAATCGAGTCCGACCTGTATTATTAGCTTGGAAAGATAAGAGGATCTCTTTCAAAGGAAATCAATTCCGACCGCAAAGGGTTAAACCACAACAATCTCTATATATGGGTACCTGATTGAAAGTCCATTTAGGTCAAGATTGATCGGCGGTTGATCCATATCGTAGGCTGGTAGTGCCATGACCAACCTCAGTTTTTTGGTTGCTACAGTGCATTCTCAGAAGATGCACGAAGCAAGCATAGTGCAGAGCTTGCACGGAGGGGTAGAAGCAAAGAAAAAGAAATATTAAAAAGGCATGATCGCGTCGGTTTCCATACCGTTAGGCGGAGATTAGTTGTGCATGATTTATCACACGTACGAATTGTTGATTTTATACGTTGTGATGAACTGGCTTTATTCTCCAAACATTGCTTCTTCAGATCACTATTTGTTCCGGTCGTGTCAGCGTGGTTTATTGAATGCCTCAAAACTTTCTCCTTTTTTGAATGTCAATATCTGTTATACATTATCGTATTATCACACAAACACTTTCCCTCTTTCCCAGTCACAAAACTGGATCGCGTTTCGGCTGTCAATTAATGCATGAACCCATATTAATTGCCGGGTCCGTGTTTATTTGCAGCCATAAAGTTGCATTGTGACCACCCGAAACCTATCTGATCAAGAAATTATACCGGATTTTAGTTATTCATCTTTTGCGCGTAAATTATTACCGCCTGCATTCGTCCGTCGCCGTTGTCGTTTCGAAGTTGTCGCCCTCTGACGCGCGGCGTATAATACAAACATTTGTTTATTTACGGCCGTCCGCATTATAAATAAATATAAACCCACAGACGGCGCCATCGAGAGCGGCTTTTCTCGTCGCGACGCTACACAGAGCCCCAGCTACACAACACACATTATTTGCCCCCTTCTGTTGTGCAAAAAGCTCCTTGGAGCTGGTTAGCGGTGAATACGGCGCGGGTGAAACGTGCAAGTCACTCCTCGAGGCGACCGTTCCGAAGGCTTAGCAAACAGTGGAAGAAAAAAAAGTGGAAGAGAAGAAAAAAAACGCGTTTTTGGGCTTAACTTTTTTGTCGCCTATCGGTGCGCGCGAATTAATTTTTCCTCCACTCTTCGCGCTCCTTCCTCGGATCATTGAGCCCTGGAGGAGAAAAGCTCAGTGCATTAGCGAGAGGACTCTTCACCGTCATCGCGCGCGCGTCAGTGTTGTTTGGGAAAAAGGTGAAAGGGGGTCCGGTTTTTTCGGGGATTAAAATGATTAATGCTTGGGGTGTTTGAGATTCGACTTTGGCGCTGGGCTCACTTCTTCCCATTCTTTTTTGCTTCCTCTTCATTGGATTGGATTTTAATTTTTCATGCATAATAAATTTTAAAACTTGATTGGTCAACGAGGAGCACGTTGCGTCGCGGTTGACATAGAACCGCAACCGCCACCACACGAGTCAGCTCAAAAACGGAGATAGAAATCTTGATTCGCGCAGCCTTGGAATTTGTGCGCGTAGGTGTCGAATGTCGTTGTGTCGGTTTATTGCCCTGATGGGCTTTGTTATGCTTGTTTTAATAAAAGTTACAAACCCGCTAGGCGTGCTGTTGGCGGAACAACCGAAGAGGTATTTTTTCTTTGCTCTTCTTGTTTTATTATTCTCTTTTTGCCTAATGCCTAACGGTCGTCGAGAGGGTAAAGTTCTTCAAATATTCGCCGAAACCGTGGCGCCGTGACCCTGGCCGCGGGGAAAGCGAATTATATTATGCGAGCAATCTGACAATGTTACCCCTCGGACCAGTCAGCGCGATTTTGGGAAGGCTCGGCAGATAATGCGTATCCGATGAGTCTTCAGAAAATATTAAATCTCATTAACAATGTGCCGAACACGCGGGATTCAGGACCCCACGAACATCGTGTCAGTTGAGAAGTGAAGCGAAGGGAGATGTGGAGGGAATTCTGGGGTGAAAATATTCTCGTTTGTTGCTACCGAAGGCCACTCATCGATTTTTGTCTACACGAAAGTGATTTGCAGGCTCTTTCGATGTGTACTTTCGATCCCTATTCGCTGGGCGAAGGGCGTAATAAAAGAAATTTTTATTAAGATGCTTCGTCGAAATGAGATGAGGGTAAAAAGCTCAGATATTTTAATTAGATTTTTCTATTCGATAGAGGGAAAAAGTAGGGAGTGTTCTGAACGGGTCGTTAAATCATTTTCGATTGACCAAATTCATGGTGATTTTTCATTATATTTTTTCCTAGAAGCTTTCGTACTTACGGCGTCGCAGATGTAATGAATGGGGCTTACCTGAAACGAGAATAAGAAGGATATTTTGAGCAACTGTGACTTATTTTGGTATGGATATGGTATAGTATTACTATGGAAAAATAAAATTTCTGAACGAAAATTTTTGCAGAGTATTTCTGTCATGTGTTCTGTTAAATAGAAATATATCTCCATTACGAAAAGACACATTTCTCACTTTTTATACGTTATGACATTCCATGCAATTTTTAAAATTGCTATGAAAAAAGCAATGGTTTGTTAGTTGGATATCTTAAAATCAGGCCCGGGCCATCGAGTTGATGTAAGCACTTCGAAACATCCGAGATAAGTCTCATAAAGATGAATGGACTTGTCACGAAACCCTTCCGAATATACGATTTGTTATTGGAATAATAAAAATCAAACGTAATTTATCTGATTCAATTTTTAATGAACAAAAATCATTAGAAGGAAGGACTTCACAAAGGAAACCAAGGGTCGTAATTCAATAGGAATCAAAACGAAACATCTGCATTTTTGGGTTGTACGGTAAGATCTATGATTTGCTCGAATAAATGCTCGAATAAACGAAGATTTTATCTAATGTAAATTGATCATAACGTTTTAGTTTTACACCATACATTAAATATAATCAATTTCGATGAATAGAAAACTGTTAAATTGGTTTTTAATTTATAAAAAAGAAGGTCCGTCATATCAACTCGACATAATGAAACCAGTAAGAACCCAGCGAGGAAGGAAGTTTACCGCCAAACCCACAAATTACAGACCGTCAATTCTTCTACACTGCGTTTCACAACTATAGAACCACTCATTTTTCCTGAGTTTCCAGAGATATGTAAGAAGTCGGTTGAATTGAAATACATATAGGGTAACACGGGGTGATTTGGTCATATGGGGTGATTTGGACCACCCCTTTATCTCAAAAATTACGACTCAACTTGGATTTTTTATAATGTCATTTCCTTCTATTGTTGAACCGTATGTACCTAAAGTAAAAAACACTTTGGTAAAACTTCACAAGTAGAGGGAAACGGCAAGCACTTTGATCGTCAAAAAATGTGAGTTTTCCGATAGTGGTTTTAAGGTTTTTCCCGCTAATTAAACAAACTTTTCGTGTATTTCGTGCAGTAAATTTTTGTTCGCCTACAGAAGAGGAACAATTTGATGTAGCGAAACTGTAATTTTGATAACAATAAATGAAACTAATTGCATTTTAATTTTTGCGTGTTGTGTGGGGTGACACGGACACGTTTCTGTGGGGTGAATTGGTCATACAGGTTTGAGACTTTTCTTTGGTCTAATTGATTCCAGATGCCGCTGAATTACAAAAATAGGATGGACAGACAACGTTGGAAGAAGGAGGAGCTTGAAAGAGCAACGCAGGCCATCGAGAACGGATTTTCTTTGACCAAGCATCAAAAGTGTTTGAAAATGCTCGACCAACTGTGAAAAGATTCATGCAAAATTCGAGATGGTGTCAATCCAACTTTTCTGGTCTGGAATGTGGCTAAGACACCTGGTATCGATTCTAAAACATTGTTACTGATTGTAACATTATCCCAAAATACTTTACATAAACATAAGTATGTTTTTATGGATAAAACACACACTGGACCAAATCACCCCACAGACGGTCCAACCAAATTTTAATGTCCAAAAATCATCTCTTTTATTTTATAATATATTTGGTAGATTGAAGCTTCATATAATGATTCAACATTATTTATTGAGAGAAAATAAGTGTAGCTCAGTATACAATGTGACATTTTTTATTTAGACCATATTGGTTTGCATCAGGGAGAAAAGTTCTACACATTTTTCGATTTTGTAACATGCGTTGAACAGGCTAACATAGTTGAGAACCCGATTGTAACAATTATGGACAGCATCATTTTTTTCCAAAACAAAATGCACATTAAAAACATAAGATAATGCCGTCCAAAATCATCCGATGTGAAGCAGATACAGTTTATGCGAGGATGTTTTGAATTTTGTTACAACATGCATTTCGATGGAGAATTTAGAAAAATGCAGCTTTTCTCCAAATTCGACATTTACCCTTCAATCAACACTCAGCTTCAATCCATCCGAAAGAGAAATTGAGCAGGTGGGAAAATAAACAGCGTCAAGAACCTTTGTCCCTTGATACCTGAGGATAGAAGACATCATTGCCATCAAAAACATTAATTCTGGTAATCAACAATTGAATTGATGAGTTTAAACTAATTAGTTACAATTTTTATGTGCAATATGTGATCGACCTAGGATATTTTTTCCTTGGAGATGAGTTTGATTTGATGAATTCAAATATTTGACGAAATTTATAAACAGAGCAAAGTACATGATTTGTAGTTCTGAAACAAAATTGCTATTATAAATGTAGCGCTGCATGAGGATGAACTGTTTTGGATTAAAATATTTCGTCATGCCATGCTTTTCAGAAACGTGATTTTCATTATGCTAAATGTTCATTACGGAAGATATTGTTATGTGAAATTTGCTGTCCCTGCGAATCCATCCATCCTGCATCCTGATGATGCTACCAGATCAGATAAAAAATCACTTCGCATCACAATCAAATTACGTCACACCATAGGGAAAATGGCGCTTGCGCCACATCACAGTGGAAATGGCGCTTGCGCCACTTTGTTTTTAGGTTTTTAAGGGGTCAATTTTTCACATTTCTGTAAAACTTCGCAGTTGTTTGAAAGTATTTGGTATTCTTTATCGATCCATAATACAAAAGTAAAATGTCAATTTTGGCGCTTGCGTCACTTTGCGAGATTACGGCAGTGCAAGAGTCTTGTCGGGACCGTATCGGTTATGTGGCGGACACGACTGGGTATCGGCTTGGGTTGTTTTTGACATTACAATACTATATACGAATTTGTAAATAAAATCAGTTCGTTTTCTTCTACTAAACTGTGCTGTGCTGAGACAAATGAATTATCTTTTAGATAACTCATCTTGCTCAAACATTTGCAGGGGAAGGAGGCGGGACCATCATCATCATCATTTCCTATTTATGCTATATGTATCTTTGGTAGAAGGGACCGCCACTGATATTGTGCAAGCACTCTTGATGCGGGCTGATGTTTTCTTCAAGTATGCATGTTGGTATTTTTTTGTGGTCAGACAGAAGCATACCTGATAGTTGTTTCAAGTACCCATGTTGGTATACAAAACAGTGCTGATGCAGGAAGGACACAAGCAAGTGATAAACATGTATCAAGGATTGAGTAAATGTTTTTTCGAAAAAGTGTTCAGAAAATTGCCGAAATCTCACGGAAAGTAATATTGCAAAATCAAAGGAACTGGGATTTGCAGAAGAAAGTTTGATAAAAAATAATTAAAATTCCCGATTCGTTTGGGCAACTTTACACGGTTGGCCAAACCAATTGCCCTATCTAGCAGTGATGATTTATCCAGTAGTAAAGTTGAAGATGTTTGTATAAATGATCCCAGTCTGGAAATAATAGAATAATAGCGATATAAGCAGCTTCAATAGAGTCAACGAAATGCAACATGAATGTTCCTAAACGTCAGCAACATCAATTGAGATAACGGACTAGAGCGTTCTCGAATACATCCAAATAGTTAACACACAACGTGAGCGTGAGCGTAACCACCATTCACGAAAATGTGAATCTTATAACCCACCATAAAATAGAAAATACGACTTATCTAATGAATTTGAAAGACAGTTTAACATGTGAAAAATGCAGCAGTTGATTGCTTTTTATGCCGATGTGAAAGTTGCATTGATACTAGTTCCTTAGAGAAAAGGTTATTAGATGAAATGTATGAAGATTGTGTTCATGAATATTTTTGAACAATGGATCACCAACTGATAGATGCGTTACAGATATGTTCACAAAATAGAAGGAAGAGTTCGTTCCCTATTTATATATATCTGTGTGTGAGCTGTGTCAACGAATTATATATGTGCACAATATGTGCACAAAGGTAGAGAGCGAACGACTGCGATTCCTAAGGCACAATCAAGAAAAGGGTGTGAGGATTAATATATTCATATGCGAAACGCTATCATGAGCAACACCGACACAGCCTTTACTATTGCCAGACCAAAACGCATGCAATGTCTTAACATTACAGCACATGTGTTTATACAAAAATGAAGTCTTTAGTGAGTTCCATTATAACATTATACGTACTAAGTCCCACACGTTGCTGGCCATATTCGGTTGAATGGCAAAAGCGAAAATTACCTAATATTGCATTCTGTAATCCGTTCGACTCAAGTCCATTCGGGTTGTGCAAATGTGCCTCACAAGTATTTTTATTAAGTATTTTTCACCAACGAGATAGTCATTAACCGAAATTAATATAGATTCTCTTTATTTCAATATTCTACTTTGCGACAAAAAAAAATTATTTTTTTCATTTTTCATTCTACTTTTGGAAGATCAAACATTTAAATTACGTTGAATTAAGAAACGGAATGCATTTGTGTTTTTTTTTATTTTTGTCGGTGGTCATCGTCTTGGCGCTCTATTCGCTGGCATGTCAAACACAAATATGGACACATGAGTCACGGACGTTTCACGTTTGTCTATCGAATGACAATACACACTGTCATTCTGGACAGGGTAAACATCTAACACACTTTCGTTCAAATCGATTATATTTTATCGATCACATTCGATCGAATTTATAGATTGTTAAAAAAGTCATACACACTTACACTTATGCATTAGTTTTTTTTTATTTGACTACTAAAATATTCACTAGAATCTATATGGCAGAGCAACGTTTGCTGGGTCAGCTAGTAAAAAATTAACTTACGGGAAGGAGATTTCATAGCTATATGACATTTTTTGTACTTTTGTACTAAAGGAACAAGTTCACAGTCATCACTAGATGCGCAACAAGAGTTATTTCAAGGAAAAAACCATGCTCAATCATTTAAGTTTCGTGGTATTTTCCTAAAAATTGTGTCATGATTCTATATCTGTTAACTTTTCCAGTCTTTACCAATTTGAGAATAACTAGCTAGCTAGAGAACGTGAACATCCCATCAAAAAATGCAATATTTTATTTTCCTATGCAACTCCAACAGATTATGAAAATATTAAGCAAAGGAACAAAATTATCAATGTTCGAAAGCGATTGCTATTCAAGGAACTCAAAAATACAATAAATTTATTCCAGTTTCCGTAGACAAAATAGAAGTTAGGTAATTTTCAAACTGTAATTATAGTAAAAATTGTAATATGATTTCACATGGCAATATGAAACAATAAGAAATCTGGAATAAAATGCGATTCTCTATCATTTGCAATTTGAAATAAATTCTTTCAGAAAAACAATTTTCTTATTTGAAAAAACGCGAAAAACATTCGAAAACTACCGAAAGTTGGTGGTCTCCGGTGACGTTTATATAGTTAAACAGTCATTTTAACTGTACTTCGGAACGGTAGCAATTAGCAAAATTTATTGCAAATCATGCGTACTTTCTATAGAATCGGGTCAAAAACATTCATAAGAATTGTTTCAACAGTTTTCAAACATCCAACTGGAAGGAAAATTGTCTATTATTTTTCCATCTGGGCGCACTGTACAATAAACTTCATTAGTTGTCCACAGCAACATATAAAAAAACAAAAAAAACCAAAACTATATTTTTAGAAAAAAATGAGTTTCAAGTGTTATTTTCGAAATAAAATAAAAATTATTTTATTATTTTTAACAGTGCAAACTTTATCAATATAACTTCAAAAATAGCCTTAAACATCAGCAAATCAATCGGGAGGCACCAAATCAAACAGATCACCCGTTTCTATATTATGTTTTTTATTTAATATTTTCAAGCCATTTTTGTTTAGACTCTTCTCAAAAGTAAGACTAGAGTGGAAATGGAAAACCGATTATAAAAATTGTATTTTTAGGTCACAAGAATAGAAATCAAATGGAATTGTTCTATATTAAATTACCATATAAACTGTGGGATGAATTTTTCTATCTGAATTGATTCTTTTGCGCTGTAGGGGAACCCGGGGCAAGAGTGTCACTTTAAGCTAATACGCGTTTTTGAATGCTTTTTTGTTATATTTTTTCCATTTTTTTGCTGGTTTGTTCATTTACGCTCCTATTTAGGTGTAGATATGCATCAAATTGTTCAAAAGTTATGTTTACTATGAAAATGTTTCATTTACAAAAAATGATGTTTTTGGCTTGTATTTTTCCAGTACGGGGCAAGAGTGCCGCCTCGACGGGGCAAGAGTGCCAATCTTATAAAAATATAATTTTTGATGAAAAAAGCACTGTGAAATTCACGGTGGTTCCAAAGAACGCAAACTCAAGTTCTGGTGGCGTTCACGAAAACCGGCAAGCCAATCTTCTCCGGCCAATTTGGATATTTTGTCGAAAGAGTGATCTAAGTTATTTCACTCTGCGATTTTATAACCTAGGTTCGGGATGTCATGTGTTGTCAGCCCATAAAATAACTTCTGCATATTAAGGTTGTGACTCACGAGTTACTCCTCCTGTTGTTTAGAAAACACAGTTCTAAAACGGCCTAACTTCTGCACATATTTGGCCAATGTTCTTCTGGGCAAACTATAATCCTCCGCAGCTCGTCTCCATGATTTACAGAATGTACGGCACAAATTTATTTTTTATTGAAATAAATGCGTACGAAAAAAATGATTATTCTATTTGTATTTAAGTGTGGAGTCATGCAAACATATAGAAACTGAGGGTATTTTGTTAATTTGCGCCTGTGCGTTCTTATATAGATTGCAGTTGTAAGAAGCTCAGTTAGTATTTATTTGTTTTCCAATAAAAAAATATTTAAGATTCTGGCTGATAATATGTGAGATATATACAGTATCTGAATAAAACAAAGTTCTGTAGTTAAATAATTGTAAAAGATGGAAATAGGCAAAATAATCAGATGGGCACTCTTGCCCCGGGTTCCCCCGTATTCATCCCTTTTACAGTTACAATTCTTCGTGTGAAAAAGTCCTGATCTGTTTTCGAAATAAAACTAAGTGTACTCCATACTTCATAGCACTATTATTTTACATACGAAACAAAAACGAGTCACACACGTCACGATGGATTATAGCTTGGTCACAGATTGAATGTCCCGCGATTCATCAAACGAATACCTGAAATAGATCCCGAAGGTCTCATATTGAGTATCGGTAAAAAAAAGCGCCAGACAGTCCGGATGGAGAGCCGCTTGGCGCTTCGCTTTTTTCCCATCCTGTTTCTGTTAAATCCGATTTGATCTTTCACTTTGCACTGCCCTCGTACCAAAACGTATCGTTCGCGGTTCCATTGGACCCACCCGTCAGCCAGTTTTTGATTCAGATCGCAGCATCAGAAGCGAAAGCAAGAATGTGTTGTTTTTTTTCCTTCATTTTACGCTCCACAGCATTTTCCGCATCGTGCCGAAGTATCGCTTGATTGCTGTTCGAGAACTGCTACTAGGGTCGGCCGATGAGGCCCAGACCCAGGCTGGTGAACCTTTGGCTTTGCCGCGCGACCAGTCTCTCCAACGGGTTGTCTCAGCAATTTGTCTTATCGTACCCTGGGTTGGGGAGGGGGGTTTGCTGTTGCACGCGGTCATAGGTCTGCTGCTTATGGGACACAGTGTTCCGTTCTGACGGTGTCCACATTTCGCACTCTATGATGTGTTCATGTTTCACTCTTACATTGGGCCACCCGTTCTTGACCCCGCAGCAAGTGGCACACCATTATACAATGGATTTGAATCGGTTGGTTGGTACGCTGGGTTCACTTCCCCATGGGTAAATGTGATCCTGCAAAGCAGAAAGTGTCGCATGCAACGCCCAGAGAGCTTTGAACTGTGATGCTGCTGCTGCTGCAGCCGCATCCGATGGGTGCGGTATTGGGTTGATTGAGTGGTGGCAAAATCCACAGAAAATGATTATCCCTCTCTCCTGCTGAACTCTTGTTTGTTTATATTCACGCCACTTCATAACACCGCCGCCATTGAATGAGATTTTCAATTTTTGCTTTCGATTAATTGTCAGTGGTCATTTACATTCACTTTATTTTTTACGAAATTGATTGTAATGGAAAAAAAACACCAGATCCGTGGTGTGTGTGTTGTGATTAGGGTCATAATCATTTTGATAATTATAAGACCAAATTTCCAATTGCACTCCAAATGCCATCTCGTGGCGTTCGTTATATCGTTATTGCGCTTTATCGCCCGGTTCCCACTTCAAAACTCATGCTTTACAAAACCATTATGGCTTCGGAATGCAACACCACTTTAGATAATTCCCACTCTCAGAGTTACATCATCAACATCAACATATGTGTGTGAGCAGTGCACGCAAGCTCGAGCGAGCATGAGTGCATGGTCCATACCGAATCTCGTGTTAGAAAATGATATAGAATTTTAAAACCCTCACTTTCGTTTGGGGGCAGCTAGCAATAATTTTTGGAAACAGTTGATTAACTTGCCAATTTTAATGCAACCTGTGTTCAAGTTGGCCTGCATCTTAGATCTTTTTTTCGCTCATTAAAAGGGGAACGGAATAAGTGTTTAGAAGCTACGCATCCGGATGCCCTCATGCAACAATCCTGACACGAGTGGTGCATTTAATTGGAGTTTTTGTTGTTCACTACACTTGATGAACTGATCCCTTTTGGAGCGCCAATCAGTTCGAATTTTTGTACAGGAACACGCGCCTCGCTCATTAGCCGCCAGTCAAATTTTGTTTGTGGAGTCTGTTGCGGAATCTCAAGAACTTGTTTTTGCCCCCTCCCAGCATCATCGGTATAATTTGGCACACATTCATGCGCCGGAACCGAGAGGGTACGCGTTTGGTAGGATTTTAAAAATTTTAATTTAGCCTCACATTCCCGCTTGCATCCCACAGTTGCTGCTCATTAGGGAACAGATTTCGTGCACGAAATATGACGCCATATTTCAGCATACGCCCTCGCCTTCGTATGCATTCAGTCTGTCCCCCAATTGATTAACATTCACAGCGTGTTATCGATGATACCGTGCGAGGTTCTCCAGAGAGTGTCAGTGCCACAGTCCGGTAGAAATTGTGGGTGGATTCGCGTTCGAAAAAATTCCACATTGCCCTGGTGTCATGTGTACATGCGCATCTATATATATACATGCAGATACAGTGTCAGAAACCGCTCCCTGTGGACCTCGGTGTCAACATAATAAAATAGTAAAAAAATACCCAACGAAAACTATCCCTGATTGGGTTGATTCGTGGACCCCGTAAAAAACTGGCGAATAGCAATATTGGCCTCATTGGTTGCTTGTGGTGGGGGGAGGCGAAAAATGAAATGCTGTCAGTGGAAAGCGAAAGTGTGCCTACCCAAGAGTAGACATCAGAATCACCGAACGCCATAATGATACTGTGGAGTGTAATTGGGGTGTATTTTCACAGAGTTGACCTATCAAGGTTGCCCAAATACTCGCGCTGACAGCTCGCTGTCAGGGTATGGTGGAATCGTTGTTTGGTGGGGCCGCCAAATAAACTTATAGATAAAACTGCTAATAGATTGCGCCTGTTAGATTCACTCGGAACAAGAGTATATTTCAAAGGAATCGGAGTATTGAATCAAAACTATTCAAAAGCCGTGAAGCAATTCTTCTCCCCGTAAAGTTACAAGTACTCGCTACTTCCAACTTATTGGAAATAAGTGAGAATGTAAGTTATTTTACCAGTTTCGTGCCACTTCAGCGTCTTAATCTTTGAGTTTTGAACCACATTCTATTCACGTTCTTCTTGTTCTTGAATGATACTAACCTTAACCAATTCGCTGCCATGAACGAGTATACTCGTCCTACTTTAAATATATTATAACATGCAGGCTTTTGAATTTGCAAATTTTCTGTGGCCACAAACATAAATAAAAATATGTAAAAAATGTACAATACATAATGGAGGCTTATCAGGACAGCTCGGACAGTAATATCGAGTCTCCTTTCGAATGTTTTTCACTCTCGAAACATAGATGACAATGGGAATGACTTCATCTAATTTAGACTTGGCAGCGAATGAGTTAAAGCTTGAGAAAAATCGCTTTTGTACCCGTTACAAGTGTAGTCGTTGAATGTATACTATATATACTAGGGTGGTAGCGAAAATGGTCATGTCAAATTTGAGAAACCGGCTATGTACATTTTGTTTATTGCCCAAAAAATGACCTGTGCAAAGTTTCAGCTCAATCGAACATGATTTAGGGGTGCCTCAAAGCACTCATAGTTTTAATTTTTTGATCCTCGAAAATCTTCCAAGAGGGAAAATTTGGAAATTTGGAAAATCAAAATTTCTTTCTCAATGCCAAATGACTTAAAAATGCATGAAAATTTTTGGCCGAAAATCGACCTTCTGGGACTCAGTATGAGTGGCCAAAAAATCAAAACTTTGAGAACTGGTGGAGCATTTTCTGCAGCTGGAGTATCGATTCTACGCCATCACAATGCGAGATGTCCAGGAACTGGCACTCCAGCTGGCTAAACGAAACAACATATCGAATCGGAACTAGAAATACCTACATCACTTCGCGTGAACAGATTTTGAGAGATTTTCGACCCACGTAGATAATAGATTCCGAAAATTTGGTTAATTTTTCACGAATATTTTCATATTTTCTGCACGTGGAATATGGATCGCCTATTCAGAAGTTTGTGTGTAGTTTATGAACAACCCTAAACATTTAGTACCTTAGACAACACTGTTCCTGTTATTTTTACTATACTAAACTGTTTGGAAATAGCATCGCTCCATCTTACCCCGCCATGGTTCGTTTTACCCCGAGGGTGGTCCTTCTTACCCCGCCAGCAAAATAAAAAGTATTTTTTTATCATTTCAAAAATTAATGAAAAAAGTTATACAATCAACAGTTACAAATTTTTAGTAGTATATTATTAGATACTCCATGATATGTAGTACAACAAATAGGGGAAATCCTGAAGGACGTTAAATAAAAATTGGTTTTCTTAGGGGGACGGTCTTATCCCGTCTTCCCCCACCTGCTTCAACGGATTGAGAAAATTGACGCATCATTAAGGTTTGGTAACTTGAAAAAATTTTAAGGGGTACACTCTGTCCAACTTCTATAAGACCAGGTGATGATCTTGTTGCTTTGTGTCACTGTAAACAAACAACGCTTTAATTTATATTCTAGTGTATTTGATTTAGTAACTATCATACACTGCATTATTTTCATATGTGCGTGTGCAAGCGCTGTGCGTAAACATTTTTTTTTGTATTTTAAACGGTTTTATTTAGCTTGCCCTGTTTGAATGTTTGTATGTTTGTAACATGTCTGTAGCGCTGTCCCACATTAATATAAATTTGACCCCCTTCCTGTTGACCGATTGATCTGAAATTTGAAACACACCTCTATCTCTGCAGTCACTATAAAACTGCGTATTTCATGATCTTGAAAATCCAAGATGGCGGCGGTTACAAAATGGCGGATCACATATTTCATCAAAACTTCATCAATATGGGTATCAAATGAAAGGACTTAACTAGTAGAATACAGTTGTTTATGAAAAATGCAAATCCAAAGTGGCCGCCACCACAAAATGGCGTCATATATAAATTTTTTTTCCGAACTCCATCAATATGGGTATCATATGAAAGGGCTTGACTAGTAGAATACAGTTATTCATGAAAAATGCAAATCTAAGTGGCGGCCACTACAAAATGGCGCACTACATATTTTCTCAAAACCCTATTATTATGGGTATCAAATGAGAGGGCTCGACTAGTAGAACACAGTGATTTATGAAAAAAGGAACTCCAAGATGGCCTATTGTTATGGGTATCAAATGAGCGGACTTGACTAGTAGAACACGGTTATTTGCGAAAAAATGCAAATCCATCAAAATCCTACCAAATGGCGGGCGACATATTTTTTCAAAACCCGATTAATATGGGAATCAAATGAAAGGGCTTGAATAGTAGATCACAGTAGATCATGAAAAATTCAATCCAAGAGCCGCAATCATAAAATAGCAAATTACTTTATTAAGCGGTTTTATTCAGCTTGAACTGTTTGTATGTTTATAGGGTTGCCCCACATTAACAGAAATTTGACCAATAGGAACTGACCGAATTTATAAAACACCTTTATCTTTGCAGCCATTTTAAAACTGCTTATCTTCTTCTTCTTCTTCTTATATGGCACTAACGTTCCTAGACGAACTCCGCCGTCTCAACGTAGTATGACTTGCGTCATTTTCATTAGTACTTAGTTGAGATTTCTATGCCAAATAACACGCCATGAATGCATTCTGAGTGCGCGTGACCACAGTGCAAGTCAGAGGAAATTTCTTTGAAGAAAAATTTCCCCGACCAGAACGGGAATCGAACCCGAACCCCCGGCATGCTAGATTTGACGCTAACCACTCGGCCACGGGAGCACAAACTGCTTATCTTGAAAAGTCCAATTTGGCCGCCGCTACAAAATAGCTGATTCCATATCATCTCAAAAAAAGGATGATTGAGATATGTGTCAATGAGTGCCCTGAGTTTTGAACTCACGATCGATCGCTTACTAAGCGAACGCGCAACCAATGTGGCTACGGAGACCCCCAGATTCAATATTTGGTAGGACAATATTATGATTTCTAACCATGCACATGGCAGAGTCGGAATAAAATTAGTTCATCTGTTATAATTTTCATGAGGCTACCATCGCAACCAAAACAAATATTGTAAAATATTGTTTTCTTTGGAAAATCAAAACCCAAAAATTATTTCGAAGAAGACTCATTTGCTCCAATTTGATATGTCGATCATCCGAATTGATGCAGTAGTTCAAAAATTATGAATTTTTAAGAAGACATTTTGGAAAAAAATAAAAAACAAAAATTTTGCGGACCACCCTAAAAAGGGAATGGGTACGCTAAAGGGATAAAACCATTTTTTTTTATTTTTCATTGGGGTGATCATTTCCATTTTCGGGTGGTCCGAAGAATCAACTTTTTCCTCTTTTTTTCAAAAATGACTTTATTATATCTTTCGAACTACTACACCGATTTCAATGATCGACATATCAAATTACAGACAATGAACGAGTGTTCTTTGCAAAAATTATACACTTGAAAATAATGGATTTTGTTTTCATAATCATTGAATGTATTTGTTTTTTTATGGTTTTCATGGTCTTGGGACCAAGAGTGCTATATTTTTTTTATATTTTTTCTTGAAAGCTGTTGATTTTTTACACAACATATCAAAAAATCGAAGAGCTGTTTTTTTCGCTTTGAAGTTATGATTTTTCATTGATAACCAATGGGCCAGAAAACAATTTTTCCCCTATTTCCAGAAATGAAAAATTCATAACTTTTGAAATACTAAGCCGATTCAGATGATCGACATGTCAAATTGAAGCCAAAGAAATAATCCTCATTGAAAAAAATATTACATTTGCAAAAAAAATGGATTTTGATTTCATAATTACTGATTGTTTACATGGTTCCAGGACAAAAGGCGTAATATATATTTTTTTTTCTTGAAAGCTGAGGTTTTTTTACATAACGTATGAAAAAATCAGAGAGGCGTTTTTTTTCGTTTTTGAGTCAGCTTTCAAGAAAAAATATAAACAATAAAAAACAAATACAATCAATGATTATGAAAACGAAATCATTTTTTTTTTGCAAAGAGGACTAGTTCATTGCCTTTGATTTGATATGTCGATCATCGAAATCGGTATGGTAGTTCGAAAGATATGAATTTTTTAAAAAAGTCATTTTTGGGAAAAAGAGGAGAAAGTTTATTTTCCGGGCCACCCTAAAATGGAAACGGTCACCCTAATAAAAAAAATAAAAAAATACGAGTCTAATGTGTTGTGATAAAGAACAAAATTACCATTTTTCACGGAAATCTGAGAACCAATATAGCGGTTTGACATGGAATGGCTGTACAGATATGTTCAAACATCTTTCGAAATTATTTTAGTAGGATAATCACATAGTCCAAAAATAACGCAATCACCCTTTGTTTACCTCAGGAACACAACATGACTCTTCATGTTCATTGATGAATCGAACGAATCCTAATAGCATATTACATTGAAACAAAAAATCAGTTGTGCGTTGAATCGAAACGTTCAATACTCGGCGCTTCCTAGAATATATTGTTATCTGTTCCTTCGCATAAAAATCGCATAGAAAAGACTGATTTTAACCCACCAAAACTAGAAACGAAAACAAGATTCGGGGGTCTCCGTAACCACATTAGTTGCGCGTTCGCTTAGTAAGCGATCGATCGTGAGTTCAAAGCTCAGGGCCCTCATTGACCATCTATGTGTTGTTACAGAATAACTACGTCCACGCAACAATCATCAGCGATGGAAATTGATCCACGGTCGAATGAAGATATCGATTATTTCGAGCTCCGTAAAAATAAAACATAGAATATTTTAAGTATCCGTTATACCATTTTAGAATATTTTAAGCTGATGAAATGAGGATGTTCAAAAAAAAGTTATGCCATGGCGTACACGATTCCAGCCCTTCTGGTTATCTGAAACAAACAAATCGAACAGATTCTGAATCAGTAAAGATGCCGCTATCGCATGAACCTCGGACAAGTCAACATTTTTTTTTTACAAAATGGCGGACGTTTGAAGAAAAAAATCGGTTTAAAACGTTTTTTCTTATGTTTCCCGATTTTAAAAAAGTGGAATAAAAATGATATCATTTTTTAGTGGTTCATGCGATAGACAAATGCATGCAGATTGTATTCATATAAATTCGACATGAATCGGTTCAGTAGAACTTGAGGTGTCGTGTACGCCAGTTTGTAAAAACTGATTTCGAGAAAAACGCGTTTGAAGTTCATTGTTATGGCCGTATCAGATTAGATACCGCATCACTAAAATGGCTCTAAATCGGAAAATAATGCGATTTTCGAAATGTCCTTTCTAGGGACTATTCTTCAATGCCTAAACATAATAAATATGAAGAAAAAAAATTATTTCTAGACTATAATATTGTCTTAATAACGCAACAATGATCATATAAACTGTCTCCGCTGTCCGGTGGACTAACTGGATAATGGAAGAACAGAAGGAATACTCATGCGCCGAAATATGGCAACTGTGTAATGTGCTATCTATAGGTATGATAAACTTGTGACATGTACACGATTAAAATACGGATCTGTTACAGCTAAAATGATAATAAGTCTATAAACAAATACACAAATACAAATACAAATACAATAATAAACGAATAGGATAAAAAACAAGATTTAAAGATTTGAAGATTCAAAACACACAGTTCAAGATTAAACTATTAATTGTTTTTCTAATGTGAAAATTACATAATATTTTGAAAATAGGGGATCAATTGATAAAAGAGCCTACCCTACCCTACCCTAGCCCAAACTTCAACAAATGAATTCTCCTCTGATGTTCAATAAACTGATGCTCTGTGGCATTCCGGTATAATTTTACGATAATAAATCGTTCGTTAGCTGCGCGTTTTGCTGACGATAGTGTTATTTCCAATTTCGCAAAATGCTGAAATCAATACTATCTACAATCGGCTGCGAGAGAGCAGCAGAGCAGGGTACACTGTTCGTAAATCAAACCCTGAGCTACCCAGTTCACCCCCCCCCCCCCTTATATACCTCCACTTTCGTCGTTCCGACTGATTATCAGTGAATGTTATCACAATAATTCTCCGCCGCAGTCACGATTATTTTTCCCAGTGTATATTGGAAAAGTTTTCCCCGAGAACGAGACTATACTAATTTTCATCATTTCTGCCAAAGTTTGGCTGAGTAACAGCGCTATCTCAGATGATAGCTGTGCGGGAGATGCTAGCGTCGCAATACAAAGGGAAGGAAACGAGAAATAAGTGGGAAATAGATCAAACGTTATCCCGGGGCCGACTGGCGGTTGAGAAGGAGAAGCAGAGAGAGTGACACTTCGATGGTAATTTATGATCTCGGCCTGCAAGCTTCCAGCTGATTCTGCTTACAGCGGCTAAACGGGCAAACAGCGAATGAGTCACGTATGTGCTCAATGAACTTTTGGAAATTTATGACACCGCCAGCGGCATTATTTGGAGTATTTTCCGAATGGTTGAGTCCTTTGGGATTGTGGTGTAATCCTGGGAGGGATTAAAATCGAACGTTCGGCCAATAAAAGTGTAAGATGAACGTTCGTCGTATTGATACAAATTGCCGCATTTTCGTTAAGTATTACACTTTTGCGACCACTCGAATTGTCTATCAATTGTTCTGGGGGATTTCCGCGCGCGATCCGAACCAAATCGATTCCTCGGAAAAAGGCGTGCCTCGACAGCGCTCATCCGATGATTAGCAGCTATGTTGGGGAGCACACACACACACTCGGTAAGAGCGTTTTCCCATTATTCTCCCGAAAGCACATAGGCTTAAAATGGACTAAACCAGCGCTAGAGTGGCAGCAGCAGCATTCATTTGCAATTAGCTCCAGTCCGGCAGGCTTTCACTGACCCTCAATGCTTGAAATTGGCAACCGAAAGCGTTGGCAACGGCTGCTCCTGCCTCGCAAAATTTAAACCCATCACACGATGCCGTTTTTTCCACTGCACCGAATTTTCCGGACATTACCCGATTTTATAGAGGGAGAGTGAGCGTGTGCAGCCTTTTTTTCCATACCACTGCAACCGTATCGGCTTAAAACTACCCAATAGTATTAAAACTAATGAAAGTGACATGTTCTTTTTGTTTCACTCATTCATTCGGTCTTATTGTGCGGCACACTGGACCTCCGAAAACATATACATATTCGTGAGGTTCGTCTGCAAAGCGCGATCCTCCACTCTCAGCGGATATGATGTTGATGATGGTTTGGGCCTCTATCCTGCATCGCCACCGGACCATAGCGGGGGGCGAGAGAGTAGTGAAATTTTATTTCAGCCGTCCTAGATTTTAATCCCTTTCCGTCCATGTCACTGCACCACATACATAGACACACACACACACACACACACAACAAAAAATGTTTTGCCTCCGTATTTGTGTGTTGGTGCCCATGCTGGAATGCTGTTAATTTTTTATGTATTTTCATTTTTGGTTTTATGCTTGCTCCCTCGACTTTTGACCCCCGTTTGCCCCCAGCCCCAGCTCCTCTGCTACCATCGATCTGTAACCACTTTTTTCACGAAGCATCAGAACGTGATAAAATCAGTCAACGGTGAAGTGGGAAAACAAATTACACCAAATAAAAATAAGCCAATGAAACATATGAAGCTGAACAATCTCTTTTTCGTACTGATAAAGTCACCCGGGTGCCTGATGGAAGCCTTATCAAGTGGTGTGCACCCAGTAGCAACAAGCCGCGGATACTGCTGTTAAAAGCTGCTGACAAACGGGTGACAGTGCGTGTGTGCTCACGAATGTGACTGAGCCCTCATACCGGGGGGGGGGAGGGGGATGTTCGTCAGTGGGATTATTGTGTCACATAAAATTTAAAATAAACACATCCATGGCTCACGGTGAGTTATTAAAGTCACACTGACTGGTTTCGGCGAGCCGTAAATGGAATTTGAAGATTTTTCGATTTTTGACGTAGGACTACGTCTTTGATTTGTATATAGAGTCACTCTACGAAAAATGTATCGAAAAATTAAGGGATTTCAAATGCATATTACGCAAAATCGTTATTGCTGTATACATGGTTGCCAACTAAAAATTTCAAAAATCAGAGAAAATTAAAATAAAGATCAGGATAAATCAGGATAAATCAGGATAGCCCATTTAGGGATGTCCGGAAAGTTCGTGCTGATTTTTAGGAGAACAAATGCATCATGTTTATAGGCAGACATACATTTATTCAATTTTATATGCACAGTTTTGTTCCACAATCTTTCGCCATGTTTCATGCAGCTTTAAAATTCTATCCTACCAGATCATGTTTGCCTTCTTGTCGAAAACTGTTCAAGGTATTTATTTTTTGCTATCCATAGAATTGAAATTCTTGCCCTTGAATGAATTTTGTAGAGACCTGAACCTGTGATAATTTAAGGGAGTAATAACATGTTAGATTGAGAACTGGTGATAAAGGATTTCCTACCATGACTCCAAAATAATTTATTGTGTAATTTATCGAGACATGCATTTTGGCGTTGGCCTGATGGAAAGGCGTCGTCTATCACGTAGACGATTTGTTTCAAAGCGTCATTTTCGTTATACTTATAAAGAGAGCCGCAAATTGAAATACAATCCATTGAAGGTATTTCATTCAAATTGTGTGGAACCCACATATTGTCTCGATATACGTAACCAAGCTTCAGCGGATGCTCATCAACGATGAATTTAGATATCTGTATTGAATTTGCTAATTCATTTGTCGTATACTGAAGATTACTCTTGATCAACGTCTTGATTTATTCATCATCAATTGTGGCACGAACTTTCCGAACAATTTAAAATATTTTCTTCAATTAATAAAACAATTTTTAATGGTAAATACATTTTCTTACATATTCTTTCCATTATTTCCGTACCGAGTCTATTAATAATCTTTGTTACTTTTATTACTTTGTTTTACACTTGAGCAAACTTTCACTTGTCTTTTTTCAGGCGTTTCCACAACTATGCACTATTAGTATTGTGGTTCGTGATACTATGACTACGACAAAAAAATGTCATACATTTTTTACGGGTTTTGAATAATTCGTAATTATATAATTCACAAAAAAAATCTACTAAATATCTATAACTCTGTAATCCCTAAGATAAGATTCTGGAGAGAGAAAAAAGACAGACAGAGAGAGAGAGAGAAAAAAAAGATTTAGCAAAATTATTCTCTATGTTCATTAATTCAATTGGCGTTGATGGTTTTTTATTTCTGTCATTGTGAAACGAAAAACATAATGGATTTTCAAATGGAATAAACGCACTACGTGTTTTAAGCATTCAAATAAATGTTAATACGTAGAGGAGATGTTTCCAAAACGCGCCTGCCGCGCAATTTGATCCGCCTGATTTTCTCGTAAACCAGCAAGAATAGAAAGGCAATGGTTATAGGCAATCGTGCTAGTCAATAATAGAATTCTACCATTCTACGTTTTATATTTGTAATATACTTTAAAAAAATAAGCAAAATAATTTTCTTTGGAAGCGATTTTCGATGTAGTTTTCTACATCATTTCTATAATTTGTATATTGCTTGAAACCGATTCAGAGGCGATAACTGTTAATCATATTTATTGAGTCGAGTTCCCAGTGGATATTTCAGATGAAGAAAACGGTAAGAAAGGATTCATTTCCTTCTCAATTTGATATTTCTCGCATCGGCTTACCATCGGGCAGTACGGCATACTCTTGATCGGGGAAATTTGCTCGCTTTCGGTCTTTCTTTCTCACCAGAGAAAGATCTTGTATGTGAGAGCTGCCAGATGATTTTTTCAAATATCTCTGCATGACACGAATAAATGTCTTCAAATGTAATCATAATGAACAAAAACGAGCAAACCATCACGATATTTCAAAATCATGTTCGATAAATCACACAAACAATTGTTTTCGCATACTTCGAAATGACCTCAGCATGTTTTCACAAAATTAAATGTCTTCAAAACGAAAATATGTCTTCACATTTGACATCTATATTATGTGCTCAGCGAAAGTTTTATTTATATTTTAAGTAAAGTTTTATCAAATTAAAATCCACTTCTACTTTCGAACAAAGATCAATTTCGTCAGCGCAAACATCAAGTGAACTAACAACGCTTGTCATTATGTAATTGTAGAACATATGCGAATTGAATTTTCCGAATTTTTTCATTTTCCTTCAGAGTTTTCCGAAAATTTTCAATTGTCATGTTTGGTTGGAATATGTTTGGTGGGAATATGTGTACTATTTTTATGGGACCCCTTCTGCATTCCAGAAGAGGAAGGTGGTCATACCATCATAGAAACATTTCTCGTACCCAAAGACCCTCACATCCCAAATTTGGCTCCATTTGTTTTATTAGTTTGTAACGCTCTGTTAATCCCAAGAACTGACAGCGACTAGCGACATCTTAACGTCGTCGGAGAAGCTATATGTTTCGTTTCAAGTCATTCCTCATTCATTCTTCACTCAATCTTCCCTGTGATGTAAAGTGGATCGCAAATGCGTATCCTACTGAACAAAACAAAGAAAAAGGATTACAAAAAGTGGGAAAGGAAGAAAAAGTTTCGAGGAAAGAAAGAGAGGAGGTCGTAAAAAAAGATTGGAAATGAAAGCACTTTTGTGGGGAGTGCCAAAGTCGTCGGTGGTGAAAAGTGGAAGCTGAAGTTGAAGCGCGCGCGACGGAAATAAAAAAAAGGTCGCCGCGGAGAAAAAAGCGAGTTTCCTTCAACGTCTTGGAGCAGCAACATCCGGTGACTGGTAGTCTCTACCAGAGTGCCGTGAGTTATCTTCTATCAGAAAAGAAGTGAATGAATGCTTTAAAAAATCTGAAATGTCGTCCTTCTTCTCTTTGAGTTGCCTCATTGTGGGAAGGAACATCCCTACAAAATGAACCCGCATGGAAGAGGGTGTTTGAGACCCGTGAACAGTCCGCGTTGCAGGTCTCTGGCCGGACCTTTGTATCGTAAAAGCGCTTTCCGAGTTATGCAGAATTTTTTGTTTCATTTGTATGGCAGCCCCCGCTTAGAGAGGAGGGAGGGGGTATCTAACCACCATAGAAACATTTAGTGTATCAATCGGATATCTCCGTCCGGGATATCTTAGGTAGTCGTGATCCTGATCTTCTGCTTCATCTATACCTGTTCCTCAGAAACCCCGATGTCAACGTTTAATGATGTTTCCTCTGTTGTATCCCTGAATCACATCCCTCCTATCCAATCGATAAACTTTTACTTAGTCGCGGCAATACATACACACACTCTTTACAGATACACAGGTCGAAGGTTGTGCAGGCCACTGATAAATCAACAAGAGCCAAAGGTTGTACCGCTCATGACAACTCTACACGAGCTGAAGATTGTACCGCCCAGTGACCATTCTACCCTGGTTTCCTCGAGTCAAGAGAGATGCACCACGATTGATATGAGGTACAGACTAGGAGGGCGTCGCTGATCAATGGTCAGTTGCACCCCAATAGGAAGTATCCCGTGTCGGCCACACATACATAGTACTGGAGACTGCAACATCCAAATTATGAGAATCTTTGTAATACTAACCTCGAGCCAACCGCGAGTAATCGGTTACATATAACTAACATAGTTGTAAGACAAAAATTGTCAAAATATTGGACTCTCGGCCCCGTTAGGCTAACGCCACATGTGCCTTAATAAAATATATATTTTGGAAAAAGAAAAAAAAAACGCTGAAATTGAACAAAATATCTGTTCACCTCTCCTATAATATTTGAACAGTCATCCAAACTGTTCTTTCTATCCCATGTGTTTATTTATTTAGGCTCATTAGCATCTTAGCTGTAACGGAGCCGAATTTGAATCGTGTACATATCACATATTTATAAATCTATCTATAAATAGCACATTACATAGTTGCCATATTAGGCCTAAGAGTATTCCTTCTATACCATTGGCATATGGTACATTAAACGGTAGCCGTTTAGGCGTAAGAGTATTCCTTCTGTTATTCCATTATCCAGTTAGACCGAACAGCGGAGACAGTTGATATGATCATTGATGTGTTATTAATAGAACAACTGCCCGATGTTTCTTGCAAAACAGAGCAGTTGTATGGATGAATCGATCTTATTTCGACCGTGGATCGATCTCCATCGCTGATTATTGTTGCGTGGACCTAGTTATTTTGTAACAACACAAAGATGGCCAATTGAGGGTCCTGAGCTTGAACTCACGATCACGATTCGTAGACAATATCAACTTAAATAATCTAAATTTCACTAGAAATTCCTTAAAAACGTTCAAAACTACGGCCGAATGGCTACCGAGATAGCGATTTTTGTTTTTATTTTTATTTTGACATGCGACAGCTCCACTGAAGTACATGGCGACTCAAAAGTTATGAAATTCTTCAAACATAAGGTGACTATCAATACGGTGTCAATAATCAATAATTATGCTACCAAACAAGCAGGTGACCACATTACCCCACGTGACCACTTTGCCCCCACTACCCCTATATTCTATTGCAATATGAGTAATATGAGCGAGCGAAACGAGAGACACATTGCAAACAAGCGCGCATTAATCTTGTTTTCTTAGAATTCTTAGAAAACACTTTCCAACTTCATTTTCTTATGTGGTGTAATATTATCACGGATTTATGCCACAGCACCAGTGGCTATGTGGATAATCGCGTGAAACAGCCTTGAATTCCAGCGGGCCTTGGTTCGATCCCCGTTGACATCGTTTGGATTTTTTGGGTACAATTCTAAGCTGCCGTTCAGTCTGAGAGGAAGAGATTTCTGCTCTCATACAAAAAATGTGGTACAAACCACGCTGACACATTTTGATTGGTCCCGATTATTTAGTGAACAGTATTACTGATTCCGACTCAGCGCTTGACTTGTTCAATATGAATATGGTAAGCTTTTTCGTGTTTTCGGTCCCTCTACGACTAATTAAAACCAACTCAAGAGCGAAGCGGTTTAATAATGAAATATGAATATAGAATGAAATGATTGAGATAGATGTTGCATACATACTATGAATCACTACAAAAAATGAACGAGATCATATGCAGTTTAGAAGGTTAGAAGGTAATCGTGTAACTCACGTGATAAACAAGGCTAAACGTAACCATTTGAGAACGTTCGTGGAATCTGCCAACTCTAGTGAAGAGATGTGAAAAAAATTAAAGTATTCGAATGTTGTTGGTAATTCTAATAACAGTATATGTCTTAACAGTTCTGATGGAGTAAATGCATTTTTGGTGAAAACTTCACTATAGACTGCGAATTACCGGTGATACCACCTGTGAACGCTGATGGTTTTACTTTTTCTCCTTGTGGTAACTTGGAAATATTGTCGGCTATTTTATCGATAACTTTTAATGCAACCTTTAATTTTGCTTGAAATTTGTAAAGCAAATGCTGCCCTTCGTAATTTTCTACCTGTTTAATTTGATCAGCAGCCATTACAAAAGAAACACAAATTTCTGAATAACTCGAAAACAGATTAAGTAAATGATCGCCGAGGCAAGCTGGCTATTTAAAGTTAAGTTTAAGAATGCACTGTAAGATGATGGCTTCTTATCGTATTCAGATAAATTCAATCAATGAAAGAAAAAATTGTAAGGGGTTGTATCTAGGACACGACCGCATATTTTCGACGTAGAACTACGCAATTATATTATGCAATCCACTTGTTTACCACTTCGAATATTATTTTAGAATGCATCGAAATTTTTGTAATAGATTATGTTCTTCGTTACAAATAAATTTGATGAACATCCTTTTACGTTTGATATGATGCTTAGGACTACCAAAATATGTGAACGGAAAAATTGTCAAACGATCATTGTATTTAACATTTTCCTCTGAAATTATTGCACATCTCATGTTTACGTAGTTTTCGAACCGCGAAAGTTCATTCTCCTCTGGTTTCTGAAATAGCGATTTTCCCAGACTTTTCAGTTAAGAAGTACGTTAGAAAAGTACTCAACACCAAAAAATACCCCCGACTTGCATGTAATTGCAAAGCGGATTCCCCCAGGCACATTAATTTTGAAGTCCGTGTTAGGGAAACACAGCTCAGTGGGAAAAAAATACCCCCGATTTGCATGTATATTTGTAGAGCGGATTTCCGCAGGTACATCGATTTTGAAGTCTGTGTTGGGGAAACCGTAAACGGGCCAATAAAAACTTGGCAATCAGGGCGTTTAAATAACGCTTGACATTTTACAGTTTTTCAATTGTTCATCTGATGAAAAATATTTTTTTATTAATTGTGATAGACGCGTAGAAATATTTCCTATCAATTGATGCAAACATCTTTCCGATCTGTTATAGAATGTTGGATTTATAAGCATTTGAAATACGGGTAGGGTTAGCACACAACATAGATTGAAAAAACCAGATAATGTCGAGTGATTCGTGTTCATGTTGGAATATCCATCTAATTTTTGCTTCACGATTTTATTATATGAATTGAACTGAACTTCAAACGGGTTGTAAGAGTTGTAGTGGTAGCAGTAATTCGGAATCAATAATTAACAATTATTATGTAGTTTTGAATGAGTTAAGTTCACAGATTTCTGAACAGTTACAAAAACTTAATCCATAAGCAATTGTCCTTGAAGTCCTATGTCAAGTTTCCGTCCGTGCCTCTAGGCACAGACGTTTCTACATTTTTGGTAACTCGAAACCGCGAGCTTCGCAACGCGTTTCGATACGCCGGTGTAATGATACAGCGGTGCAAAGCTACCGAGCCCCCATTATCGTGAATCTTAATATCCAATTATTTATTCAGAACGGCATCAATTTTTATGTCTCAATGCATAACAATCGCTTATTTCTCGCGCGAGGGCCTATCATTGGCAGATCAAAATCATCCCCATTGTGTCTCCACCACAACGGGGATGATTTTTTCCCAGATAAGCCCCGGATAAAATAACAGCTCAGCCCATCGAATCCGGGATCCCCTCATATATCCTCGGGCCAAAAATTAGGATATATAAAAGAACCGATAGGGACCGGCAAAAAAATCACCCTTAAATTGGCACTCATTAATAAGTATCAAAACAAATAGCACCAAATCAGAAAAGGATTGCCGCTCACAGCAGCAGCAGCTGAGGTGCAGCTCAATGAAAGACCGAATTCCGGGAAAAGGAACGGTTCCGTGTTTATGTTTCTTTGTGCTTTGATGTCCGTGATCCAGGATTTCTCCAGCGCCTAACTTGTTGATCAGAAAACATCTTTACAGCAGTATCGTAAAATTGACTGTTTTCCGCTCTCCGACAGCACTGCAATAATAAAAACATTCCCACCAATCCCTGTTTTCTTTTGTTATAGTGTCCTTTCCACTTCGCAGCGTAACACAAACAAGGATCTCCAACGGTGTGTGAATGGGTAATCTTGCACGAATTCATCATTGCTCTGCTCTGGTAGAAACTGGTTCTCAAGAAGGGATTCCCTGAAGATGCTGTTTGTGTGTTTCCAGACTCAAAAGCGACACCAAAAAGTCGAGAGCCCATTAAATAGTGGGTGCGCTGATGCACAACTCGGACTCGAGGGCAGAAAAGAACGTTCTGTTCCGGCTTGAAACCTAATCTGCTTGATGCACAAACAACAACTCACTTGGTCGGGTCTGAATCTGATACCCGGCCCGAGGGAGCATCCGCAGCCGAGCATCCGAAATAGATGATGATAATTTATCCCAGCACACTCGGGGGTTTTGCATCGAAATCGCTTAAGGAATGCTCGGGACCGGATCGAAGTTCTATTATTGTTCAATTTATTTTTTTTAATGAAATTTGAATCGAATGTCAATTGCTGTTTCAAGTGATGTTTCACGGAATGAATCACGCGCGCTTCGGTATCAGGCCCTCGGGAATATAAAAAAGTCGAACTCGTTAGCATTCGCTGCGCAGATGACCACCGGACGCTTAAACTTCAAAAGGCTCCGAAACAGTAGCTATTAATTTCCGTCGTCTCCATCAAACGATTCATAATTAATTTCTTTTCAACTCCCACCCGGCCAGTTATTAAATTATTTCCTCAACGTTTAGCCATCCCTCCGATCCGATCCGTTCCTTGGGGTGACAAAATTATTTTGCCTTTTACCCTTCCGCTGCTAAGGCGGAATTGGCGGTGCGAAACGTTTTGGGCTGTTGACGCATAGAAAGGGAAGATTCTATCCGATATTGAACGTTATAATTCCCTGCCGAGTGGGGGCGATGGGAAACGTTTCCGGGCAATCTTTTTTCCGTATCATTGCTTGTGTTGTTAGGAAAACGGAATGGTTCGTGAGCCTTGGAAAACTCTTATTGTGTGATCTATTATTGTATTGACCGCGCGCGCGGTAGGAAGGAATTAAATTTCTTTGACGGTATCAACGGTACGTTTTCAGAATTTTCGGAATTTCTCCGAATTCAGTGAAAAGAGGAAAGCTTTAAAAGTATATACTTGCTTTAAAATATTAGCCCAATTTCTGCAAGTGCAGGACCTAATTTTTTTGGAAACATATTTAGTATGGCGTCCTTTCTTGTGAATCGATAATCGTTAGTATTTTTCATTGAGACCAGGTTTTTTTATGAAATATTATTTTCTGGCACCGAGACTAACACTATATCCGACGCAAGTATCCAAACTGAAATTCGTTCATTGGAAATATTACTTTCTTTATTTTATTAAATATTCATTTTATTAAATTTCTCTCCTCAGAACCCGAATGCCTGTACTTTATCCTTGACACCTCCTAGGATGTTTTGCTCAGCATCAGCATGAACATTTTTGCACATTTACCCATTTTGACGTACGTAGCACAATGTACAAATCAAGAAATCAGTCGCGTCACGAAAATTGTACAATTTTCAACGCTTATTGCTCACTTATTTCTTTATAGATCTACGAGATTTGTGCCCGAATCGATTCAGACAGTTTGGACAATCACTTGTGAAAATAATGTTGAACAAAACGTTATGTTGTTGTATTTCTGATTTCGGCATTCACGGTAAAATGTTCGAATGAATTAGGACGTATTTGGAGAGCAGAACGCAATATGTGAAAGTGCACAACAATTCATCTAGGTCATTTGGTGTCCACTCAGGAGTTCCACAAGGAAGTCATTTAGGGCCTATCCTGTTTGTCATGGTCATGAAAAGTCTTCCATCATTCTTGACCAACGCAGTAGTGCTTATTTACGCGGATGATGTAAAGACTTTCCAGCCAGTGAAACACTCCGTTATGACCTTTACAAGGATAGTTCAGCCAATAAGCTTCGACTATAGGCTGGGAGGTTCGAATCTACAACAAGTAAAGAATGTTCGTGACTTAGGCGTGACGATGGATCGATCTCTTTCGTTGAATTGCCACATAGAGCGAATCGTCAAAGAAGCGCTGAAACTATTTGCACTCACTCGTCGATTCGGCCAGGACTTTACCGATCCGCACGCAATCCTGAAAATTTACACCTGCCTTGTACGATCCAAACTCGACTTTGCGTGTGTGGTGTGGCGACCGCAATACGATCTACAAATTCAAAGACTTGAAAATGTTCAAAAGAAGTTCTTGAAATTTGCGCTGAGAAATCTGGGATGAAGAGAAGAACCCCGGCCACCACATAAAGATCTCTGCTGTTTGGTAGATCTCGATACCATCAGCAGCAGGCACAAAATTGCAGACATAACATTTTTTTGCAACGTACTGAACGGAAGGAACAAAAGCCCGCGTCTCTACGACAGGATTCATTTTAACACCAGTCCCGTTTATCTTCATCGACGGAGGATGTTTGACCCACCCCTGAGGAACAGAAACCACACCCAGCATGAACCGACAACCAGATTTATGCGTGAGTTTAACGTGCTACAAAATGTTGTTTCTGTAAATATGACATCAGAAGAAATTCGAAAAAGATTGAGATTATATTTAAGAGTCCAGTATAAGTTTTAAGTTTGTATTTTTTATGTTTTCTGTATTCATGTTTAAATTTAAGAAAGCTAACGGGCTCATAGCCCGTAAAAAACCTATAGAATAAACAAAAAATACAAACAGAAGCTTCTATTTTCTCATACCACAAGGCATTTCCCTAACACGGACTAGAAAATCAGGCACCGTGAAGAATCACCTCTCATCCTAAGGCTTCTAGTTCAATTCTCACTCTTGACATTATTCCCAAAAGGGGAAGTAAAGTAACGAAGTAAAGTGTTGAAAGTCACTATAATACAAAAAAAGAAAAAAAGCAAGTGACAATTCAAACGATTCAAACGATACGAGCATCGGTAGGTTGCAGTCGTTAGCGACAAGGCTGTTACGGCGTGTGGTCGATTGTGACTGCGGGGTGTCTTCTTAGGAAATATCCTAAATTAACATGTTACAAATGTTGTAACGTAATATTCTAAGTGAACTTTTCGATATAGAACATTGTTTCAGTTGCGTCTTGAACACAACCTTTCAACTTTTTGTTGTGACGTAGGACTACGTCTACGTTTTCTATTCTTCTTCTTCTTCTTGAATGGCGTTAACTTTCCCTCAGGAACTTTTGCCGTCTCTACGTATGCATTTACTATCGTCATTCATGAATACTTAGTTGAGATTTCCCAAGCCAAATAACACGCCTTGAATGTATTCCGAGGAGCAAGCTCTAGAATACGCGTGACCACAGTGCAAGTCGAGGGAAATTTCTCTGACGAAAAATCCCCCGGCCAGGACGGGAATCGACCCCGAACACCCGGCATGATAATGTGAGACGCTAACCACTTGTTTTCAATACAAGGACCCATTTCAATGTTTCGGGTAGAAAAGTGTATTGATTTTCAAAGTTTAATTTATAGGAAATATATTCAACTGTTGAACAAGTAAAACAAGTATACAATGCAACGAATAAAATAGATAGAATCTTCCAATTCTTCTCGTCGCTCACATTCTAACATTTTCGCTTACATTTCGGGCGTTAGCTTCCATGGTATGGTTTCTTCTTCCGATATAATTTTGCATCAAATAGTTTTTTTTTCTGTGATTTCAATTTTTAACTTCACTCTAGACAGCGATCAGCCAACACCATATGTTAAAGCTGGGAGTTAATTTGGAAATATGACTGCTGTGTCGATTACTCACGCCGCTCAGTGGAAGTATTCTGAGTTATGAAATATACGTTTGTTGATAAGGGCTATATAATAAGATCGCTGTTTCTTTTTGCCACTACGAATCGGCAGTCATCCAGGAACCCTTTGGCGACGAGGGTTTCAGCAATGACCCTTCTCAGGGTTGTTAATTTAAATTCGTCTTCTTCAAATCTGGAGGCGAATGAACTGCAAAAAATAGAGAGCTCTATAGTTCGACACACTCTCTGTCTCTATCTGCAATTTTTAGTTTCACTCTAGACAGCGATCAGTCAACACCATTTGTTGAAGGTGAGGATTAATTTAAATTTTTTACAATGATAAAAAACAAGAAGTGTGTTATATATGTGATATAACCGCAAGGTAGACGTAGGACTAGCGTTGGTTCGGTAATCATTTATTTTTCATGATCACTACAGGCGCAGAATAAAAAAAATGAGGGCGCCATTTCACGATGAAAACTAAATAGAGTCTATCCTTGTATAACCTTGCATAAAATTCATTTCGTTTTTGTCGTGATGTGGCAATTTTTCATGACTGTTCCATGCGAAAGCAGAACAGAAACTGATGCGAGTAAAAGTACTCGCGGCTTGCATGTGTCCGCTATGATTTCCCAAACACTAATGCAAGCGAGCAAAAGGAATCACAGCTTACATGTATTCGCTGTGACGGTTTCTCCAGGTGCCTAGATTTTACGTCCGCGTTCGGGAACACATTGCGATCACGAATCATGATCAATGAGTTAGATTGTTATGATTTCAATAGCTTGCTTTCAAATCAATTTTTAAGCTTTTGAAATGATTTTTTGGACTAATAAGTGACAATCATATAACTCACTGACATTTTATCTTTCGGATGAAGTGATTACTATACCACTCCATTCAGCCGGTAAAGAGGTATTAACGTTCAAAACCTTGCAGTCCAGTGTCACTCTCTCGTTTTCGAAACTTTGAACTTACACCCCGGTACAGAAATGAAAGACGTAGTCATACGTCAAAACAATAAACGTGTAAATTCTCGCGTTCGACATGTTCTTAACATGTTTCTGAATAGAAAAAAAGTTTGCAGAACATGTCAATCGTGATGATTTCCATACAAAAAATGTTACGACTTAAACTTTGATAGTAATTTTTTGAAAGAAACCGATGTGTTTTGTTCTTTATTGTTCAAATTACCATAAAACTAAATGATATAGAAACTTTTTTGGTGTACAAGTAATTTTCATACACTCTGTCCAACTTCTATAAGACCAGCTGATGATCTTGCTGCTTTGCGTCATTGTAATCAAACATCGCTTTATATTCTAGTGTATTGCTATTGCTAATTATCATACACTGCATGATTTTCATATGTGTGTGTGCATGTGCTGAACGTTAACAACTGTTTTTGTATTTTCAAGTGTCAAATCTGTATAAGACCAGTTACATTTTCCGTTGTTTTAGTTGTTTTGATCAATAAATCTGGAAAATATCGAGGGGAAAAGTGCTCATGGAGAGAGAAAAAGGACAAATCGATGCACTTCTCCAAAAAAAATGTTGGTATCAGAGAAATTGCTCGTCGGATTGGACAATCCCATCAAAAAGTGCTCAATTATCTGGCGATTCCTCAAGAATACGATAAGAAGAAGAGACGTCCACGTAAATCGATCTCTCTGACCATGATAAGCGGGAAATAGTTAGAACAGCTTCGTATACTTCAAAATCGTTCATACGAATAAAGCAATCTTTGAATTCAAATGTTTCCCGGGAGACAATTCGTCAAGTTTTGGTAAAAATTTATTACATAAAGAGGACTAACAAAGTTAAAGCTCCTTATCTTACGCCATCTAACGAAGACGTCTGAGTTCTGCTCACAATAACTCATAAATAACTCAAAACTCACAATTTTGCTCATAAATAACCTAAGGTTGGGAATGATCTCCGGAATTAATTAAGGATATTGGATAAGTTCTGCGGCGTAATTATTGCCTAAAACACATTCCACATTCAAAAATTTCTTGTTGAAGTAGAGCAGAGTGTTAATTTAAAACAGTTCGCTGGAACCCATGGATGTGGTAGTAGACAACAGTGAATATCCTCGTCGAAACGCCCTTTGAGATTGTATTGGTTCAGAACAATAATTGGGTCCAGATCCGATAAGAATTTTTCTTCCCGCTTCCTGAGACAACTGTGACAACTGGAACTGAATCAATTTGATCCAGGTCGATTCGATTGAACTCGTTAGCCAATCGGTTACGACTGTTCTGAGCATATGCCTCTATCTAAATGAACACAAGGCTGGGACAACTATTCGACTATGCCGAGGGGATAGGGGGTGCCCATATAATCTGTTTGCGTGTGTTCCGGGTTGTCCTCGATATTGATGTTAACGATGGTTAGTCATTTTTTTTTCGTTAATTCTGTAATAAGGAGAAGAGGTAGACTAATTTTTATTTGTTGTAATCGGACAGTGACTCTTTCTGGTCAGTACCGAAAATCGCTAATCATGTTGGATATAGTTTTACTGACGGTCACTTTCAGAGAATTAAATGGTAAACTTTTCTCACGACGTTGACCAACGATGAGTTCAAATTCTCAATATGTTGTTTGACGTCGTAGTCGCTTTCCATTTCCTTACCTACAAGACAAATTCCTGAAACTATACACCACCAATTAGAACAGCACAATAATGTATTGCTGGTTTCAAACGTGACTGTACAAGTATCTAAGACTATCCACGTGAAGGACGCTGACGTAGCATCCGAAAATTCCGATGAAGGTAGACCGGGAACCTCTTCGACTATGAGATCGACCAGTGCTAATGTTTCATGTCTGTTTCGTTAGAACCAAATCCACGAACATCAGTGTCAAAATATACTGAGAGGACCGATACCTTGAGATAGATTTTTGATAAACATCCAACCATTTTATTTGAACTAATCGATTTTTGGGGAATGCCATCCTTTTTTAATAGTCAATAGTTTTTTGACGTAGAACTACGACTTTCATTAAGGGTGCCAAATCAGAAAACAGGTCACGTTTTTATGAAATAATGTTAATATTAATAACTATTTTTGCCGCGAACGGATTTTGGCGATTTACATACTAAACGAATCGGAAATTCCGTAAGATTTGTTTAATATGCTATATATTAGAATCCCCTGGTTTGTAAATGGTTAAAATTCATGAAAACTTTAAGCGTTTCCATTTTCCCATACATTTGTTCTGTCCATTTGTGTGCTTTCCCGAACAGAGCTGCCAATAACGAGCAACTTATCGACGACCAACGGAAGGGAAATCGTAGGATTTAAAGTCTCCGTGAACAAAGGAAAAGAAGAAGATTGAAGGGGAATACTTGCCTAGAGTATAAACAGTGGATCTCGCTGAGGCAAACTTTCATTCGGCATCGGAATCCAGTTCACTTTGCTTTCGCTGCGCTTCGATCTAAGATTGGACCCCACCAGAATCCAACTTGGATATCGTCGTTTGGTTTTTCTGTTCGTTTTTCGCGTTATTCGGATCGTGTGCTTTTCTTTCCGCGTCATAAATTGGACGCTTCGCGTAGTGTGTGATGAGCAAGAAGAAGAGGAAGGCAGGCTCAAGCCCTGCAAAAAACGAACGCATTGCCAGGGGCAATAAAATTTCGAGGCAAGCGTCATCTAATGATGCACGAAATGTTGGTGCAGTGAAAAGCGCTCGTACTGAACCGAGCCCTCGCGAGTGGGACACCGCATCGAATAACAGCGGAGTAGGCGATTTCGACGCGTCGGTCGAAAATGTAAACGCCGTTACCCAGGCAGCAACCAAAATCAAGCTCCCCCCGCAGGTGGTGAAGGCGGTCGCTCTTGACAAACTCATCAGCGAATTCGCATCGATGGGTGTTACAGCAGAGTACAAGCTGTGTGGCACAATTCAGTCTTTTTACAAGCAGTTAACATTGTTTGTTTTCCGTCATCATAAGGGCTTCGTTGGTGCCTTTGAGAAAGCATCAATGCATTACACTGACGTTATAGAGAAGCAGAAGTTAAGGTGCGCCAAAGCATTATAGAATAATATCCGAAGGTATAAATAAGCGACTTATATAAAATAACAGCGCAGTTCTACGTCAACAATGCGGTCGTATCTTGGACACAACCTCCTATAATTTTTTTTAATAGTATTAAGATAAGGAATATTGTATAATGGAGTGTCATTTTTCGGTCTGTACGTCTAGGACGAGGATGGTGAAAAAATTAATAAATAGTAAAAGATGAAGATTTTATGCAATATGTGTCCTTCGTATATGCTGTCATGCAGGAAAACACTTTCCATCACTTCAGAAGATCGCAGTATTGAATATGTTGGAATTCTGGGAGATTATATTTTGAATAATAAAATGTATGTCGAATGTATGTAAAGTCGTGTTTCGACAAAACTTGTCGAACATCCTGGCATGTAAGTACATAGAACGCTGCAATATGCCAGCTCTTTTATGGGACGTATTTTTTCCGTGCCCAGTTTATTTTACTGCGTCATCGTTAATAAGAAACCAATATACCAAGAAGCATTTCACATACTCATTAGGAAACTTTTCTACGCGGAAAACTTTCTAGCAAGATCACACTCCCCAAAGGGCGGGGGCGGCGAGGACGGGGACCACGAGCCAGCGTATAGAATTCCGTTCATACTAATCAACCTCGATATTTGTCTCTGCGGACGAATTAGTCGAATTAAGATTGAGATATGTCGACTCATTGCTTCTGTCACTCGTATTCGGCTTCCTGCCGCTGCCGCCATTGCTGTTGTGGGGATTGTGGGAGAGATGAAGACAAATGATGCTGGCGGAAATGGGGCTCTCTAAATTTGAACGAGGAATGTCTATCGCGTCTCTTTACTTTTTTCGCCGCTTCCCGCCCAAATCAATCCGCTTGCCTGCCTTCGGCAGGAATCGCGATGATCTGATAGAGCGCGGGCGCGATATGGGTGGAATGTCATATATGAACCTGCTGGCAGGTTACGATGAACAGCTAGCTAATGGACTATCTCGGCAAAAGATAAGTGTAGTCCTCTGGAAGAGTTATGAGTTCACCATTGGTTTAATCTTGTCAGCCTAGATCGTTGGTATGTTTAGGGTTGTGTGTGTGTGCGGGGAAGGGAAAACATGAAAAAACTGAACAATTGACTTGCGCATGGGGCCACCAAATTATCATCGCTTTTTCCCATCTGTGGCGGCTTGAGAGCGCGTATTTCACCACGAGTTGGTTATTATTAGAAAATGATCTAGAAGAAGGGAGAGGAATGAAGACGATTAGAATTTTGTTTTCTACGGGTCGGCAACTACTAGTTCGAGAGGTTGAGAGCACTACTTGACATGATTTTTTGTGTTTTTTATTGTTTGACGGCTGCATAAAACGATTTGTATATGTGTATATGCTGTTATGTTGATGTATAATAAAGCAGAGAAAGTTATTGTGACATAATTGCTCGAGCTTCGTATTCATTTTTGTTAATCGTTATTCACAGCAGAAATATGCGAAGTATGAATCATTTGGACAAAAATCACACAACGGATATTTACAAGCTTCACAGCTTGACAGAATGGCGCAAAACTTTCAAGAGGGGAGGAAAGGAAATTTAGAAAATCGAATTTTTTTTCGATGCCAAATGACTTAAAAATGCATAAAACGTCGAGATCTGGTGTTGTCACGAAGAAAAATTTTGTGGCTAAAAAATCAAAACTTTGAGTGCTTTGAGGCACCCTTATATCATGTCCGATTGAGCTGAAGTTTTGCACAAGTCATTTTTTTGGACCAAGAAAAAAAATGTACATGGTCGGTCTTTTAAATTCGATAATTATTTTTTCCATACCTTCATTGCCACTCAAGCAAAGTCCCAGAAGGTCGATTTTCGGCCATCAATTATTTTTTTTCGAGATGACACCAGATCTCGACGTTTCATGCATTTTTAAGTTATTTGACATCGAAAAAAAAATTCGATTTTCCAAATTTCCTTTACCTCCCCCCTTGGAAGATTATCGAGGATCAAAAAAATCAAAACTTTGAGCGCTTTGAGGCACCCCTAAAACATGTCCGATCGAGCTGAAACTTTTCACAGATCATTTTTTTTTGGACCAAATGCCACCCTAATATACACTTTTGAGTTGCTTTGATAATAGCGCTCAAATGTGTCATTTTATTTTATTTTTTTTTTTTTGTATCTGTATTATAGTGACTTTCAACTCATTTGGCTGGTTCGTCACTTTAACTTCCATTTTTGGAAGAATGCCGAGAGTGAGAATTGAACTCGTGACCTTTAGCGTAAGAGGCATGGATGTTACCACTACGCCAGATCGCCTCCACAAATGTGTCATTTTAGTGAAGCGTGATTTAGCGGTAAAATACGCAAAGCTTTCTTCCAGCTTCATCCCACAATATCTCAGGAACAATACCTGCTATAGACTAGAAAGACTTGAACTTTTTGAGTATATATTTTTAATAGAATGGTTGGTAAAAGTCACTTTCTAATTTTTATCCGTCTGATATACCATAGTAGGGTGGTCCTAAACCTACTGGACTATTTAAGAGAACATAAAAGATGAATTATGATAGGAACATTGTCATTGAAACAACTAGTCGTTACTTCCCACCACTTCCTGCCATATTTCTGGTTATTTATGGTTTCTCCGCTAAAATAACGATTGGATAATAAGAAATAACAAAATTACAAAAGAAATTCCGATGAACACCTCACATGTTACAAATTTCATGCCAACTCGACTGGCCGTTGGCAGCACCATCTCAGATAGCAGTGAAACGTTGTAGGTGTAAAGACATGAGTCATTTAAGCAACTTTGCATACTTGAAATATTCGAAAAATAATTAGACTACTCTTTGGAAAAAGCTAATTTTCCTTAATTTTTTTCAAAAATTTATAACTTAAAAACTATGATACCTACAAAATTCTTGTCAAAGGATTAAATGCAGGAAATTATTTAAATTTTCACAAAAAAATATCAAACATATTTTGGAACAAAATGTAGCTGACAAAAAAGTTATTTTAAAAATTAAAATTCTTTTTTCTCAAAAACGTATTTTTTTTAAATTCCCAAAAATATATATACATATGAATAGCCTTTACAATTTCCAACAAGTCGTTCATACATCGGAAGATGGGCACTTTTACAGGGAAAAAGTTTTTCGAACAACAACTTTTTCATGTTTTCTTTGAAAAAAATACTATCCTGAATAATACTAAAATAAATACTAATACTAATACTAATTTTGTTCAAAGTCAAAATAGCGATATACTGTATTCGACAAAGTTTTAGATCTTGTTAAAATATAAACTTTTGTCGAAGACATCAACTTTCTATCTTTCATTGTTTTTGATATATAAGTCATTTTTTGTATGAAGACTCCAGAAAAAATTTTGTTTTGCTCGTAACATTTTTGTGTGTAAATTCTCACTTTTGACATGTTCTTGACATGTTTCTAAATAGAGAAAAGTTAGCAGAGCATAAAAATTGCGATAATTTATACATAACAATGTTACGAAATAAATATTAATACTATTTTTTCAAAGAAAAAAAAAAGTTGTTGTTCGAACAGATCTTTCCATGTAAATGTGCCCATTATCCGATGTATGGAAAACTTGTTGGAAATTTTAAGGACTATTTATATCTATTTTTTTTAGAATTTTAAAAGTATATGTTTTCGAGAAAAATGGATTTTAATTTCCAAAATATTTTTTTTTCAATTGAATTTTTTACCAAAAAATTAATGAAACCCTAAGTAATTTCCTACATTTCATTCTCTGACCAACTTTTTGTAGATCTTATAATTCTTAAGTTAAGATTTTCCGAAAAAAGGTTGAAAAAACTCAAAATTAAAAACTCAAAAAATCTATCAGGACTACAAAATCATAGTCAAGGAATGGAATGTAGGTAATTATTTTGGCTTTCATTAAAAATTATCAAACAATTTTTTGGAAAAAAAAAATCATTGAAAAAAATATTTTGAAAATTTAAATTCATTTTTATTGAAAACATATGCTTTTAAAATTCTGAAAAAAATAGATATAAATAGCCTAGGATTGGGCGATCTTTAGAAAAAGATCGATATTGATGGATCGATTTTTCAAACGGCGCAGGGATCGATTCACTGATTAAATCGGTACCAAAGAATCGATCTGTGCTGAATCGATCTTTGAAAAATCGAACACCTTCTTTCCAATTTATTTACTTGTTCTATATAAATATAGTCATTTCTTTAAACATGAAATAAACATTTCACATTTCTACTCAAACATCAAAGGCATTTCAGTTTGATTCTCAGAATGAAAGTCACAAAAAAAAACTTGAAAGCCCAGAAAAAACGTATTTTCCAGAGCATCTTGAACCGTCATGGAATCATTTAATCAAATATATTTATTGAAAATTATTATCAGAAATTCAACAACTGATGTTCATCCAGAACTCTACTGAAATTAATCCCGTTGAATCCAATTGTATCATACCCCTGCCATTTAGCCGAAATCCTGCTAGTAGTCCCAGTTCTAGAAAAGAACGCTTCAGCTGAACCTGATGTCACCATCGCATCGCGTCACAATTTTCACTTTCAGCCTAGTGAATGTGATGGTGTAAATATAACTTGTTGCCACTTGTTTTGTAATGAGAAAACCTATAAAATTTGTCAAGTGGTTTTTGGTGAGAATCAATGTTCACAAGAAACAAATTTACGGTCAAAAAAATAGGAAAGATAGCAAAGAAAAGATCGACTTTCGCAATTTTATTTGAAGTAGGAAGAATCGATCCGAAAAACCGGAAATCGGAGAGAAAAATATCAATCATATCCACTATAGGGCTCCACTCGATTATCCCTAAGGTTAGCCTCAAACCATGGTTCAAAAGTCTGGACTAGAGTCGGGACTTTATTCGCACCTTCTCCCGACTCATGTCCAATCACTGTTCGTTAGATGCGCTACTCTTTCGTATTAATCTTGCCGACAACAATCTTTGTGTTTGTGGCCAAGGTTACCACGACATCGAGCACGTTGTTTGGTCGTGCGAGCTGTATCTTGTCGCCAGATCGAATTTAGTAGTCACCCTTCGGGCCCGAGGAAGGCAGCCCATGATGCCGGTGAGAGACGTGTTGGCTCGGTTAGACCTTGATTACATGTCCCAAATATATGTATTCCTTAAAGCTATCGATCTTCGTGTGTGATTGTCCTTATACCCTTAGTTTTTGCTTTTCCTTTTCCTTTGTGAGAGATCGGATCCCTTCTTACGAATAAGATGAAATGTAAATACACATTAGATATAAGATAGGTTTAAGAATTGAGTGTGATGAGTGTGATTGAGAGTGTGAGTGTGATCATTGTCAACATATCCTCATATCCCCTCCTTTTCCTGAAGAAAATATGTCACCCTTCTAAACTCGAGTTGACCGCGAGTAATCGGTTTCCTATATTATTAACATTAGAATTAAGGAAAAATGTATATATACTAGTAACAATAAAGTAAGGAGTTCGGCTCCTTTAAACCTATGTAACTGAGCCTGTAAAAATAAACGATTTAAATAAAAAAAAAAAATATCCACTATCACTAATTTTAAACATAAACTTTTACTTAGTCGCGGCAATACATACACACACTCTTTACAGATACACGGGCCAAAGGTTGTGCAGTCCACTGATCATTCAACAAGAGCCAAAGGTTGTACCGCTTATGACAACTCTACACGAGCTGATGATTGCGCCGGCTAGTGACCATTCTATCCTGGATTCCTCGAGTCGAGAAAGACGCACCACGCTAGATATGGGGTACAGACTAGGGGGGCGTTGCTGATTAATGGTCAGCTGCATCCCAATAGGAGGTATCCCGTGTCGGGCACACGTACAGAGCATCGAAGACTGCAACATACTTTTACATAATTTTACATCCTCGAAAGCTATCCAAATGTTAGCATTATGTTCATAAAATTTATCAGGTGGTTAGATTAAAAACGATGTACATTGAAAAAAAAAACTCTTAGATCGAAAAAATCGAAGGAAAAAGATCGATCTTTACGATTTTTCCGGGTACAAAGAATCGATCCAAAAAATCGGAAATCGAAATGGAAAAGATCGATCTTCTGAAAATCGATCCAAGATCGCCCAATCCTAAAATAGCCCTTAAAATTTCCAACAAGTCATCCATACATCGGAAGATGGGCACTTTTACAGGGAAAAAGTATTTCGAACAACAACTTTTTAATTTTTTTCTTTGAACAAGTAGTATTAATGTTTAATTCGTAACATTTTTATGTATGAATTATCGCAATTTTCATGCTCTGCTAACCTTTCTCTATTTAGAAACATGTCAAGAACATGTCAAACGTGAGAATTTACACATAAAAATGTTACGAGCAAAACATTATTTTTTCAGGAGTCTTCATACAAAAATGACTTATATTCCAAAAACTATAAAAGCTGGAAAGTTGATGTCTTCACCAAAAGTTGATGTCTTCAACAAGATCTAAAACTTTGTCGAATACACTATATCGCTACCTTGACTTTAAACAAAATTAGGGATAGTTGTATTTTTTTCGAAGATAACATGAAAAAGTAGTTGCTCGAGAAACTTTTTCCCTGTAAAAGTGCCCATCTTCCGATGTATGGATGACTTGTTGGAAATTGTAAGGGCTATTCATATATATATTTTTGGGAATTTTAAAAAATACGTTTTTGAGAAAAATGGATTTTAATTTTTAAAATAACTTTTTTGTTAGCGAAATTTTTTTCCAAAAATTTTAACCTTATTTTTTAAAATTCCCAAAAATATATATATGAATAGCCCTTTCCTACATTTCCTACATTTCATCCTTTGATAATAGTTTTGTAGGTATCATAGTTTTTAAAATATATTTTTTTTGTAAAAAATTAAGAAAAATAATTTGTCTTTTTTCAAAAAAGTAGTCTAATTCTTTTTCGAATTTCGAATATAAGTATGCAAAGTTGCTTAGATGACCCATGTCTTTACACCCACAACGTTTCACTGCTATCTGAGATGGTGCTGCCAACTCCTAAGACGAGTTGGCATAAAATTCGTCATGTGCTGAATTCTAGTGATGTTTTCATGACTTTTATCTATCTTGTTATTGTCTTGCAATGTTCCTAATAAATCTTTTGTTTTGTTCGTTTGGGATTTAGCAATAACTTCAATACAATAATGCTTGGTGCTATTTAATAGAACGCAAAACAAAGAAATGCGATAGAATAAAATACATTAGAATCAGGCGATTCAAAGAAGCTGGACACAGAAGATATAGTGTATAGTATTTGATTGATAGGCTTTGTATGGTTTCTACGCATTAATTATCATTAATTTCGTTATCATAGAATGCATTACAAATTGATTTGTCCTGCGTCGTGTTCCTAAAAACTATACTGTTCCATTAGAACTTGTTCGAACTAAAACTTGCTTCTTTTCACTTTGAAATGAAAATGAAATGATTTGTTTAAAAAGTATTTTTGTTTAATTTTAGCAAATAAGTTCGACTTACATTTGATTTCTCTTATTTTTTTCAAACGCATCGTAACTCAGATCGATGGGATTGAAAACCGAAATGTAGTGTTCATAATCGACCAGGAGAGGTGCGCAAGTGGCGGAAATAATCGAAAAACGCACTTTCGATCGTTTGCACGTGATTTGTTAACAAATAGAAAGATGAGCTCAGGTGAACGAGATAATGATGGGAATTAACGCTGATGACTGGCATATTTTATCGCAACCAAAATCAATCCATATTTGACGTATCACTCGGATTAATTTGTGAGGTTTTCATTTGATCATTTAATTACATCGCGGTAAGTGGTAAGATGAATACTGCGTTAGCGGTTAATTGGAAGTACTGTAAAATACTCCCAATGTGAAGCACCTTGAGAGCTAAGAACTGCTACATTGTGTCTTGTTGGCATTTGCCTGGTTATTGACCGAAAATTCTCATTTTATCAATTATCAATATTATTAGAAATTATCAAACCAATAGATCAAGGATGATTGATTTAAAAATGCAATATGTAGTTCAAAACTTCTTGAGCGGTATGGAAAAAGTCTAGGAGCTGTAAGCATTCATTTGCCTATGTCACAAATGTGGAGTCCTAGGAACTGCGTATCGAACGACTTACGTCTCCCTGGCATACCAGTATTGTATGTATTCATATTGATTGATACGAATGATTATGAAATCAAAATAAATTAAAGATTAAAAAGATGCATAACAATTCACTTCCCCTTCGTAGCAATCGCGGATGCTTATTCAATAGCTGTCACCTTCCGCCAGCCACCCGTATTCAATTGCCACAGCATTATCATTTCATGTTTATCGACCAGTAAAAATTGAAAGTGGGAAATTATACACAAAATTGCATCAATCGAACTGATGTAAAGCACGTGAATTGAAAATTATTTGGTGTCGCTTCCTTTTTGAGTCAATTGTTGCAACACCAGCGTGTTTTGGTCTTTATCGAATTGGGCAGATTATATCTGACGTTGGAGAAAAAATATGATTTCGTTCACAATTTGAATTTTGCCGTGGCGATCAATTATCGCAAGCAAGTGAGAATATTCGGTTAAATGAGAGTTAAAAGAAAGTAATCAAACAGTGCTGTCATGTCTTTTAAAGGGGGATCCTGGAGATTTTGGATTAATCATTTATCTATCTATCTATTTAGCTTCATACGAAAAATAATAATAATTTATTCTTCACAACAAATTAACTGGCCGCAGCCCCGATCCTTACCAACTTTTTGGGGAAAGTGTAAACAACCAATATTTTCTGACGAAAAGTACAGATGATGGTCGTCGTTTGTTTGTCGAAACTTACAAAGAATATATTCTATCAATAGGTATGTGTGAAGAGTGGTTTAACCCTTTCGTCGTTCAAATTAAATAGGGGTTTTTTAAACGGAATTGGATAGAATAGGCAACTAAATGTAACTCTAAGATACATAGAAAAATAATAAAATCATAACAATGAATTTGGCATGTGTTATTGTTGTTAATTTGTCTTCAAATTTAAAAAAAATATTGTTAGATCATTCAAAAGTTGTCTACAAACTAAGTTTGAGCTTCATTTAATCATTTATCCGCAACTTGGGCCCAGCAAGAAACTCAAAAGCGTCGCTTTGGGCGACGAACGTGTTAAACGATTTAAAAGAAATTATTTGTATTTGGATGATGAAGAACATAGAAAGCTATCGAAAAAAAATTGAACACACTACCGGAAGCACCTACCGTCTGGAACTATCACTGGTAAACGGTTCCGACTTCAATCAATGCGTTAGAACAGAGCTCTGTAAACTGTAAACTGGTCGAAGTTGGAGAATAGAAATGAAAAGTTAATTTTACAGCATGACAACGCCAGACCCCATGTTCACGAATCTGCCAGGAATCATCTAGAAAGAATGAACTGAGAGGTTCTACCTCATATGGCATATTCTTCAGGAAATACCACTTCAATTTACTATTTGTTCCGGTCATGGCGTCGTCCATACCGATCTTATGAAGAGAAAAAAACATTGGTTCGATATATTGGTCGCTTCATAACGAATATGCTCGTTTCAGCGTGGAATCCGTGCATTTCCTGAAAGATGGTCCATGTTTGCGGCTCCAAAATGAAGCATATTTTAAATAATGAAGCCATGATTTTTATGTTTCAAACGAAAGCCTTTAAAAAATTGTTAGGGGTTGTATCTAGGACACGACCGCATATTTTCGACGTAGAACCACGCAATTACATTATGCAATCCACTTGTTTACCACTTCGAATATTATTTTATTATTCATCTAACTTATTGTAAAATTTATTGTAAATGCTCTTCGTTAGAAATAAATTTTATGAACGTCCTTTTACGTTTGATATGATGCCTAGGACTACCAAAATATGTGAACGGAAAAATTGTCAAACGATCATTGTATTTTACATTTCTCTCATAAATTATTGCACATGTTTACGTAGTTCTCGAACCGCGAAAGTTCATTCACCTCTTGTATCTGAAATGACGATTTTCCTAGGCTTCTCAGTTTAAAAGCAAGTTTTGCGAAAACATTCCGGTCTGCACAACGACAAGCGAGTACAAAAGTACTCAACACCAAAAAATACCCCCGACTTGCATGTTATGACGAAGCGGATTCCCCCAGGCACAATGATTTAGAAGTCCGTGTTAGAGAAACACAGCTCGGTGGGAACAAAAATACCCCCGACTTGTACGTATATTTGCAAAGCGGATTTCCACAGGTACATCGATTTTGAAGTCTGTGTTGGGGAAACCGTAAATCAGGCCAATCAGAACTTAGCAGTTAGGGCGTTTAGATAACGCTTGACATTTAACAGTTATCAAATTGTTCATCTCACGAAAAATCAATTGATGCAAACATCTTTCCGATCTATTAAGAAATTTTCGAGTTATAAGCATTCGAAATACACACAAATTAGCAGAACAAATGTATGGGAAAAATGAAGTTCTTCTAGTTTTCATGAATTTAAACCGTTTAGAGATTTGCAAATTGTAATGTATAGCATATCAAACAAATCTTAGAGAATTTCCGATTCGATTGGTATACAAATCATCAGAATTCGTTCAAAGTGAAAATAGTTATTGACGTTAACTTGATTTCATAAAAACTTTTACTCTTTCCAGTGACCAGCAATGGTAGTTTATCGCTTTCGTCCATGTTGGTTGTGCTTTGAAGTTAAGAATTCTCGGTTCCCAAATTCGCAAGCTTTCTCCAGAAGAATAGAACCTGAGAGAGATAAATTATTGTCTCTGACTTGATAGACAAAAATATCCATTGACCGCTGCAGCTTTTCGTTCCCGACAAACCTTATACGCTTTTTTTCTAAATTTAATTTTCTCTTCCGATGCCATTTTATTTGAGTACTGTCGATACCGTATTCTGTGCAATACTGAAATATTTTACAACTTCAGACGCCTTTCGCCCGTACTTTTCGACCTGCTCGATGATGTGCAACCGTTGCGCAATAGTTAGCGATTTAATCGTTCACTTGAATAGTTTTTCGTGGTTTTCCATACTTGAAAACAAATTCCTTGAAGACACCAACCCTTCGTCTTAACTTTCAAGAGCAATTGAAATAACATTTAGAGACGCACAAAACATGTACGCGAGAATCAATCGAGTTAGGGAGGTGAAAATCCATGGAAAAATGAATCAAAACCCATCGAGTAAGGGAAGAATCGAGTTATGGAGAGAAGAATGCTTGTAAAATCAACGGTGTCATGAAATTCATCGAGTTAGTGAAAATATCGAGTTACAGAACATCGAGTAAGGGAGAGTTGACTGTATTAACACAATAACATTATACAACAACATTAGTATTTCGTAACGCTGCCGTTCTACGCATAGTTGTCCCATTTTACTTTTTGACAATTTTCACTTTTCTTCATAAAACGATGTTCTTATGCCTAATCTTCCAGAAAACCACAAAAAAACCCAATTCTTTGTTCCCAGCTTTTCAAAAAACAACATCAAGCTCAATTGTCTCATGTTGATATTCTAGGCATAACTGTCCCACTATGTATTTTTAAACCGTAATCAACCATGATTGATTCAAGTGAGGGGAACTCTTCACATTTCATTAAACAATAGTTTACTGCTTATAAAAAACCCGGGGTATTGCCAAATTGGAATGCTTGAAGTTTCTGTTAGACAAATATTCCAAAAAACATTTGATTACGTTTTTCTCAGTTGCTGATTTTGGAACATGGGACAACTATGCGTAGAACGGCAGAACGGTTCTTGACTAATTTCATAAATAGTATGTGTATTGACTCACTTTTGCTGTTTTTGGCAAGATAATATCTTAATTAGTGAAAATAGATTGCTTGTAAAATACACTACACTTGGTTCGCTATGACCGAACGCAATTTTGAAAAATGCAGGTCAACCCCCTTAACACGCTTTCACGTTTCAGAACAACCGTTTGGCTGTCTTACTGACGAAATTTCAACGATGACTGTTTCCAATAGCTGTCCGTAACAGAAAAAATCCGATGAAGACTCGAATAAGTCGGAAAAAGTCTCTTTTTGGTGAAAACATTATCCTCACTATCCTCTGATGCCATGTTGTTGGTTTATGGTTCTCTCTGGTTGGATATAATTTCGTTTATTTTCACAATCTGCTACTCAGAATTTATGTTCTTGTATGGTACGGTCATTCTATAGTCGATGGATTATTAGTTTTTGCCTTCAGTGATATAAATAACTATTTTTTAAGAATTGGCGCATGGTTAGTTTTAACAGAACTCGGATCATATAATGGTTCATTGTTGATTTCAAGCTTCTGTTTCAACAAAATTATAAAATGTACATACATCTGTTGGCCACCGATATGAAAGAATCACATATGGATTACATCTTTTAATTATTACGTCTTTTTTATAAACAAAAGTATTAACCACGTAATTCATCTGTAAAATGACACTCCCGTGACACATTTAAAAAATCAACTTGAAATATCGAAATCTATCTACTTGAAATACAAAATCAGAACCGGAGCCAGTGAAACGAAAATTCTGAATGAAAACAGATGGAATATCTCGTCAATTGTCAATCTTTACACACACGTTAGTAACCAACGAAATATTTTTACTCAGAAACAAAATACACTTAAAACATATAATTTATCAACAAAATTGAATTTCTTATGAAAAACAGGACAAATGCTAGAATATGAAAAATGAATCAGGACGCCCCAGAAGGATCTCAAAATCAGGATAGATGGTATCCCTAGGTTTGGTGTCGTAAGCTACAAGCATTTATATTCTTTAGCTTAATATATATATGAACTTTCTTTGTGTGCAACACTATCAAAAATCCAAAATTTGTATCGTGTGTTCTGCCGTTCTAGTTGTCCCATGTTACGTTTCGACAATTTTCACTTTTTTTATTAAACGATAATTTTACGGCTAATCTTCCGAAAAACCACATAAAAAGTTGTAGTTTGTTCCCAGTTTCTAATAAAAAAAACCCAGCTCAATTGTCCCATGTTGATATTCTATTCATAACTGTCCCACCATATATTTTTTGTAGATCCATATCAAATAAGTCGGTTCAAGTATAAGAAAGTCACGCTTTCAGCAGGGGTAATGTACTCATTTCTGGTTTGGAAGAATGAGTCAATTCTCAAATAATTGAAAAAAAAGTTTAACAGAACATGCGTACACCTTGTTCGCGAATGCCTAATAACAACGAGATTTATATTCTGCAAAGTATTGCAGATCACTCCCTTCTTCATAAAACGATGTTTTTATGCATAATCTTTTGGAAAAAACACAAGAAAACTTATTGTTTGTTCCCAGTGCTTCAAGAAACAACATCAAGTTCAATTGTCCCATGTTGATATTCTAGGCATAACTGTCCCACCATGAATTTTGAAGCCTGTAACCAAGATGATGGATTAAAATGAGAGAATCTTTTCACGTTTCATTAGACAATAGTTTACTGCTCATAAAAAACCCGGTGTGTTGCTAAATTGAAATGCTTAAAGTTTCTGGTAGACAAATATGCCTGAAAACCTTGATTGCGTTTTTTCTCAGTTGCTGATTTTGGAACATGGGACAACTATGCATACGAGGGTCACTATTTATATTTCGGGAATTGGCAACACTGATGTCATGTGAGTCCATCTGATGGTTCCATCGTAAAGTTTGACATTTTTGACGATATACGTACTCAGAACATTTTGTCATACGGATGCTATTTGTTTATTTTATATTTAGTTGAAAGTTTGGTCTCGGCAAAAAAATGGAACTGAATCATGAACATTTTCGTGCGATGATTTTGACTTTCGACGTGAATTATCACAACAAGAGTGCGTCAATCAACTTAATTTGACTTTTGGCGATGAAGCTCCATAAAAAACCACTGTGTATCGCTGGTATAGTGAATTCAATCGTGGTCGTAGTTCGCTGTCCGACGAGTTTCGTGAAGGTCGTCCAAAATCGACTGTAGTGCCAGAAAACATCGATGCTGTGCACGAAATGATTAAGCAAGATTGAGGCATCCCTAAGCATTAGTTCCACCAGCATATATGCGATTTTACATGAACACTTAGTTGTGCGAAAATTATGTTCACGTTGGACCCCACATAATTTGACAATCGCTCAAAAAAAGGCTCGTGTCGATTGGAATAAATGCTTTGAAAATTGGTTTAAGCGCATGCAAAAGTGTATCGATCATCGTGGCGAGTACTTTGAAAAACAATAAGAATATATTCGCAGCTTAACTATTTGTTTTTGTTCCTATTCCCGAAATATAAATAGTGACCCTCGTAGAACGGCAGTGTACTACACTGACTTCACACATGTTATTAACTTGAGCGGTAATCGCATGCCATTGCCGGCCGTAATTGTACTCCACTGAGTTATTAAAATCTAAAATCGTCTATGGGTACATAAATATCAAACAGTGGGTTCAATTTTCATGTTCCAAAACACAGACTAAAGCTATTCCGCGTAGCGCCGCCACTGGTAGCAACTGCCATAACATCATGACGCGAATAATGCATGCAGCAGCAACATAAGCGTGTACTTCTAACAACATAATTCAACGCGGCGTCGTGATTCGCACTCGACCGGCATTCCTAGAATCGCCCAAACAAGCCTAGTTCGCGAAAATCTGCGGAGGTGGATGACCCAACTCTGGGGCTGCCTACATCAACAAGGGAGGGGGTGTGGGTGAGGGTGAGGGAGGAGTACGAGTGGAATCATTTACAGCAATATGTGTCTGACGAGCGTCGAGTCAGTATTTTATCGATCAGCCTTAGATTATGTTCGGTTCGGGGTTCTGCTACACATACCTCAAATTTAACCGCCAAGATTCGCTGCTGCTTGCGATGATGGACTGCCGATCGAATTTCTTCACAAAACTAAATTATCCGATTATTGGCCGGCTGTTTTTCTCAGTTGCACAGGCCCGTGGGACCAGACAGAGTAACTTAATTTTCCGGATGTCAACGAGATTTTCCACCAACCACACACACACACACACACACACACTCAACAATTGGATTTGCACTTGGATTTCGATTCGTTTCGTTTCGCTTTGGCACCTTTTTCGTGATTTACTTGAGAGACATCATTTGGCACAGTTTCACTCGAATACTTCTTTTTCTCTCTGTTTTCTCACCAAATAAAATAACTTTATATTCGTAGCATGTCAGAAGTAAAACGGAAAACCATAAAAATGAGATTAAAGCGAGAGTCCAACACAAAGTAAAAACTTTTCTAATTCCTCACAATATTCGGGGCGCTCTTTTTTTTTTAATTCTAATTTTCCATCCCGACGCTTTTCCTCGCCAGTCACACACTTTAACTTTTTGCTACGTGATTTCCACCACCGTTTGCACTCTCACTCCTCGTGCTTCCGGTACCTTGCGAGTCCTCGCTTAGAACATCGAACCGAATCCACACAATCGACAAGTCAGAAAAAAACTTCAAGTCGTGTTTTCCCGTGCTCCCGCGTGCGGATGAATTTTCACCTTCAAATTTTGTAGGTTATGTCTAACTTTTCCTGTTTTCCTCGGTACACTCTGGTGGACCTCCCCACACTTCAATCCACACTCACTCCAACCCGAATGAGGCTCGAAATTTCCTTTTGTTTGCTCGCACTCTGTGGCATCGACCTTTTCGCTTCCTTCCACTGCATTCTGTGTTCCCTTCGGCGCCAATAGGGACAGTGACACATACGGGTAGCTAGCCAGCCAGGAACGGACACACCGACACTGTGGTTTTTTCTTCGCTTATCCTGATCTATTGGCAGAAGCTTCCCACTTGGCTCACCCACTCACTTTACTTTTCCGTCCCAACTGAGACCAAAACATTGAATCGATTACTGCCGCTTTTTTTTCCTTTTTCCGTCTCGTGTTCACTTGCGGTCACACACTCCAAATCGCAGCTTCTCCTTCCACTAACGCGCGCGGGAGAGTAAATTATAAAGATTTTTTTCTACTTTTGTTACTTTTTCATAAAGCGAAGAATCCTTTCCATAGAGCCTCTCAATCCACGGAGTGCACACGAAAACACTACCATGGGGACTTGCGGGTATCTTGCGCTGCAACACAGACACCAACGAGGATACACGGCTACGACGACTGTTGTATGCTAACTAAATTATGCTCCAGATTTTTCACTGCGTCAACCCGTCTCGCGACCGAATGCCGAATGACCCGAAGCGTCGAGGTTCGGTACGCGCGGTCCGATGTGGAGCCGATGATGAGCTTGCGCGTGGCAGCGCACACCACCACAACTCTCGCAGTCTCTCGCTCTCGTAGCATATCCTACAGCATAAGAGGCAACAACACATCGCCACACGGAGGAGGAACATGTTTGACTTTAATCTCAGATAGTGTCTTTTAAACTTGACTCCTGACGACGACGACGATGATGATGATGATGATGGTGGTGGGTGATGACTGCCAGGGTGCGCGGATGACGATGATCGCACGGCGGTACGGAGACAAAGCGGAATAATGTTCGGCGTGAACACTCCTCGTCGCGTCATCCGTCATCGTGTGGTGGTGTTGGTGGAGTTCGGTTCGCGTGTCGCTTCCAAATGTGTTGCAGCAGCGGTTCGGACGGCAGGGTGGCACAGTAAATAGGGCCGTGTGGAGGTCGCGCGAGCCTGTGGCGCTACCGCTGCGTCCAATTATGGTATTGGCAGAAAAGGGGTTTTTGCGAAAACGCAGTTTTACGCGGGACGGATGTGAGAAGTTGCGGAAGCATGGTGCGCGGGATTCGCTTCATTTGTTGTAGCTCCCATAGTGCGAATCTCACATATCGTGGAATCGTTATTGTGTTGAAATGTTTTCAGGAAAGTAATTTCTTTCTCATTACCGTTAGATTTATACTTTGGAATTCTTGTTCTAATTTATAATTATTACCACGTTGAGTTCCGTGTCGGTCCCTAGGGACTGACATTGAGCTATTCGTCAGAAAAATGTTATCATTGGGACTGATAGTTGCAAATAAGGAAATAAAAAAGAACATGGTTTGTTTTAGGATGTTTTACGAAATGTGACTACTTTTAAGACATATTTCTAGCTATTTTCTTGTCATACAATAAATATCACCTGGAGCGGGGACCTACAATGATATTGTGCAACAGCTCTTGATGCCGACTGAATGGAAAGCGCAGCGAGAATAACCCAGGGCTTAACGTGTTAAAAATGATGATTCAACATTGCAAAAAATTTGGATATTGTTTTCGATATTATTGATTGTATTTGTTTTTTATGGTTTTCATGGTCTTGGGACCAAGAGTGCTATATTTTTTTAATTTTTTTTTCTTGAAAGTTGAAGGTTTCTCACAAAACATATCTATATATTTTTTTGTTTTTTGAGTTATCGTGAAATCGTTGGAAAAATCATTTTTTTCCATTTTTACAAAAATGACTTGTTTCAAAAATTTTGTACTTTTGAACTACTGGATCGATTGAGATGATCAACATATCAAATTAAAGTCAAGTTTTCCTTACAAGAAATCACACTTGCGAAAGGAAAGGATTCTAGGTGCATAGATCAAGTCTAGTCGCAAAGAAATATTGAGCGAAAACTGAAAACATGTCAACCTTGGAAAAAAAATACTCAAAAACGAAAAGAAACACCTCTATGACTTTTGGATATTTTATGTAAAAAAAAACCTCAGCCATCAAGAAAAAACATTAAAAAAAGATATCGTCCTTGGTTCCGAAACCATGTAAACCATAAATAACAAATTCATTCAACATTGACGAAAACAAAATGCAATTTTTTTCAGCTAGTGTAATATTTTTCGGAAAAAGGCTGGCTAATTGGCTGAACTTTCATAACAATTTAGTTTTCTTCAATAAATAAATGTTTTTATTTCGAAAAGTCCTATATCGATTTGTTGCATTTGGATGCTATTTACTACGAATATATACCGGAACCTGTATTTTCTTTATTTAACTCAACATAGTTTTAGCGGCTAATATTCCTCCCATTGTTTCCATTCTTATTTCTAGCCTTATTTTCTTCTTCTTCTTCTTAAATGGCATTAACGTTCCTACACCCAAACTAGCGTTGACAGAAAACATTTCATCTTTGGCAGAAATGATGCCATTTAGTGTGCTGGAGAGTCAAATGCACTGTTTTAAGAGCATAAAAATGGATTGTATGTATGCGTGCAGACATCTCTGTTCTATTTTCTCTTTTCATTTGGGATTGTGTCAAAAAAAAGTCCAAACGCCGTCAATGGGGATCGAACCAAGGCCGGCTCGAAAGCAAAGCTATTTTACACGACCACGCTATCCACATGGCTAATGATGCTTCAGCAGTTGTTTAGAAAATACGTGATAATTTTGCACCTGATTATAAAATGAATTTGGGAAGTGTTTTCTAAGAGTGAAAGACTGGTGGGTAATGTCGGGGATATAACCGAAGTGACGTAGGATTATACAAAGGGGACAGCCTTCGTTTTTTTAAATATACAGCAATTCCAAATGAAATCGTCCTAAAAATGCAGATTTGAAAAACTTGTATTTTTGATTCCAATGAAAGTGTGTATTCCGTTTGGGTTGGAGGAAATATGAGTTTTTCACAGCAATTGGGCATTTTTTGACTCAAGCGTAACTTTTGAAAAGGGCGTATCGGTTTGAGTAAGAGGAATATTTGTTAATTTATATCTCAAAAACTATGAGCCGTACCGAAATAGTGTCTTAGAAAGAGTAATAGAGTATTGATGGTTGAATATGAAAAAAATGTACACTGAGAAAAAAATAGTACTCTTTTTTTATTTACAAAATACAAAATTCAATTTGCAATATCCAAAATACATATTTACATTTTTTTTAAATTTTTTTCATACAAAATAGAAGTCATGCAGAAAATTTAAAAAATGGCCCAAGATGGTAAAACTATTTTTGACGAACTTTGTGGAACATCGAATTTTTAGGAATTTTCGAAACTTCGAATTTTTGTATATATATCCCATTTGTTTATTTCAGGCTCATTAGCATTTTAGCTGTAACAGAGCCGAATTTTAATCGTGTACATGTCACTTATTTATCATATCTATAATTAGCACATTACACAGTTGCCATTTTTCGGCGTTATAGTATTCCTTCTATACATATGGTACATTACATTTCACAGTAGCCATTTAGGCGTAAGAGTATTCTTTCTGTTCTTCCATTGTCCAGTTATACCGGGCAGCGGAGACAGTTGATATGATAATTGTTGAGTTATTAATAGAATAGCAGCCCGATGTGTCTTGCAGAGCAGAGCAGTTGTATGGATGAATCGATCTTTTTTCGACCGTGGATCGATCTCCATCGCTGATGATTGTTGCGTGAACGTAGTTATTCTGTAACAACACAAAGATGGTCAATGAGGGCCCTGAGTTTTGAACTCACGATCGATCGCTTACTAAGCGAACGCGCAGCCAATGTGGCTACGGTGACCCCCGAATTTTTGTATGTTAGCAATCATTTTTAGCCACAAATTATGAATCCTGATTTGATTTAAAACAAAAAAGGTTATTATCAATCTCCTTCTAAATGTAGACATTCTCGAGATATTTTAAAAAATATTTCTAATTATTGTCTTTTTGATAGTAAATAGACCCTTTAAATATGTTTGTCGTGTTATACCATCATGTTCATGAGATTTTAATTCGCTTATAATTTCCAACAACCGGGTCAAATGACTTTTTTAAATTTTTATTCTAGAGCTTGTCACGCAGAATACCTTCAAGGCGCGTTATCTATATACACTGAAGTCGCTTTTTACGCGGTTTATTAAATGCGGTTTCATTTTACGCGGCTTTTTAACGCGGTTTTTGGAATTTATGCGGTTTTTGGAATTTACGCGGATTTTGGAATTTACGCGGTTTTTTACGTGGATTTTAGAATTTACGCGGATTTCTTTTACGCGGCACGTATCCCCCGCGTAAAAAGTGACTCCAGTGTATATGTAAAAATGGATTCCTGTCTGTCTGTCTGATTCTTATGGACTCGGAAACAACTGAGCCGATCGAAATGAAAATTAGTATGTAGGGGTTTTTGGGGCTAGGGAAGGTTTTCATGATAGTTTGAGACCGCTACACCTCTCTAAGGGGGGGGGGTCTACCATGCAAATGAAACATAAATTCATAAATTTCTACATTACTCGAGAATTAATCAAGCAAATGCAACCAAATTAGGTATCTGAAGGTTTTAGAGTGCAATAAATGATTCTATGGTGGTTAGATACTCCTCCCCCTCTTTAAGGGGGGTTGGGAGAGTTGTTGAGCTGCCATACAAATGAAACACAAATTTCTGCATTACTGGTATGACACCTAGATGTTCTTCTATCTATATAAATAAAAATGGATCGCCGAATGTGTTGGTACATGTTATTTGCAAGTGGTTGAAAAATCTTGAATGAAAATTGTGTCTGAAAATAATCTGATATAATAATGACGAGTTTTGGTACAAGTACTAGGAATTTTATAGTAAAATGTCATTTTAAAGGGTAGATTAGAAGATCAATCAATAAACAGTTCTGCGATTGTACCAATGAACATGCGATTAGTAAAAAACGTGAATGTGATAACGAAAAATAAATTTTGGGCGAGACGAAGTTTGCTGGGTCAGCTAGTAATTATTAAAAAAACACCGGACAAAATTATGACATTAGCTATTTAATTGATTGCTAAGGGTGTCATTTTGTTGAGATTCCGAAGGCCGTATTACAATTGAAAAAAATGGTATTTTCATTTGAATTTTGGGATATAATGTGGATTGTGGATTTTTGACGTAGAACTACGTCTTTCATTAAAGGTGCCAAATCAAAAAAACAGGTCACGTTTTTATTAAATAAAGTTAATGTTAATAGCTATTTTTGCCGCGAACGGATTTAGACGATACATATATAAAACGAATCGGAAGTTCCCTGAAATTTGATCCTCTGATGGGTTGATGATTTAAATCGATGAAAACTAGAAGCATTTCCTTTTTCCCATACATTTGTACTGGTCATTTGTGAACTTCTCTACCCATGCCGCCAATAACGAGCAACTTATCGGCGATCAACGAAGGGGAATGATTTAAAGACACCGTGAACAAAGAATAGAAGAAGAAGAAGAACGAAGGGGAATATTTGGCTGGAGCACAAATATTGGATCTTGCTGGGGCAAATTTTCAGTATCGTTCTAGATTCGGTGCAATGAACATCGTTTGTTCTTCCTTGTTTTGCGTCATCACATGTCCTCGTTTCGGATTGAACTGTGGACGCGACCAAATCACTCACTCGCTTACGTCTCTAGCATTGCAATCATTACATCAATCTGACACCAATCCATTAAGGTTCTGAACTAAACAATTATGTGGGGAATCATCAAACTAGGGTATCATCGGCTCACCAAGAAAATAATTGTTCACGAATTTTGTGTGTGATTTGGTTTCGCATGACAGTAGCAAAACTATCTCCACCAAGGGTCACAGCTAAGCTAATCGAGACCGGAAATATTAATAGAAAGAACTTCTGTTGAGAAGAGCGCAAAACGGAGATAAGTGTGTGTGTAAGATAATATCCGTAGTTATTAACACGCGACTTAAACAAAATAACAGCGTAGTTCTACGTAAACAAAGTGGTCGTGTCTTGGACACAACCTCTTAGTTTTTTTACTAAACATCTTAGCAAATTATTCAGCAGAAAAAATTGTCGGTTGAACAGTTTGGAAAAACCAAACATTGATTTCTATTCATGTCAGATACGGGAGTTGGAGGTAGCTATGATTTGGTACAAATTTAATATATTTGAAGAGTATCGTTGGCATCAGGTAATTCGCTATCGATATTTATCTATTCTTATAGAACATGCAAAAAAATAACCGTTGAATATAACAGTTCCAGTAGAACCGAAAACACGCGATTCGCAACAGCAGCGATGAAAAACATTGAATTTCCAAGAGTTGTTGGAATATTAAATTTCCGCCACGGCTCAGGATATATATAATACCACAAATGTTTAAGACACCCCGGCAGGAGAGCTCAATGAACTCAGCTCAGCTGTTCCTTTGCGTAGATAAGCAATATATCTCTCCCCCTTCGCGCTCTGCGTGATTTATGAGTGACGCGTAGAAAGTACCAAACATGATTTGATAATAAAAGCGCGTACATGTAAGTGAAGTGAGGTAGAATAAAAAAGCAACTGTGCATTAGAAAATTGCTTCGGAACGTGTGCTTCAAAATTGTGTGAATCATCGGATGCAATAAACATTTTCATTTGTATGAGGAAGCACGCTTTCAATTCCCTCTTCAATTATGCTGTGTCTGAAAGTGCCGATCGGAGGGAGGCTTGAATATACGGGAAGTGTTTACCGACTGAAGAAATATAGAATACTTTTTTGGTATTCCCATCAATTTAAAGCTACGGATAAATTAAAATCCGTAAAAATACTTAGTTTTTCAACTTAAACAGTTAAAGACAAAATTTAAACACTCTTCAAAAAAACACGTTCCATGCGTATCGAAGCGTATTCGCGTGTAGGTGACCTTCGAAGAGGAAAGGCAATGCCACTGCAACCGCTAAGTGTTTTTGCTCCTCACATCTCGTGTCATCAGCAAAAAATAGAATGAAATTCAGCATTCATCCATCTCTTCCGCCGTGGGGTCACAGAAAACATCTGCAATCCGCCGTCGCTTCGCCGTACGAAATGATCTGTGAGAAAATATGTTCATTTGCCGGCCGGACACATATGGTCGCCAGGTTATTTTCGCTTGGCTTCTTCCGTTGCTCCACGCTCCACGCTCCACTCATTCTTGGAAACAGGTTTAATTCATCTTGTTGCGTTATTTTATTTTTTGTTTCTATTTAATTACAATAAATCATTTCTATCGTATTGGCAAGAACCGTTTCCAGCAGGAATGTCATCCTGCTCTCGGCAGCTCAGCACATGACCGGGCGGACAACGACGGGAGGATGTATCTTGTGCACTGCCAATGCCATCTGGACGTTTGGCTGGAAAATAGCTTAATTATTCAAGTTTGTTTCTTCCTTTCGGACCGAAATTGGCCTCTGATTGTAATTACGAGATTTCCTCGTCGCCATTGTCACATATGTGTGATGTTTCCCGAGTATCGAAACTTAGTGAATAATTTACTCCCTCTTCGGTTTCGGCACCGTGAAATTGCCGGAAGGTTGTTTTTTTTCTGAGCTAATTGCTAGCAGACTCACATGTATGGCAGGGCTTTAATCAAATATGTTTCGATAATTTATTTCGGATTGACCCCATTCCGAAATAAATTATCGTGTATTGAAATAAGGTTAATGGGGTCATAGCCCGGGTCTTCCAAATGCTAGGAGGCTTGAATCGAGCTCTTAATCATGCCAATAAGATATAGTCATCCGATTTCACGGATGAGATGTATAATATAATCTACTGAGACATTGCTTTGAAACTAATGGAAAACGTACGACAAATAACTATGCTGGTGATTAAAAATCCGTGAACATATGCAGCAATTCCAAATGAAATCGTCCTAAAAATGCAGATTTCAAAAACTTGTATTTTTGATTCCAATGAAAGTGTGTATTCCGTTTGGGTTGGAGTTTTGGATGAGTTTTTCACAGCAATTGGGAATTTTTTGACTCAAGCGTAACTTTTGAAAAGGGCGTATCGATTTTAGTAAGAGAAATCTTTGATAATTTATATCTCAAAAACTATAAGTCGTACTGAAATAGTGTCTTAGAAAGAGTTATAAAGTATTGATGGTTGAATATGAAAAAAATGTACACTGAGAAAAAAAATTAGTACTCTTTTTTTATTTACACAATAAAAATTCAATTTTCAATATCCAAAATACATATATTTTAATTTTATTTTTAATTTTTTCATATATGTTTGAATGTTTTAACGATCTATGAAATTAATCGAATGTGATCGATAAAGAAGAACGAATGAAACGATTTGAACGGATGTTTATATGTTTAATGTATTTCATTAACCCATTTTGTGCCAAGCGTTCGAAGAATCGAACTTTGATAATTTTTAATGCCTTTGGAAAGCAACCAAATGATAATGTTTTTGCACCAAAAGGAAGTTTAGTTTATTAGCTACCACTTACCATCAATTTCGTTCAATTTTGCATAACTTTATCGGCCAGTAAATTTGATTTAAAGCAAGTATGTTTGGAAGGTGTTTTCAATTTCAATAGAAAAAAAACCGATAAAATACAAAAATACGTGAACTTTTCTACAGTATAACTGCGATAGAAGAACATACATAACAGCCGGGGAAATTGAGTGTTCAAAAAATCGAACGTTAACCATAACGGACATTTCTGTTCTGCTGAATCAATACCAATACATCTGACCTCCGCAGCGCATTCTAGTTTATTTACTTTGAAAGACGGAAGGTTTTTTCATTTTTTTTTCAGAAATTTCAATTGTAAATATTTATTAGTATCAATTAACTCAGCAAATATTATCGAAAAATTGCATTTCTGTCCGTGATAACCTTAGGTGATGGCAGTCCGTTGAATTTCGTGTGTGGAGGAGTTGGAGGAAATCAGTGCGTGGAAGAATGGTTCTAATGAGATTGCTGGGTGAATATTCTCCCGCCGGATTGGGTGGGTGATCTCATCGATGAAGAAAACCTAAATGATGATTCTATTCAACAGGATAATAACCTCCCAACCCTCTAGCCATTAATTTTTCGCAGCGTATTTGTACTTTGCAGATTTTGAAAAATGTTCGATTTTTCGAGAAATGGATAATCGGAAACAAATACTTGTTGAGCATTAACATTTTCCCACGGACAACAATCTAAATGAAAGCAATAGCATTGGTTTGAAAAAAAAGTCGGCCGGTAATAAATTAAAACTACATGAAAGAAGAAAGGTCACATCTCACCATAGGTGGATCAATTCAGGTTTATACTTGGACGCTTTCATTCCTCTGTGCTTGTAAGTCCCGAAATGTAAAATTAATGCATTTATTAATGACGTATATTAGCTTACTGAAGTAACCTTCAGTTCACAGTATGTTTGTAATTGCAAGAAAAAGTGCAGGCTTCGGCAAATACTCGATTTCCCGCAAAATGAAAGTTGGGGAAAAAATAATTCTTGAACAATGGGGTTCAAATTCTGTCTCGTAGATGGAAAATACGCTCTTGTTATTTTCAAGATGAACGATGAAATTTATAGCTGCTGGGTCATGTTCATGAATTGGGAAACCAAAGATACGCCAGGCAACTTCAATGGAGCTGATACAGAGCTAATTGTAGTTTGAAATTTTTGTTTTTAAAGCGTTTTTTCCACCCTAATATCCATTTTGCATATTTGCTCCACAGAAATGGAACATAGAGCTCAATGTTGTCTATGTCCAATTGCATCACAAGGTTCACACATTTGCATAACTTGATTGGACTTGAGTCGAACGGATTTCAGAATGCAAAATTGCAATCCGTACGGATAGCAATTGACTCTGACGCTGTTACGGCGTTGCTCACGATAGCGTTTTTCAAGTGAATGTATTCTTCATCAAGCCACTTATGTTGATTAGATCGTAGGAATCGCAGTCATTAACTCTCTACCTTCGCTTACATGTCGATCATGATTTGTTGGTACAGCTCACGACATCATATAATGATATCATACGCTGTACTTAAAATCCATCGAGCGCACTCCTTTATTTTATTCGTCTGATATAGCTATTCATAAATATTATTTCAAAATGAGTAATGATGTTCATAATGAATGGAGTACCTGTAGCAGTAACATGTTGTCTAGTGTTTCTTGTTCATCTTGTTCTTTCAAGACGGTCGGGCATTTTTCGTCAAAGATATTTCTTCTGACTTGCATTGTGGTCACAAACATTCTAGAGCTTGTCACTCAGAATAAATTCAAGGCTTGTTGTTTGGTAGAGAAATCTCAACTAAGTACTACTAAAAATGATGCAAGTAATACTACGATGAGAAGGCGAACGTTGAGAACGTTAGTGTTATTGAAGAAGAACATGGAGAAAGTCGTATGAAAGATGTGCGTTACCGATGGATTCAAGATTATTGTTTTTTCTTCGAATCACAATTTCTCGCGTCATTGTGCAGACACCTTCTATGATTTTAGTAACGCTTGCGCACTGAATTTAGACACGTGCTCTCCAGCAGATGTTTTATCAGAATTGGTGACAATAACGTGATTGCCATTTTGTAAACCGAGCAAATGTGATTTGAAGTATTTCAATAAATCGTTGTGCTCATTCAAAAATACTTCCAGCTCGCGGGCGATATGCCTGGCTTTAGACGAAGTGAAGTTACTTGCGAATGTGTGGATGAAAGTTCGATCTAGCGCCATCTGTTATTTAACAACATAAATAAATTCGTTTTGTTTGAAAAACGACCAACGGTTAAATTTTTTGAATATTGTTTATACAAAACTACTAAAATCGCGATTGAAAATAGGGTATGGGGTTTAAATTTCTGGTTATATGTATTGTTTGAAGCAAAATTTAAGAAAAAAAAAATTTAAAAAATTTCTGCATAGAGACACTTTAATCACTATTAAATATTTAGTAATCGGTATCCTAGCGGTATCGTATATAGTTTACAACCTATTCTCATGCTTACCAAGTTTTTTGTGCATAATTTCATCAAAATCGGTCGAGCCGTTTCACCGTGACACGAGATTTTTTTATATATATATATATATATATATATATATATATATATATATATATATATATATATATATATATATATATATATATATAGATAATCCCTTTTAATATGTTTGTCGTGTTATACCATCATGTTCATGAGATTTTATGAATTCGCTTATAATTTCCAACAACTTTTCCAAATACATCATCATGGTTCATTTTTTGACTCAAGCGTGACTTTTGAAAAGGGCGTATCGATTTGAGTAAGAGAAATCTTTGATAATTTATATCTCAAAAAATATGAGTCGTACCGAAATAGTGTGTTAGAAAGAGTTGTATAGTATTGTTGGCTTAATTTGAAAAAAAAAATACACTGAGAAGAAAAATTAGTACTCTTTTTGACGTAGGACTACGTCTTTCATTTCTATACCGGGGTGTAAAATCAAAGTTTCAAAACGAAAGCGTTACGCCGGAGACCGAGATTTTGAGCGTCAATAGCTCTTAAACAACTGACCGAAATGGTATGATAAACACTTCATTCGAAAGATAAAATGTCTACGCGGTATATACTCGTTACTTTTTCATCCAAAAACTTGCTTCAATTGCCTTAAAATTGCTTTCAAAACAGGCTATTGAAATCACCAATCGGTATATGAGCGAGCGCCGCTCGGAAATCCACTCAGGGGAGGATGCCTCGTGAAATTATAAACAAGCTTCAACGATGCCTTGACGCCTTTGTTGATTATGCTAACATGTGGAAAATAAAAATCAATGCCTCCAAAACCCAAACAATCATGTTCCTGCACAGGCAGTCCCCAAAATTGAAACCTCCTCCATCTTGCGTTGTGGCGATGAATGGCACAAGGGTTGAGTGGTCCGCCGATGTTACATACTTGGGGCTAGTGTTAGATGAAAAACTCCTCTTCCGTCATCATGTGGAGAAGATTTTGAACAGGTGTTCCGCTTTGGTTCGATCATTGTACTCTCTAATCTGTCGGCGATCCCGCCTCTCAAAAGGGAACAAACTGGCCGTTTACAATCAGATCATCGCTCCTGCCATCCTTTATGCAGCGGTGGTGTGGGGGTCATGCGCACAGACTCACAGGAACAAACTCCAAGTTGCGCAGAACCGGGCGCTGAGGATGATCCTCGATCGTCCTTTTGATGCTAGGATCTCGGACCTCCATCAGGAGGCTAATATACCGAAAATAGATGCAATAATTAACGAAATCAAAACAAAATTTGTAAACAAATGCAGATTATCAGAATTTGCATTGATAAACAATTTGTACATAGTAGAATAGTTGTATATAGTAGGTAGTAGGTAGTTAGTTTCTTCAAATTAATAATTAAAAACTTCAAATAATACCATAAAAGTGGTGCGCACATGCCAAATTAGAAATTAGGAACATTAGCACAATAGTATGATTTGAATTAAAAAAAAAAAAATACAGTATCAAAGATGAAAAGCTCAGACTGTATCATTTGCACTGTAAAAATATGTATTACCAAAAACAAACAACTGAATAAAAATGCATTTAAGCTGTAAAAAAAAAAAGAAATCCACTCAGTTATAATTGAACAGCGATTGGAGCATGTTGTCGCTGTTCTGGTGAAGCTGACTTCGTTCATCATGAAAGCGCTGGTGCGCTTATTACTCAGGTGACCTGACCTGACCTGACCTGACCTGACCTGACCTGACCTGACCTGACCTGACCTGACCTGACCTGACCTGACCTGACCTGACCTGACCTGACCTGACCTGACCTGACCTGACCTGACCTGACCTGACCTGACCTGACCTAACCTGACCTGACCTGACCTGACCTGACCTGACCTGACCTGACCTGACCTGACCTGACCTGACCTGACCTGACCTGACCTGACCTGACTGCGACCAATTTTAAAAATGGGCCCAAGATGGTAAAACTATTTTTGACGAAATTTGTGGAACATCGAATTTTTAGGAATTTTTCGAAACTTCGAGTTTTTGTATGTTAGCAGTCATTTTCAATCACAAATTATGAATCCTGATGTTATTTAAAACAAAAAAGGTTATTATCAATCTCCTTCTAAATGTAGCCATTCTCGAGATATTTAAAAAAATATTTCTAATTTATTGTCTTTTTAATAGTAAATAGGCCCTTTAAATATGTTTGTCGTGTTATACTATCATGTTCATGAGATTTTATGAATTCGCTTATAATAGGGTATGGTATATTCTTGAATGCCTAAACTACAGAAATATGAAGGAAAAAAAAATGATTTTTTTCAAATTCCTAGACTCGAGGTCGGACTCGATTATCTGGAGACTCGATTATCCGGGATTCGATTATCTGGAATTTCAGACTCGATTATCCGGAGTATTTTATTTTTGATTTTCGGAAATTTTGAATAATTTGTATAATAATTCCATATTGAAATGCCAATATGGGTATCAAATGAAAGAGCTTGACAAGTAAAATACAGTTATTTATGAAAATGCAAATCCAAGATGGCGGCCACTACAAAATGGTGGATTGCATATTTTTTTTACAATCCCATCAATATGGGTATCAAAAGGCTTGACTAGTAGAACACAGTTATTTATGAAAAATGCAAATCCAAGATGGTGGCCGCTACAAAATGGCGGATTGCGTATTTTCTTAGAACCCCATCAATATGGGTATCACATGAAAGGGCTTGATTCGAAGAACACAGTTATTTATGAAAATGCAAATCCAAAATGGCCACCACCACAAAAAGGCGCCATATTTTTTTTCAAAGCCTTATCAATATGGATATCAAACGAAAGTGCTCGACTGGTAGAACACAGTAGATCATGAAAAATCAAATTCCAAGATGGCCGCAGTTTTCAAATAAACAATTATTTTTTAATGGTTTTAATGGTAATTTTCATAATTCATATTTCGCTTCACAATGACAGAACCCGAAACTCGATGCCGCCAACGCAAATTCAATAAATGAACATTCAAAATAGTGCTGCGGCTTTATTTCTCAATTCTTTTTTTCAAGGATGACAGCTTGTCATATTTTGTCCCTACAAAGTTCTTTCAAAGGAAAAAACTTCGAATCTATGAACAGCATAAAAAACCTTGAACAGTTTCGCCAAAAAAGCAAACATGTTCTGAGATGATAAAATTTATATGCTGCGTGAAAGATGATGAATAATTGTGGAATAAAACTGTGCATATTAAATTATAATTAAACACAGAAATGTTGCTTTTGTTTTCGTAAAAACGAGACACAATCCAATATTAATTATCATGATTTCTCCTGATTTTTTTCATTTTTCCTGATTTTCGAAAGTTTTAGTTGGTAACCCTGACTATAACTTAATGAAAAGTATAATATAAACGTTATAATAATATGGTTATGATTTTATTATTTTTCTACATATCTTATAGTTACATTGAGGTGCCTATTCCTAAGTTCCTTTTGAAAATTCTTTTCAATTTTAACAACAAAAGTGTCACTCATATCTGATGACGGGGCGACGAACGTGTTAATCAGAAGCGCGCTTTAAATAGCGCCTTTGCTGCGGCAAGTCGTACCGTGTTGCTTTGTTGTTATGCGGATCAGTCACTTTGAAATCGTTTGCTTCCGAATACATGCTCAGAACATGCACATGCGGATTGTGATTATTTATATATATATTTATATATATATTATTATATATCTTCAAATCACTCGCATGTTGATCAGTCGCTCGTACGATTCCAGCCCTTCTAGGGAAATTAAACAAAAAAAAATCGAACAGATTCTGTATCAGTAAAGATGTCGCTATCGCATGAACCTCGGACAACGTAGTTAGTGGACATCTGTTAAACAAAGAAGGAGGAGATAATCAATTTATTTTAAAAACGAAATGTTCGTCTTTAGTCGGTGGAGTGTCCGTCTTACCCCCCAAATTGACGAAGCGGAATTAGTACAATATCAAGCCGAGTTGTTTGCTCGTAACGAAATGTAACGACAGGAACGGCTGCATTGAACGAAGGAGTAGTTGTTTTTGTGTAAATCAACATCAATTTATACCAGCCAATGGTCTTCTCAGCTAAACGCCAGATGGTTTGAAAGCACCAATTCCAACAGATGTGAGCATTAATTTCCCATCTCGGTTTGTTCGAAATTCTATGAACTTCCGCCTAAACATTTGATTCCGACATGGGCAGATATCTGATTTGTTTACGTTGATATTCTCATTACAAATTCATGCATACAGATTAGCGTTACGTAACATAAGGGGGAGGGGGGTTCGTCTTGCGTTACTTTTTGTTACATAGGAGGGGGGGGTCCAAAAACCTCATTTTAAGCGTTACGTAATTTGTGCATGACGCCTAAAATCCACATAAAAAGATTCAAAACACAAGGGAACTTCGATATAACGTACCCTGGATGTACCGTACAACATTTTCAATGTGTAACAATAATCGTTACTTAGAGTTTCCTGAACAATTTATTAAATGTCCTGCCGGTCTTACATGTATACAGAGGTTATTAAGTGACCTTGGTATAGGTTTTTAAGTTCAAATTAGGGTATTGGAATTTCAATAAAATAATATCGTTATTTGCGTGTTTCAAAATATGTGTACGCTTGTGCTGAAGAAGAAAGGTGCAAATGGTTATTTCAAAATTAAAAAAACGTCAAAAACTGCTTTGTTTGTGACGTATTGATTTGAGGATAATATTAATATGGAATGTATTTAAAAAAACGACTTCCATAGCATATAGAGTCTTCTCTGGAGATGGGGAAACGGAGGCGGTGTGTTGTTCTTTAAACCGATTTTGTAAAAAATATTTAGAATCCGGATCAAGAAATGTTCATTAAGTCAATTATGGTGAAGTACAACAGCAAAACGAATGTTCTACAAGTATAGGCTCAAAAGTACAGGATCGACAGAGACTCGTCAAATATAATACATAATAACATAATAACATAATAACATTGTGTTACGGTACACTAGCCTCCTACAATCACTGGGATTCGTGTGTTCGAATACCTATGTAACACGTACAGTAAGCAATAATATTTTAGACCATGTTGTATGTAGACTTGACGATGTGCCACATCTTCGTAACGACACGGTTTTTTCAGACTTGAGTGATCATTCGTTGATAATCTCCTCATTAAAATTATATGGATGTAAAGAAAAAACAAAATTGACTAAGACTATTGTAGATCGCAGAAGTCTTAACGCCTGCTTCAAAGATTTCCTGAACACGGTTGTTTGCGGAGAGAGCGTCGAGTTGTGTTTGAGTAATCTTACGTCAACGTACAACTCAATGTTGTCTCAATGCTCCAAAACTATGTCTGTGGAGATAAAAACCAAAGGAAAAAACTGTCCTTGGATGTCTTTTGACCTTTGGAAATTGATAAAAATGAAAAACAAAATTCTGAAGAAGGTTAAGACTCGACCAAATGACTCGCACTCGAAAGAGATGTTAATACACATAACAAGCAAAGTTCTCTCTGAAAAACGTAAATGTAAAAGAGTATATTTCCAACAAGTGTTGAACTACTCAAGTCAAGCCAAAATGTGGAAAACAATTAATTGTTTACTTGGACGCTCTACCCAGAAATCAGAAATTACACTAACCCACAACGGTGCGAAAATTTCTAACGATAAGGAAGTGTGCGAAATTTTCAATAACTATTTCTCGAAAATTGGGCAGGAATTATCGAACAAAATTTCCAGAAATAACGACCACTCACCGCTTACTCATTCTCGATATGTCCAAAACTCGATCTTTCTGCACCCATCAACACCAAATGAAGTTTTAAGAATAATAAATGAACTGAACAGTAAAAAAACTTGCGGCCCTGATAACGTCCCGGCACAATTAATTAAAGAGAACTCGTCAGCTTTCGCTAGAATCTGCTCAGACATGTTCAACAGAATACTAACCACAGGTAGTTATCCTAAATGCCTCAAAGTAGCTAGAGTAGTGCCAGTCTTCAAATCTGGTGAAGCCTCGAATCCATGCAATTATCGACCAATTTCAACGCTTTCTGTATTCAACAAGATTTTTGAAAGAATGCTTGTGAACAGATTATGCGAATTCTTCGACATAAATAAAGTCTTCTACAAGTTTCAATACGGTTTCAGGCGAGGTTGTAGTACGACAACAGCAGTCACTGAGCTTGTAGATGAAATTATTAATGGAATTGATCGAAAAATGATGGTTGGTGCACTCTTCCTAGACCTTAAAAAGGCTTTTGACACTATCGATCATAGTATATTATTGAAAAAACTGAACACGTACGGAATCCGAGGAATTGCCAATGATATAGTGCGAAGTTATTTAACTGATAGGCAACAATATGTAGCAGTAAATAATGCCAAAAGCACATTGTGTTCTATAAGTATTGGGGTACCTCAAGGCAGCAATATTGGACCTCTGTTATTTTTGTTGTATGTGAACGATATTGGCAATCTACCTTTAAAAGGAACTGCAAAACTGTTTGCTGATGATACAGCTCTATTTTACCCAAGTCCCGACTCGGGAACTATAGTGTCACATATCGAGTATGATCTGGTTCTTCTTGGGGATTACTTTCAGTCCAATCTACTGTCACTCAACCTGACGAAAACTAAATACATGTTCTTCCATTCTCCTAGGAAGAAAATAACGATAGGTGCTGATCCATATATTTTAAATGTACCTATTAAAAAGGTGCATAGCTTCAAATACCTGGGTGTCATTTTAGACTCAACCTTGTCGTGGAGCTTCCATGTAAATTTCGTCGTAAAAAAACTCGCATCCCTTTGTGGTATCTTGAAGAGAGTATCACCTTTCCTGCCTCACAAAGCTCTGATTAACTTCTATTTTGCATGCATCCATTCTCAACTCCAATACGGGCTACTGGTTTGGGGCTATGCATGCAAAACAAGACTTAAAAAAATACAAACATTGCAGAACAGGTGTCTTAAAATAATTTATAGGCTACCGAGTTTGTACTCAACTCTAGACCTGTATCAAAATGAGACTCACAGTATCTTGCCTCTTATTGGATTGCGGGAACTTCAGTCTTTGAAACTTATACATAACATATTACACAATAACAACATACACCATAACATGACAATCCCCACCGCGAGTCATCATTACGTTACACGACAAGCACAACACTTATTACGAACTCGAGCAACATCTAGCATTGGTCAACAGCGTTTTCTTTTTAATGGACCGTCGCTATTCAACAGTTTACCTTCGCATATCAGGTCGATAACCAGTATAGACTTGTTCAGGGCAAAGCTGCGATTGCTCCTGAAGACGAAAATTAACTCTTTTTTAATATAGATATTTCAATTTTTTATGTAGACAGACTGACAGACAGACATAATTGTAGACATACAGTAGTCTGATCTTAATAATTAGTTTAATTGTGCACTCTTTTTGGATCCCTTAAAAGAATATCATTTCACTGGGATCCAACAGGTACTAATTGTTATGTATTGTACTCTTACCTCTAAGTGTTGTAGCGTCCTGTGAAACAAAAAAAAAAGGAGACCAACTCTAGGAAGCTCGAGTATGAGTTTCTTAGAGATGGGGGTGAGAGGAGGGAATAAAAAAAAAAAAAGAATGTACCTTAGACAAAAGTGAATAAGAAGCGCTCCACTTTGCCGCTTGCAAGCTATCCCTTAAGCCGTTCTTGTTCTCGATGACTCATTGGTCCATTACAGTGTAGACAAACTACGAAGGAGTTATAGAGCCATATTCAATAAGTTTTTGGTTCTAAGCACAACCAACAGCGTGTAAACCTGATGCTGGAGACACATTACAAAAATATAATGATTAACGAGGTTCACAAATGAACCAAAAATTTCCATGATAATATCAAACATATCAATATTTAATACACAATGTTCTGGATTGCCCAAGCCAATGCTGGAGTCTGCCATCTAGAAGTCCTGGAAAATGTTGTACATGGAGAGACCGGATGATGACGAAGACGATTTGTCATTATCCGTATTGCAAAAAATAAGTAAAAAAAAACTTTTTAAGTTAAACGGTTTATTTGTGATTAAACATAATAATAATAATAAAGGTAATGTACTAAAAGCTAGAAAATAATTTGGCAAGTAGCTGTTAGCAGTTATCATACAGTTGAAAAATTAAAAATTCACCGTTTCGTAGTGGTGGTCATTTTGGATTTGAATTTTTATAAATAACTTTGTTCTACTAGTAAAGTCCTTTCATTAGATACTCATATTGATGATGTTTTTAACACTTGGACGGCCATGAGTGCCGTACTGCACTCAAAAATTATCCAACTGGGGCCATGAATGCAGCACTGCACACGCGAAATCTTCCATAGATTCAAACTTGTGTGCTACAATACATGTTTTACGTTAAAACTAATGTGTTTTTCGTTTTCTACCGGCCTCAATACATAGTGAGACACTTCGATATCATAGTTTGGTATCAGTGCTTGTATTATTCTACCAATTATAATTTATCACTGCCCGAAATGCTCCGAATAGTTTTTATGTCTAGATTGTTTTAATAGAAGACATTTTACGAGTTTGGAATAATGTTATAAAAAATGTAATTTCAAGAAAATAAATTATTTATAAAGATTTTTATCGATATTTTACTCGTTTACCTTGAGCTGGGACCGCGTGTGCGGTACTGCACACGGGTAGTATTTACCCTTATATGGCAGATGGGGTTAAATTTTTTTGCTAGATGGGTTCCTGGCACCATCTTGTATAAGAATCAACCATTGGGCCCTCCAGGTTTTTACGAACCTTTTGGCCAAAACACCATGGCCGTCAAAGTGTTAAAAAAAATTATAGGAGGTTGTGTCCAAGATACGATCGCATTGTTGACGTAGAACTACGCTGTTATTCTATATCGCTTATTCATACCTTCGGATATTATTCTATAATGCTGTGAAATTTTAGAAACAACTGCTTAGTAGAATAATCTCTGAAATGGTTTTTTTATTGTAGAATATGTTGACGATAATTGATTGATGATTCATTCTTGCCCTCGCAAAACAATACACTAGCTGATCGTAAGTCGCAATTTATTTCATGTCAATGCAATGAAAATTTACCTCGAATTCTTTTCTTTTTTTTTGCCTTTTTCGCAATTGACATAGACTCGACTAGACTCGATTATATACATGTTGCCCCAGCACCATTTTTCCACATCTCATAACTACATCAATATATCTTTGGCACCGCATGGGAACAACAACAATGACAACACTTGCAAGTATCAAATATCATGCTACATGTTATTTAGTATTGCCTTAAAGGAATCGCACCTATAGGCATCGTTCGTACAATGTAAATCAAGCACCAAACAAGCGTTCGCCATAGCATGCATACAGAGCCATACATTGGTGGCTTGAAACTACTAGGAATATAAAACACTTCTCATCATTTTGCGCTATTCTCAAAAGAAACGCTTCTGGCCTCGAAAAAAGTTGTATTTCTTTCTCATGCTCGAGAGAAGCGCAGCTATCACCCTTAGTGGAGGAAGTTTTGCTACTGGCATTTACTTTCTCGGTGACTCAACAAGCGAAATAAACTCATTTTGTTAATAACAACCTCGAAAACAGTAGCAATACTTCATAGCGCTAATGCAATCCTAGCTGAAGGCACTTTTGCAACTGGCACGCGAACCCGAATAACTTATAACATTCCAGTAAGACATTCAAGATGCTTGGTATTCCCCAAATATTCTTTTGACGCACAAACTTATGATGACGGAAAACAAACAATGTTAACTGCTTGGAAAAACTGAATTATGCCACACAGCTTGTACTCTGCTGTAACACCCATCGATGTGAATTCGCTGATGAGTTTGTCAAGAGCGACCGCCTTCACCACCAACGGGGGGAGCTTGATTTTGGTTGCTGCCTGGGCGTTTACATTTTCGACCAACGCGCCGAAATCGCCTACTTCGCTGTTTCGCGATGCGGTGTCACACTCGCGAAGGCTCGGTTCAGTGCGAGCGCTTTTCACTGCACCAATATCGCGTGCATCATTGGATGACGCTTGCCTCGAAATATTATTGCCCCTGGCAATGCATTCGTTTTTTGCAGGGCTCGAGCCTGCCTTCCTCTTCTTCTTGCTCATCATACACTACGCGAAGCGTCCAATTTATGACGCGGAAAGAAAAACACACGATACGAATAACGCGTAAAACGAACAGAAAAACCAAACGACGATATCCAAGTTGGATTACCACTGGTGGGGTCCAATCTTAGATCGAAGCGCAGCGAAAGCAAAGTGAACTGGATTGCTCAACAGTCCGATGCCGAATGAAAGTTTGCCTTTTTCTAGCTTAAAGTTCATTTATTTGAGGATTTTTTAAAATTACAAAATTTGGTTTACAGATCAATTTCTCAGCCTTAGGGGCCCGGCATCTTTGGTACATTTTGGATTTACTAATTGTTTGAAATTTTTGGTTGTGAGCCTAGTTTACATATGATCCCGTAAAGAGGGATGTATTAATTATTAATTTGAAAAATTTGATAACCTACCTAACTAAAATCTAATTAAAAATTTGAAAACTATGGGACCAGTTCCCGGATGATTGCGTGCGGAGACTGCTGGCAAGACCCCCTGAACCAAGACAGGATTTGAGATTTTCATTCTTCCAGCACCTGAAGACCAGACAGACGGTGGATCTCAGTATTTCGGGTCCTTGGTGGACTATCCAGGATCATCCGAAGGATCTTGTTCTGGATGATCTGCAGCTTCTGATGATGGGAATTTGCACATCCCTCCCAGATTGGCAAACCATATTCGATCGCCGGTAGAATGATCTGTTTATGTATCGCAAGCTTGTTTCTTTGCGACAGAGTGGATTTTCGCGTGATGAGCGGGTATAGCGACTTAATGAGTTTGGAACACTTCGTGGATATTTTTTTCACATGGGATGCAAAGTTCAAATTCCTGTCCAGGGTGAGACCAAGGTAGACAACCTCACTCGACCAATTAATGGGAGTGTTGCTGAGGTGGACGTTCACATCATCAGGTGGAACAAGTCGTGGTGATTTTGAGTGCGGAAATATAATGGTCTGTGTTTTCGCCGTGTTGATGCGAATCTTCCAGGATGTTAAGTAGTCGGACAGGACATCTAGGCCTCTCTGTAATCTCCTGACTAGCGGACGTATCACTCGACCCCTGTAGATGATGGCGGTGTCATCAGCGAACATCGACAGCACACCATCATCAGGTAGGGGAGGAACATCCGAAGTGAAGACATTGAACAGGATAGGACCTAGGAGGCTACCCTGAGGAACTCCCGCGATAACGTTGAACGTATCGGAGAGCGCGTTATTCAGAGAGACCTGAAAAGTTCTATCCGAAAGATAGTTACCGATTATCTTGACTAGAAAGATCGGAAAGTTGAAACGGTGTAGCTTGAACACAAGACCATTGTGCCAGACATTGTCAAACGCCTTTTCGACGTCCAACAATGCCATGGCAGATGTTTTGGATACGGACTTGTTCCGCCTGATGATGTTCGTGACTCGTGCAAGCTGGTGGAGTGTGGAATAACCTTTCCTAAAACCAAACTGTTCACGGAGGAAGATGTTGTTCTGGTTTGCGAAATCCAGCAAACGACTGAGAATCAGCTTTTCAAATAACTTCGAGATGGACGACAAGAGGCTGATGGTGCGATAGTTTTTGGCGCTGGTAGGGTCTTTACCAGGCTTATGTATGGAAATTACTTTGGCCAACTTCCAGCGAGAAGGGAAGTAATCAAGTTCAAAGCATTTGTTAAAAATCGTGGCCAAGTGCGCAAAGAAGCGAACGCTCAAGTTTTTCAACTCGAGGTTGAAAGCACTGTCAAACCCGGCAGCCTTCATATTTCTCGTGTTACGTACCGCAGCTATCGCCTCATCAGCCGTTATTCTCGATTCCTCGGGTAGAACGATGGGGATTTCAGTGATACTAACCACAACCTCCTCGACGATAGGCTCGTGGGGACTCACCATGGAGCGACCAATATTATGAGATTCCACGAAGTGTTGACCAAGCGCATTCGCCTTTTCGGCAGATGTAATAAGCAGAGATGAAAACGAATCCGATGATCTGAGTGGAGGAACGGGTCGCGGTTTGTTTTTTAGGATCTTGGCAGTTTTCCAAAAAGGTTTAGCGTAATCTGGGAGGGAGCGAAGATGATTTGAGAAATGTTCGTTTTTGAGATCAACCATCCTGGCATGGATGATTTTCTTGAGACGGTTGCAGTTGGTCTTCAGGTGGGGAAGGCCAGTACGTTGGTACTGGCGTCTGATGGTGTTGCGGAGTCTAATTAAATTTTTAGTTATCCTGTCAAGGTTCAGGGGATTACTCACCAGTCTTAAAGTCGGAACGTACCGGTCTCTAGCCCTGGAGATTGCCACGTCGATGGTCTGAAGACACTGATCGATGTCGTCGGTTGACTCAGGTACGAAGTCGTAGTCGATCTCGGTGTCCACGCACTGCTGGAACTGTGACCAGTCGACTCGGTGGTAGTTGCGTCGCGAAACCTGGAATCTGTTGGCGGAGGAGCCCACTTCAATCACCACCGGGTAGTGGTCAGAACTGAGTTCTTGATGGACGACAGGCTCCGAGATGTTAATCGTGTTTGTGATGAATATGTCAATGGTCGCATGAACACCGGACCGGCTCAGCCGGGTGGGACCGTCAGGACTCAGAATGGTGTACTGTGCTTCTTGTAGATCGTTGTGCAGGATCAAACCGTTCTGGTTACTACGGCTGTTGCCCCACGCATGATGCTTCGCATTTAAGTCGCCACCGATAATGAACTGCTGTCGCCGCCGGGTCAGTTTGATGATGTCACTTCGAAGAATTGCTGCCGAGCCGTCCCGTGCATTTGATTGTCTGGGGCAGTAAGCTGCTACTATGGTGAGGGGACCGACGGGGGTAGAGACTTCCACCCCTACGGCCTCGATGATTTTCAGCTCAAAGGTTGGAAGTAGCTGACAGCAAATATTTCGCCTTAGTGCGATGGCCACGCCACCACCCCTGGAGCTGGTCCTATCAAGCCTCACGAGCCGGAAATCTGGTAGGAAGACGTTTATACCGGGCTTAAGGTGCGTTTCCGTGATAATTATAACGTATATCTTGTGCTCGTTGAAAAAGTCAACGAGCTCAATGGCTTTGCTCTTGAGCGAGCAAGCGTTCCAGTTAGCTATACGTAGGATGTTACGATCCATACTTGGAGACGAGGGCAAGAACAGTCTCAAGCTGTTCATTCAAAGTCTTGCATGTGCGTTGAATCCTGATGACCTCGGAGACTAGCAGAACAAGCTCCTTATCATTCAAAGGAGCGCCCTCAGCGGTCGTGCCGGATGTAACACGCGAGTACGACAGACCCGGGAGGGGGGTTTGATTCTGCTGAGATGCTGCGTCCATGAGCCGATGCTGCACTGAGGAGCCGCTAGGAACCACTTGGTTGCTTGTGGTGGGGGCGGTGGGCTCGCTACGGTTCCGAACATTGTTGAGTGGAAGAGGGGGCAGATTTGGAGCTGCACGGCGTTGTTGAAGTGCGGGAAATTGCGCATCGTTGACTGCTGGTGGACGTGGGTTGCGCTTTCGTCCTGGTTGGTTATTGACGGAGGCACGCTTTCGGATCTCAATATACTCCGCCCTCTTCGGACACGTACTGCTGGTGGGTTTGTGACCGGCTCCGCAGTTCGTGCAGACAGGGACACCGTCCTTCATGTGTTGACAAGCATCAGCATCGTGGGTTTTGCCGCAATTAATGTAGCGGGATGCCATGTGGCAGTTTCGTGTGCCATGCCCAAACATGAAACAATTCGAGCATTGGGTAACGTCTCTGTGGACCGGTTTGTAGCGATCCCACACAACTGCGATATAGAAGAGCTCCCGAATATTCTGGAGGTCCTTCAGGCATGTCGAGTTCTTGGCGATATGAACGAGATAAAGTTGGTCACGGTACGTCCGGGTCTGGTCGTGCCGCTTCATTTTAAAAATCTGAACTGGCTTGAGCCCGTTTTTCTCGAGTTCAGCCGATAATTCCTTGGAGTCCATATTGTGGAGACCGCGGAGCACCACCTTGAGCGGTTTCTCAGCCTCGATGTCGTGAGAGAAATATTCACAATTCCGCTGTTTCAGTATCTCCAGCACGGCCTTGTAGTGACTCATGCCAGGGACCATCAACTTGAAGCCCTCCGTGCTACGGCGGATGGTGCACCTCAAACCCTTCTCGATGAAAAAGGCAATTCGAGCATGAAGCCCCTCCGGGAAGCCTTTCACATAGATCGGCGGCAGTTTCTCCTTTTTTTTCCAATTTCGGTTCGTCACCATTCTCGAGAACAGCATATCGATTGTTCGCCAGCAGCTTCTTAGCCGAAAGCACACAAATGGACAGAACAAATGTATGGGAAAATGGAAACGCCTCAAGTTTTCATGAATTTTAACCATTTACAAACCAGGGGATTCTAATGTATAGCATATTAAACAAACGGAATTCTTACGGAATTTCCGATTCGTTTAGTATGTGATTCGCCAAAATCCGTTCGCGGCAAAAATAGTTATTAACGTTAACTTTATTTCATAAAAACGTGACCTGTTTTCTGATTTGGCACCCTTAATGAAAGACGTAGTTCTACGTCAAAAATATATATATGGCGCCATTTTGTGGTGGCGGATTTGCATTTTTTCATAAATAAATGTGTTCTACTAACCAAGTCCTTTTATTAGATACCCATATTGATGGAGTTCCGAGAAAATATGTGATCCGCCATTTTGTAGCGGCCGCCATCTTGGATTTCCATTTTTAATAAATAACTGTGTTCTACTAGTCAAGCCCTTTCGTTTGATGCCCATATTGATGGCGTTTCTTGGATTTCCAAGATCATGGAATACGCAGTTTTATAACGACTGCAAAGATAAAGTTGTGTTCCGAATTCTAGATCAATCGGTCAGCAAATTTGTATTAATGTGGTACGTTACAGACAAAGTTACAAAGTTACAAAGTTACAAAGTTACAAAGTTACAAACGTACATACAAACGGGTGACGCTAAATAAAACCGTTTAAAAAGGCTGAAGGGCGCTGCGGAGGAAATTAACCAAATGGAAGTAAATTATGAAGAAGACGCAGAGTTTCACATCCTAAAAAACAACGAAATCGTTGAAAAAGTTTTTTACCCATCAGTTGACATTCACTCTTGCACTTGTAGAAAAAAAAACTTGAGAAGTGGACAGATAACATCATGAGGGAAGTTTATGTTTCCATTTGAGAGGCTCAGAAGGAAAGGGGTGTAAGTGACTCGATCGATTCACTCTTTATTAACTTTTTTTCTGCTGCAAGAACGTTCCAATTTTAGTTTGCTATAGAATCCGATAGATGAGGTTCTGACCAATCATCCAAATTGTCAAATAAAGCTAGGAATGTGTTTGCAATTAAGTTAAGACCAAGAAAGAGAGTTGATGAAGAGAAATTCGAACATCTCACACACAATTTGAAAAAAAAATAAAAATTGCTAAAAATAAAAAAACCGAAAAAATCAGGGGTTGTAGGTTTTACCCCACTTTCCCCTACCTTATATCGAAGTTTCTCTATAATTAGGAGAGTTTGCTTACAGTGTGTGAATTTGTCAGTTAATGTCGAGAATAGTTTTCGAGTCTTACGATGGTAGTGAATGTATCTTTCGAACTTCGGGTTTCTTTTCACAAAAATCACATTCAGAAGGAGAACTAAAAGACACACATAAACATGTGCAACCATAATCCTGAAAATAAAACAGCCATCTTTTGACGATCCATTAGTTATTAATGCCGTAACAACTTATCACTCATATTATGCCAGTCGACGGCACATACAGCAAATTGAAAACAATGACCGTACGGTAATTCTACGCTCCAAACTTCAGAAAGCCAAGCTTATCTAGCTCTTGACGCCCCCATTCAAGCCTAGACACACGCGGACGGGACGTGCTCAATGACAAAAGCGTCTGGAATGCGATGCATCACTATCTCTGGCAGATTCTTCACAATGCTCCTCTCTGCTCTCATGACGAGCCTGGGTGCAACGAACATTCAAGTGGGGTTTTTGCCTCACTCAATATGTGTGAATGTAAACGAGCATAAGCTGTATTATCCTTACACCACGGCGCGCTGTTCAATAAAGTGTCATTGTGAAGGACTCTTATTTTACTGGCTTTTTTTGTCAAAAAGCGCCAATTGTTTTTCTTCATTCTAAAAGCAATACTTCGTTATTGAGGGGATTCACTTATAATTCCATTGTTAGGCAAGCACAAGAAAACTCGATATACGCTTTTATTATTGAATTAAAAAAAAACATTCCTTCACAAATCAATTAAACGCGTCTTTCTTCAGACACTCGCTGGAACAACAGACTTTCTGATTCGAAATGAAAAATTGGATTATCAAATTTCCATAGAATCGCTCTCTTCCCATTGCAACTGCCGGCTACCATTGTTGTTTTTCACACCAGGACACAACGGAATCAAAATGGAGCAAATGTCGGAAATAGAATTAAAAGTGTTTAATTTCTTCTCTACACTTACCCAAATTCCGTATCAAACCCAAAATGGTAGCCCTTCATAGTGTTCGAAAGCCACAGCCGGAAGAATTGGCACAACATTTGGGCAGTCGTTGCTTTTTTTTTTGTTTCATTTTTTCATGGCATCATTCTGACGGGAAGGGGAAAAAGAACATGCCGTATAACGTTGGCAAAATAAAATGCTAATTACTTTAGACAATATCGTCATGCTAGTTCAGCCCGAGCGAACCACGGATTCGAATGCCAATGACCATCCAAAAAACCAATTTCCCATAAGGAAGAAATTCGCTTCCACCGACACGGAGCTACGGATGTGGGTCCAGATTTTTGGCAACAGAACTGGAAAAAAAAGTATATATCGGCCGGGCCAAGTGCAACACCGATGGTAGACTGTCCCGATCACTAACAACACTTGGAGGAATGAGATCCAATTAGAGGTGTTTCAATGGGAAATTTGATTAAAAATATTTTCATTCGCAGTGAGACACGCACTCTGTGGCCGCTCTTGGGGGAAACAGTTATCGTTCGTTTGACAATTTGGGGGCGCACTAGCGAAAATCTGGTGGCCAATAATCGAAAAATGACATCCGTTGATTCAATTTTGTTGTTTCGGAACCATTGGTGAACAATATCCGTTTCTTGGGGGGATCGTTTCTTCCACTGGAATGGGACTGAATTATGCTGAAAAGAATGGTGGTTAATTTCATTGTGGTTCGTCTGGATATCAAGCAGCAATTTGGATCTAACACAGGGTGTGGCACTTGCTTATTTGAATTTGGCGCCCTTAGATGAAGGTTTCGCTAGATCCACACCTGTGTCGGCGCAATATTCCCTCCAGGGCGCCAAATTCAAATAACCATGTTTCTCAGCACAATCGCGAGGAGAAGGGTCAGATGCTTTCTATGAAAAATAAGAATAACAATGTGTAACATCGAAATGTTCCAGTGATTTTTGAAAATCTTTTTCGTGTGATAAATAAACAACGGGAGATCACATTTACATCACTCAAAAATATAAGACTCGTGTTTTGGAATCGCCTTATTACACATTATTACACGATGTGTAATAGTACACGTTCCGGTACTACAGAGAACTACAGAGTTCTTTTAACATAAAGCTGTCTTTGAATGAATAAACAAATACTCTTTTGACGTTAATATTAGGTTGGGGAGAAAGTAATCCATAGTTTTGGGTGAAATTCAAAACTATTTTTAATATGCTTCGGATTGTCCGATTTGGATCAAATATACACCGTTTTGTTGTACAATTTGTTGCCGTTCTAAAGGTCCAGAATATCTCTTTAATAGAAGTCTTGATCCACTTTAGCAATAGATTTTTACAATTCTCTTGATCCCAATTTCTTATCACTCTGGAATTTTTTCAAGGCGAGAAAAAGGTGGTAATCGCTTGGTACCAGATCTGACTTATATGGTAGATGTTTTAAACCATTCCAATCAAGCTCTCGGAATTGTGTGCCCTTGCGTTGTCCTGATGGAACACAACGCCTCTTCTGTTGGCCAATTCCGGACGTTTCTAGTAAACCACTAGCTTCAAGCGGTTCATTTCTTGACAGTAGAGGTTTAAATTTATTATAATTACGAGCTGACCCGGCAAACTTCGTCCCGCCCAAAATTTGTTTCTTGTTATCAATACCTTCAAACATTTAGTTTTTCTTACTATGAGCAAGTTCATGGGTCCAATCGCAGAACTGTTCATCAGTGTTTGGATTTCGATCAAAATCGAATGATACACAATGTGTCATGCACGTAACCTCTCACGAACATATAACCAAATATAAGAGATGTTTCTCATTCAGATACTTGTATGAATGCAATAATCACTTGTGTAACATTACATGATTAAACCAAGAGAGGAACGAAGCCTGTTGTTTGCATATTCGAGCTGTATCAAACATCGCAAACCATTTTCGAAGCCTGCATACAAGTTTGAACCGCATATATCGTCCCACTTTACTATAGCGAAACCCACTGCACAGACAAGTGCAAAGCAATAAATGATACAAGAAAAATTACGTCATCATTCGGTCACCATTTGCGGAGAGCAACGAATGGGAAAAGAGAGCGGTGTTGCCAGTAAAACTTTGCGGTTTATATGAATATACACATTTCAAGGGACAGCGGCATTAAAAATGAAAAATATGATCTGCCTCTATCGAGCTAAATAATCATATAGTTTGCACTCTCTGAGACTTAAAAATCAGGATCTGCTACATTAGCTGATTATGAATCATTCGCTTTGCGTAGTCCGTACGATCCTGCTGTTTTATAATGCATGGAGAGGTCGATATGCATATGTTAGAGGCAAAAACAGGAAGTGGGTTATATCTATGGTATAACCGCAATGGGGACGTATGACTATCGTTGATTTAGTGATCATTTGTTTGAAGTTGAATCTGAATTCATTCTGAATGAATGAATAAATGAATATTTGGGGGACTTCGAAAACGAGAGCGTTACGTTGGAGGTACAAGGTTTTATGCTTCTAATATTGGATACGAAAATGTCCTACTGATGGGGAAGAATAATCCTCAGAAGCTTTCCTGCTAATTGTACTTGATTGAAAAATTACAGAACTAAATGTATTTGGTCACAGTATTATATGTATAGAAAACATTACAATAAATTCGTTCGCTTGCATGTAATTTTCAATTCCAACAGGAACTGGCTGATTATTTTGCAGCAACGACATCTTTCCTGATTCTCCTCGATTCTTCTCGAAATCCACCAGTGGTTAATGCTAACTCGGTAACCACCTGTTGATTGCACTTGATTGAAAAATCACACAATTAATTGTATTTGGTCGCAGTATTAAATGGATAGAAAACATTATAATAAACTCTTTCGCTTGAATATAATTTTCAAGTCCAAGTGGGACTGGCAGATTATTATACAGCAACGATCACTTCATTCCGGACTCTTCTCGATAACCAGCGAACGTAAAGAGTTGCACGCGTGTATGCGTGTGGCAGTGGCTTCGATACCTCAAGCGGAACCAATTTTCGATGCTGGTACTTTCTCGGCCGTCTTCTCTTCTCCTTCTGATGGATCGGCTTTTCTGCCCTCACTCACAGTTCAAACTGCATCTCTTTCAGGTCAGGTCAGGCTAGGTAATGAATCCCTCGATCCCTCGCCGTCCAGCTCGTTCAATTACGATGTTGCCTTGTCGATGTCCTCACGAAAAATGAATACGTTTCGCCACCAGAATATCGCTTATATATGCTTTTTGTGCGTGATTGAATGGTGAGAAGGTGTGGTTTACGATGTCAATTCGGAAGGCAAACTAGAGGGGAATGAACTCTCTGAGTTTGAAACTTTCAGCAACTGAGCATTAATCGATTGAAAATTATATAATTTTCACGATGCGAAACATTTTCCGTTGCGCGCGCATACAATATTGGATACGAACATTTTCTACTTATGGGGAAGAATAATTTTCAGAAGCTTTCCTGTTAATTGCGATTGATTGAAAAACCACAAAACCAAATGTATTTGGTTGCAGTGTTATATGGATAGAAAACATTAGAATAAACTCTTTCGCATTAATGTATTTTTCAATTCCCAGGGGAACTGGTAGAGTATTTTTCAGCAACGATTAGATTTTCTCAGATTTTCCTCGATACTCGAAGCCCATCAGTGGTTAATGCTAACTCGATAACCACCTGTTAATTGTACTTTATTGAAAAATCACAATACCAAATGTATTTAGTCGCAGTGTTACATGGATAGAAAACATTAAAATGAACTCTTTCGCATGAATGTATTTTTCAGTAACGATTGGATCTTTCCGAAACTTTCTCGATGCTGAATGGCATCCAAACGAAGAGTTCCGCGCGTGTATGTGTGTGTGGCGGCTGCTCCGATCTCTTCCCGGGGAACCGTTTGTGGCATCACTCCTGATGGATTCTCTTCTGGCCTAAGGTGCACAAACAGGCTCTTGGTGACACCGTTCATCCGCGCTTTCATGATAAACGAAGAGCTTCACCACAATAGCGACAACATGCTCCAATCGCTGTTCAATTATAACTGAGTGGACTTCCAAGCGGCGCTCGCTTATATACCGATTGATGATTTTAATAGCCTGTTTTGAAAGCATTTTTAAGACTATTGAAACAAGTTTTTGAATCAAAAAGTAAAAAGTATATAACGCGTAGACATTTTATCTTTCGAATGAAGAGTTTGTCATACCATTTCGTTCAGTTGTTTAGGAGCTATTAACGCTCAAAATCTCGGTCTCCGGCGTAACGTTTCGTTTTCGAAACTTTGATTTTACACCCCGGTATAGAAATGAAAGACGTAGTCCTACGTCAAAAAGAAAATAAACTTTCTGCACCGAAAGCGTATATGATGGTTCTGCTTGCGTGTCGGTGTGTCATGAAGTGCGAACCGATGCAATGTTGTCTCATTCTCTTTTGTGTCGTGATTTGCAGCACTTAACAACAAGAGGATGCCGCTGGGGGAAGTGATTTGTGTTTGATCATATTTGAACGAACGAAAGCGATTTTTTCAGTGAATGGATCATTTGGCAAACACTGCTGTTCATTGATTGATCTTCTAATCGACCCCGTTGAATTTTGTATGGCAGCCCCACCTAAGAGAGGTGGGAGGAGTATTTTACCACCATAGAATCATTTATTGCACCCTAAAACCTCCACGCAAAATTTTGGTTCCATTGGCTTGATTAATTCTCGAATAATGTAGAAAATTGAGTTTCATTTGTATGGCAGCCCCCCTCAGATAGAGGGGAGGAGTGTCTATTCACCATGGAAACATTTCGTGTCCCCTAAAACATTCGCATGACAAATTTGGCTCCATTTGCTTAATTAGTTTTAGAATTATGCAGAAATTTGTCTTTTGTATGGCAGCTCCCCCTTAGAGAGGGAGGTGGAGTGTCTAACTACCGTAAAACATTTATTGCACCCTAAAACCTCCACATGCCAAATTTGATTTCATTTTCTTGTTTAATTCTCGAGTTATGCAGAAATTTGTGTTTCATTTGTATGACAGCCCCACCTAAAAGAGGTGGGAGGAGTATCTAACCACCATAGAATCATTTATTGCACCCTAAAACCTCCACGCAAAATTTGGTTCGATTTGTTTGATTAATTCTCGAATAATGCAGAAATTTGAGTTTCATTTGTATGGCAGCCCGCCCTTAGAGAGGGGGGAGGGGTCTCAAACAATTACGAGAACCGTCAAAGAAATTTCCTCCGTCTTGCACTGTGGTCACGCGTATTCTAGAGCTTGCCACTCAGAATGCATTCAAGGTGTGTTATTTGGCATAGCAAATCTCAATAAAAATGACGCAAGATGAGACGGCGAAGTTCCCTTCAGGAACGTTAGTGCCATTTAAGAAGATGAAGAAGAGGTCTCAGTTTAGTGTATTGCACTGAAAAAAATTTTTTTTCAAACTTGAATTTTTTTAAGCAATCTAAAAAAAATTTTTTTTTTTAAATAAACTTTGCACGTATTTCACTGTTGCAGTATCGGCACCATAAACACCATTCACAATTTCAGCGGCCTGGTTAGCATTTTCACCTTTATAAAAGAAAAAGTGTAAAATGTACAGAATTTACCCTTTGTTGACCATTGTTGACACCTTGTAACTCACAACTGAATGGAACAAACAAAAAACAGCAAAATATTTTTTTAGTATCATCAATGTTATCTTTACAACGAGCCTAAACTTGGAATTATATGATCGATATTACGCGAAATATTGATCACTAAAGCCAGATAGAGAGAAAATAATGGATACCTTTTTTCCCCAAACTAATATTTCAAGAAACAATGATCGCACAGAAAATCGTTACACAGTTGTTTTGACAAAAAAAAAGTTTTTTTTTAAATATTTAAAAAAAATTGTTCCCTGTTTCTCTTCGTTTCAAAAAGTTGAATCAAAAAAATATCGCTGCAGTAGCTTGCAGTTTTATGTTGATCGTACTATAAACTGACCAGACGTCCCGCTTTTCGCGGGACAGTCCCGCGTTTCAGCAAAGTGTCCCGCGTCAGATTACGTCCCGCGAAACGTCCCGCGTTTGTCAAAACTTAGTCGCTAGTTCTAGATCGTTTTCTCTATTAGCCAAAATTTTTTCGTGATCTGTGAATCTGGGAATCGTTACCGATTGAAACGAATGTTCTGATGCAGTGTTCTGTTGGGCTATTTCTCGTATCTCGTATTTTTTTCCGATGCTTTGACTCATCAAGACAAAAAACTTCTTCCTCTGTTTTTGACTACAACCGTTAAAAAAAAAACATACGTCTGAAATCATCGCGACATTAATTTTTGAAATTTTTATCAAATATTATATGCACATTGCTCTTCTTATTCGGCAGATAATATGAACACGAACTTTGGCGGCCCTCTTAGGGAAGGCCAAGACGTCTATGACAAGCTTAAGGATCAACTTAAATACCGACAATAGTTGTAGGACGCGTTGCTTATATCTTCAGCAACACAATTCAGGCGGCTGCGGATCAACTTCCCGTAGATGTTGAAGGCATAATAATCAAGTTTTAGAGTCATTTTAACAGTTATACCGTCGATGTTGAAAGATTTTCATGAGGAAATAGAGGTGGAGTATATGAAAATTCTGAGTAACCGTGTTTTCAAAATATTTTAACCATTGAAATCCAATGTCGGTCGTGATTTCATTCGCGTGATATCTCGGCTTATGTCCAATCACTACAACCTAAACGCGCATCTCTATCACATTGGGCTCGCAGCAAACAATCTATGTGGTTGTGGCGATGGCTACCACGACATCGAGCATATTGTCTGGTCGTGTATCCGATTCCATTCCAATCGGATATCCCCGTCCGGGATATCTTAGGTAGCCGTGATCCTGATCTTCTGCTTCATCTATACCTGTTCCTCAGAAACGCCGATGTCAACGTTTACTGGTGTTTCCTTCGTGGTGTCCCTGCTTCATATCCCTTCTATCCGATCTATAAACTTTTACTTAGTCGCGGCAATACATACACACACTCTTTACAGATACACAGGCCAAAGGTTGTGCAAACCACTGATCATTCAACAAGAGCCAAAGGTTGTACCGCTCATGACAACTCTACACGAGCTGATGATTGCGCCGGCTAGTGACCATTCTATCCTGGATTCCTCGAGTCGAGAAGACGCACCACGCTAGATATGGGGTACAGACTAGGGGGGCGTTGCTGATTAAGGGTGAGCTGCATCCCAATAGGAAGTATCCCGTGTCGGGCACACGTACAGAGCATTGGAGACAGCAACATCACAATTACGAAAACACTTGTAATACTAACCTCGAGCCAACCTCGAGTAATCGGTTACATATTACTAACATAGTTATAAGGCAAACATTGTCGAAATATTGAACTCACAGCCCCGTCAGGTTGACGCCATATGAGCCTTAATAAAAATATATATTTTGGATAAAAAAAAATCACATAGATTTTAAGGTCAGTTAGGTTAAACATTTTCCTTCTTTGAGCCAGGATGAAGCACACGTCGAGAGAAACCTAGAGATAGCAAAAGAGGTCCTAGATTGCTTTTCTTAGGAACTCCAGAGCTGTTAAAATGCGTGACTAGTGACAACCAAGCTTTTCATGAAGACGGCGGTTAATAGGTTAAGAGCCCCCACAGACTGCATACTTTTTGTCGGCAGGCAGTTAGATCGAGTTTGCCTGGTAGTGCAAAAATCGACCCAATTGAATCGGTGTATTGTGCGCATATGCATAAAGGGCGAACACGAAATTATTGCGACATCGAAAATGTCATGCCAATTTTCTTATAGTGTTTAAAATCAAACCAAAATTTTAGGGTAGTTTTATACATATATTTACTTCAAAAATCAAAAGAAAAGTTAATCGATGGAGCCTTGAGTGTAAAATTGAACACATTTTCGCTTACTGCCCTCCATCAAAGTCTTTACAGTGTCATCCGGTACCAGTTTCTCATTTTTTTTCATTTTCTTAACATGGCCTTCTCGTCTTTGACTGTCTTCTTGCTCTTCCGAAGTTCCCGCTTCATTATTGCCCAGTACTGCTCCACCGGGCGCAGCTCCGGACAGTTTGGCGGGTTCATGTCCTTTGGAACAAAATGGACAGAATTGGCCTCATACCATTCCAGGACACTTTTAGAATAGTGGCATGATGCCAAATTTGGCCAAAATAGCGGAGCTTCGTCGTGCTGCTGCAAAAACGGCAAAAGGCGCTTCTCGAGGCACTCAGATTTGTAGATCTCGCCATTTACTGTGCCTTTTGTCACGAAAGGCTAACTCCTCAGTCCGCAAGAGCAGATGGCCTGCCAAACGAGAGATTTGGAGGCGAACTTCGACATTTTTTTCTTCTTAAATTTGTCGTCCACATCGAACTTGCTCTTGCCGATGAAAAACTCCAACCCCGGAATTTGCTTAAAATCGGCTTTTATATACGTTTCGTCGTCCATCACACAGCAGCCATATTTTGTCAGCATCTTCTCGTAGAGCTTCCGTGCCCGCGTTTTAGCCGTCGATTGTTGCCGCTCATCACGGTTTGGGAAGTTCTGTAACTTGTGTGTATGTAGTCCAGCTCTCTTCTTTGCATTCTGAACGTAGCTCTGCGACATGTCGATCTTTTTAGCCAAATCACGGCTTGAGACGTTGGGATTTGCTTTAATCATCCGCTTCACCATTCCCTCCGTCTTTTTGTTCTCCGGTCCCGATTTTCTTCCAGCTCCTTTGCCGTGGTCCAACGTCAATCGCTCCTGGAACCGCTTCAACACTCTGGAGACGGTTGAATGGTGAATGCTCAACATTTTTCCCAACTGCCGGTGCGACAGGTCAGGAAATTCCAGGTGTTTGGAAAGAATTTGTTCTCTCGACTCGCGTTGGTTCACCTCCATTTTCGTTGAATCGAAAAACACGACTTCGAGTTTGACAGCATGTAGACAATACACATCAATGAGAAAGTGTGCAAAATTTGGTTGATTTTTACCCAATGGTAAAAAAGTTATGCCCTGTTGAATGTGTCGCAATAATTTCGTGTTCGCCCTTTATCTCTCGATACTGATTAAGTCAGCCGGTCAAACTGCGATGTCATTCATACGCAAGTTGATTACTGTTGGCATAGCTGACAAATGGACAAATGTAAGCTGTGGTCCTCTCTAGAGGAAATGGAGTCATACTAGGTACCGATTTGTAGACCTTATAAACCATTGACATTGTTTTCTGATCTGGAATCTCTGTCACACCCATGTCTTCTCCCCAGTAATTGTGCGGTGGATAAACATGGGATCTGAATTTGATCGTTCAAGCATGTCTTCAGCCACTTGATTGCGATGAAATTTTTGACGAAAATTGAGCTCTTTTGGTACTATTCGCGCTGCGACGTTTCTCATGCCCAAAACATCAACCAAAACATGACGAACGGTCTCTCGAAGGATATTCAATTCACGGACCAGCTCTCTCAAACTTGCATGACGTTTTCCGGGCATCATTCCTTTCTTTTTGTTGATGTTATCATCAATTGAAGAAGTGGATGGTGGTCCTTTACGTGGCAAATCGTTCATCTCTTCTTGGTCGTCTTTGAATGCCTTATATCATTCATACACCCGTGTTTTTGACATGGTTCAGTCACCAAATGCCAATTCACACCATATATTTGTAAATATTCAACGACATTTTCAACGTTTCGACCAGGGTTGTCGCATTTATTTTTTTTTTAATTTTCTGAAAAATCTGTTTAGCAAAACAGCAAAAAAACTGTATCAAAAAACTAATGGAAAAAATGAAAGGAAGGTTTGTTTTTATTTTTCATGGGCTGTTAAATACATATCAATACATACAACAAATAATTTATAGAAACTTTTTCTCTTAATCCTCTAAATTCTATGATGTTATCACACTGAACTCTTTTTTAACGCGACTGACGCGTGCGCGCAAAAATAAACCGCGTAGTTTAGAGAGAATTGCGTAAAAAAGATTACCGTCGCGCCGTCACAACCACAATTTCTTTCCTTTTTTTGACGTGGGACTACGTCTAACCGGAATATATGGAGGGTAAAATGAAAACCTAAACACAGAACATGCAGGAAAAAATGAAAGATTTCGAATGCTTATAGCTCGAACATTTCGTACTGGATAGGAGAGATGTTTGCATCACTTGATAGGGAATATTTCTACGCATCTATCGCAACTAACAAAATGTTGTTTTTCATTAGATAAACAATTGAATAACTGTAAAATAGTAGGCGTTATCTAAACGCCCTAACTGCATCGTTTTGATTGGCCCGATTTACGGTTTCCCTAACACAGCCATCAAAACCAAGCAGCCTTGGTGAAATCGGCATTGCAAATACATGAAAGAGCCTAGAGGCGAGTGAACTGAAAAGTTTAAACCCTCTTAAAGCCAAAAAGAAGAAAAAGAACACACGAAAGTAGGGGGAGCTTTTGTTCCCACCGAAATGTGTTCCCTAATAGAGATTTCTAAACCAAGGTGCCTGGAGAAATCGGTATTTCAAATTCATGCAAGTCGGGGGTATTTTTGTTCCGATTGAAATGTGTTTCCCTAACACAGACTTCAAAACCGAGGTTTCTGGGGAAATCGGCTCTGCAAATAAATGCAAACTGCGAGTACTTTTGTCCTCGCTTGCCTTTGTGCAGAGTGGAATATGTCTGTCCTAACATGATCTTCTAAACTTAGGAACCTGGGAAAATCGTACAGCCACTAGAAGCGAATGAACTTCCCAGTTTCAAGCAAATTCGAGATTCGAGAAGTATGTACAATTTTGGGATGTAAACTTCAGAGGGAAATGTAAAATAAAATAATCGTTTGATAATTTTTTTTGTCTTTATTGGAAAGATTTTCAGCCTTAGGCTGGTTCATCAAACGTTTGATAATCCTTCCGTACATATATTTTGTTCTAGTCATCATACCAAACGTAAAAGGTCCGTCATTAAATTTACTTGTAACGAAGAACAATCAATCACAATAAATGAATTGACTTTACACGGCATTTGTTCATTTTTTCACTCACAGAGCAAATATATTGAACTCAATTGAATTTGGAAACTGTTTCATTCAATCAAGAATTTAATCAATACAAACGAATGATTGCTAAGCTAAGGTAGTTCCACGTGAACCTTGCGGTTAAATCATAGATATAACCCACTCATTTTTTCTTTTCCCAATGAAGCGACGGTAGGCTGTGCAAAATCGCGTAATTTCAAGAAAATCACGTAAAAAAATAACTTAATTTCGAGAGAATCATGGAAAAAAACGTGTAAAAGAAGAATCCATGGTTTTGTTGAACTATGCCTACCAATTTTTCGTCACTTTCATCCTTGAAGCCCCTCCTTGAGCCGATGCATAGTTCTTTGCTTTCAAAATAGAGCCCATCATTTTTGTAAATGTAATGTAATTTTGTAATGTAAAGCCATGTAATGTATTTGCTCGACACACGCTGATGAATGTGGAAAAATCAAAAAGTGTCTCACAAAAACGACCTTAGCAATAGATACAAAATTTTCTCATCACGCCTTTTGACATCTAACAACTGGGGGCGCATCAAATACTTAAGATTTGGTAGCTTGACCAATGTTGGAGGGTTTATCAAGGCCGCAGTTTTGATAACCAGATCGCTGAAATCCGGAAAAAACTGTTTCACGAGTTCAACATAGAAGTTCCGACATATCGATTTGAAGGTCAAATTTCTAGCTGCATTCTCCTTCTTCAGAAAGAATCAGGACAACATTTTTCAGCATTTCTATAAATCAAGGCTTCATGACTCAACGAAAAAAAAAGACAAAGTTTATCAGTAAGAAGGTAGATAGGAAAGTCTGTAAATTCTGTATCTTTGCTAAAAATCAGTAATTCTGTTTATACAGATTCTGTATCTAAAATTTGTCGAAAAATCTGTACGATACAGAATATTCTGTATATGTCGCAACCCTGGTTTCGGCAAATTAAATTTTGTTTGCAACACAAAATTTCACGGATCGTGCTTAAAATTGACATTAAAACGACCGACAGAAGTACCAACTTAAAAAAAAATGAAAAATGATGCGGGAGAAGATTTAAAATGACAAGTTCAGAATGTATGCGATTTCATCGCGAACAATTTTTTCGAAAAAAAATGAATACTTTCCGTTTAGATTGTCTAATTCGTTGAGTTTTATAATTCATCTGTATTTATTAAAATGATAGGGCCAAAGGAAGAACCATGGCACAACGATGCAATCCAAACCACCATGGTTAAAGAAAAAAAATGCGAGTGGCCAACTGAATATAATTGAATATGAACGTTTCAACTGAATCATCTCAATTGATCCAGATTTAGTAAGGATCAGTAGAAGAAGCTGGAAAATATACATGTTATGAAATCTGTTAATATAATTATCAATTTAGATTCTCATGTGATATGATCATCTGGTCGTGTATCCGGTTCCATGCTGCTCGCTCTCAGCTCTCTAGAGCACTGAGAGCACAAGGCAGACAATCGGATATCCCCGTCCGGGATATCTTAGGTAGCCGGGATCCTGATCTTCTGCTTCATCTATACCTGTTCCTCAGAAACGCCGATGTCAACGTTTAATGATGTTTCCTTCGTTGTGTCCCCGTTTCATATCCCTCCTATCCGATCGATAAACTTTTACTTAGTCGCGGCAATACATACACACACTCTTTACAGATACACGGGCCAAAGATTGTGCAGTCCACTGATCATTCAACAAGAGCCAAAGGTTGTACCGCTCATGACAACTCTACACGAGCTGATGATTGCGCCGCCATTCTATCCTGGATTCCTTGAGTCGAGAAAGACGCACCACGCTAGATATGGGGTACAGACTAGGGGGGCGTTGCTGATTAATAGTCAGCTGCATCCCAATAGGAAGTATCCCGTGTCGGGCACACGTACAGAGCATCGAAGACTGCGACATACCAATTATGAGAACACTTGTAATACTAACCTCGAGTCAACCGCGAGTAATCGGTTACATATTACTAACATAGTCTAAGCAAACATTGTCAAAATATTGAACTCCCGGCCCCGTTAGGCTGACGCCATATGCGCCTTAATAAAATATATATTTTGGATAAAAAAAAAAAATGATCATCGAATATTTTTGATCTAGTTTTATCTTGGATAATTTTAGTTTACTAGTTGCTCCTAGAAATGAAAATAATTGTAAAATTTCCCATCCAGTCCAATATGAAGCAATCACTGCTATAAATCATGTTAAATCCAATGCAATAAGGTTGGATAGAATTTCGCTTATGGTTGTTAAAATGAATTTGAAAATGGTTCGCTAAGGTTATACCGATGAATAAGTTGTTGATGAAATTGTCTAACAAGTTCTAGTTTTCAAGTAATTCGGATCATCTCGTACAATTATACTTATATAACAGAACATTAACATCCAAAGTGTTGACCATCTCTTCAATAGACAGATTAGTAGGTTGGGGAAAAAGCAATCCATAATGTTTAGGTGAAATTCAAAACTATTTTAATAAGTTTTGGATTGCCAGATTTGGGTCAAATATGCACCGTTTTGTTGCCATTCTAAAGGTAGCTTCATAATGTCTCTATCATAGAGGTCTTGGTCCTTATGAGCGATAAACTCTAGCAATATATTTTTACAATCTTCCCTTCGTCCCAATTTATTATCACTCTGGAAATTTTCAATGCAAGGAAAAGGTGGTAATCGCTTGGTGCCGGGTCCGGACTATATGGTGGATGCATAAAAACATCCTAATCAAGCTCTCGGAAATCTGTGGCCTTGCATTATCCTGATGGAACACAAAACCTCTTCTGTTAACCAGTTCTGAACGTTTCTGGTCAATCGCTAGCTTCAATCGGTCCAATTGTTGACAGTAGATATCTTAATTTAGTATATTGCACTAACATAAAAATTAAAAAAAATTAAGAAAAAAATTTGAGAAAAAAATTGAAAAAAAATTCGAAAAAATTTTGAAAAAAAAATTAAGTTGCACCTATTTTACTGTTGCAGTATCGACACCATACACACCAATCGCAATTTCAACGGTCTGGTGTAAAATGTACCGATTTTTCTCTTTGTTGACCTCCATTGTTAACACCCTGTAACTCACAACTGAGTGGAACAAACAAAAAACAGAAGTTTTTCAGTGTGAAATGTCACCTCTACAACGAGCCTGTACCTGAAATTGTATGCTCTATATTACGCGAAATACACTCTGTCCAACTTCTATAAGTCCAGGTGATGATCCTGCTGCTTTGTGTCATTGTGAACAAACAATGCTTCAATTTATATTCTAGTGTGTAGGTATTGGTGACTACCATACACTGCATGATTTTCATATGTGTGCGTGCAAGCGTTGAGCGTAAACGAATGTTTTTCGTATTTTCAACTGTCAAGTTTTTATAAGACCAGTTACATTTTCCGTTGTTTTAGTTGTTTTGATCAATTAAATCTGTGAAATGCCGAAGGGAAAAGTCCTCACGGAGAGAGCCACCAAGAAAATTTTGGTATCAGAGAAATTTCTCATCGGATTGGACGATCCAATCAAATAGTGCTGAATTATTTGATTCGCCAAGGATACGGTAAGATGAAAAGAGTTCCACGTAAATCGAAGCTCTCTGACCGGGATAGGCGGGAAATAGCTAGAACAGGTTCGAATACCTCAAAATCGCATGTGCAAATAAAGCAATATTTCAACTACGTAACTGCTCGGGTGACAATTCATCAAATTTTGGTAATAAAACCTCACATAAAGGCGGCTTAAAAGGTTAAAACTCCTCATCTTACACCATCTCACCTCGGAAGACGTCTGAGTTTTGCCAAAGCTCACATGAACCGACAGTGGGGCATGGTATGTTATGACAAAGAATGTTACCAAAAGAATACATTTTGCTATATACCACAACGAAAAGTTCTTCAATGTGTATGTTATCTTCACTGACGAAAAAAAAGTTCAATTTGGATGGTCCTGATGGTTTCAACGGGTACTGGTGTCATTTACGGAAGAAGTAACAGTATTTTTCAACCAGGAATTTTGGTGGAGGCTCGTGCATGGTTTGGGCGGGATTCTTTATTATTGTCTTTATTATTATTTATTCATCATTTGACATCAAGGTCTTTATGAAACTTACTACATAAATTAAAATGGACACGTGGAAGATAAACGTTGACGAAATGCACAGGTAGACACATTAAAATCAAACAAATTGTATGCTACATGAAGACGTCTACAAACAAAATTAATTGGATCGTGTGAGCCATATCGGGTATTCCTGCGTGTAGCTTGGATAATTTGCCTAGATCGCAGAACTCGTTCAGGTGCATATATGCGCATGCGACCCAGTAGCTCAGAACTGTCAATTTCAGCCCGTAGGATCTTCGCTCCGAATACAGCTTGATTGATAGCACGCCGAATTTGAAGGGGTTCAATATGCAACAGCGCGCATCGATCCTCATAAGGTGGGATATTCATCGGGTCACGCCAAGGCAGGTTATTCAGTGCCCGCCTCACATATCTCCTTTGCACGGACTCAATTCTCGCAATCCACACTGCTTCAAATGGACACCAAACGACAGATGCATACTCCAGAATTGGCCTGACTAGCGAACAGTAGAGAGCACGCAAACACAAGGGATCAACAAAACCTTCGGCGACTTTTAAGGTAAACCCTAATTGACGATTGGCTTTATCAATTATAGCTGTGTATTGCAGTTTGAAAGAGAGTCGATAATCCAATAACACTCCAAGATCCTTAACTTTCTCGATGCGTTCAAGTAGTTCTCCACGAATGGTGTAGTTGTATATGATAGGCCTTTTACATCTCCGGAAGGTTATAATCGAACATTTAGCGACACTCACTTCGAGAAAGTTTATAGTGCACCAATACACAAAACGATCCAAGAGCTCCTGCAGCTCTCTGCAGTCAGCTTCATTTTGAACAATTAGAAAAATTTTAAGATCGTCAGCATAAATCAGTAGCCCACCGTTTCGCAGAGGAGTTACCACATCATTGAAGTACAGTGTGAACAGCAATGGACCTAGGTTACTGCCTTGTGGTACACCAGAACGTGGCGAGAAAAGCGCCGATTCACAGGATCCAGTTTTGACGCAGAGTTGCCTGTTGCGCAGATACGAATGAAGCCAGTTGCACATTCTCTCCGAAACTCCGAGTCGAAATAGTTTAGCCAGAAGGATTTCGTGATTTACGGTGTCGAAAGCAGCTTTGATATCCGTGTACACTGCATCCACCTGTAATCCGTCGTCCATCGCACCGATGCAACCGGAAGCTCATACCAGCAAGTAAACTAAGCAATGGATTAAGGACCAAAAACCTAATTTTTTGGACTGGCCGGCTCGCTCTCCAGACTTGAATCATGTTGAAAATCTTAGGGAGGATCCTTGTACACAGAATCTACACTGAGGGAAAACGGTACACCACGATTGAAGAACTCAAGGTCGCAATTTCGGAAAAATGGAAAAATATCGAGAAATCCGTTCAGCAGAATTTGGTAAATAGTATTCCAACACGAATTTTCAAGGTTATTAGTCGAAATGGCAAGGTTACCAATTATTGACATGTGAATCAGCCTATCGTTTTGAATTTTTCAATGATATTACTTACGAATTTTGAGGTGCACAATAAATATTTAAGCACAATAAATAAACAAACAACTCTTTTGAACGGAATTGACGTTGAATATACATCATTCTAAGCAGTCTACAATGTATGGATTTATCTAGCTGAAATTCTAACTGTTTGTGTTGCAACGAAATAGAATCAGGGGGACCTTATAGAAGTTGGACAGAGTGTATTGATCATTAAAGTCAGCTATCGAGAAAATAATGGATAACTTTTTCCCCAACATAATATTTGGACGTCATCAGCAAACATACGAATTTGACAAGTTTTAAAATAGTTGTAAGTTATTTAAGAAGCGTTCTCAATTCTCCTTGGTCGCAATGTTATTCAACGTGTTGACTGTAATACGCATTGTTTTATTATTACAGCTGATGTTCCGGTAGAAATGTATACTCTATGTGCTCAAAAGTATACAATGTACTTCGACGTCTTTGGTTAACATCTAACATTATGAAAACTAAAGTGAAATTAAATCTTATTAAATTGCTAATATTATCTCATTTCATATATGGTGCAGACTTTATGCTGAATGCTCTAGAGCTCTGGGTAGATTGAGAGTTGCTCCAAACAGTTGAATTAGATACGTATTCAACCTTAATAGGTATTCCAGATTCAGCCACCTTCAGAAGCAACTACTGAATTGTCAATCAAATGAGTTTTTGATGTCGCGTGCAAGCTTAACTCTTTTTCAAAAAATCAAATTTTCTTTTTCCTCGATATCCGCAACAAAAAATAAGAGGCTTCCGAAGTTCTAGAATGAGAAATTTTATGATCCCTCAGTTCAACACGTCGCATCATAGAAACACTCTGTTTGTTTGGGGCATAACTTATTACAATATCTTCCCTCTTTATTTAAAAAAAAATATTATTCAATCAGCGGATTTTTGCTTAGGTTTTGTGAAGGAATGTATTTTAAAACATCAAATTAATTAATAGATAGACTAGTTAGGATGTTTGATGAGATTAATGACTTATTGTATGTAGGAGAACCGAGGGTAATACGGACAGTGGGGGTAATATGGACAGGTGGTTGATTTGTATAGTTACATTTAGAATTTCAGAATTCTGCTAATGAGAACACCTTCTACATGTTATTCTAAAGTATTTAAGCCACCCAATGGCAATGCATACTGATCAAAAGTGGAAAAGGAAAACACAAACCGAAAATCATATATGATTTCACGTGTGGATGTAATTTTAGCTGCTTCGATATTATGCATTTTGAGTGGTTCAATATCAAAATTAAATTCGCTGATGGTTATATTTCGGTTTGTGAGTTAACAGAAAAGCGATATTAGGTATGTACGGAATAGTGAATTAATTTTTTAGTGGAAAAATTTAAATTATTGAAATAATTGTACTGGTGGGGTAAAACGGACAGTTGCCAGTGGGAGCGAGATGAACTGTGAAAAGTCGGTTTAATACTATTCCTAAGGGATGCCTTGCGTCTATAAATGGAAATCAAATCGCCAAACGTGTCCTGTTTAGAAGCTGACTGGAACCAAAAGCAAAATAGTTGAGGGTCTGTCCGTTTATACTGCTGAAAAGCACGTCATCACTTCTAGGTGGATTAATTCGATTTTTTCATCATCTAACGAACATTTGTGGTGAGTTCAGACCTTGGTTGAATAAAATTATTCCTCTCGCGATCGATAAACCACTACGATTCATATATTACAAACCTGTCCATATTACCCGCATCGAAAAAATGTTGTTGTTTTCTGTTTTAATTACAGTAAAAAACATTGAGAATCACTTTTTTTTTGTAAAATATTTAGACAATTAAGTAGAAAAACAGTATATTGAATTGCAAGAAACTACATCAAAGTTTTGGGAAATATGAGTTACCAAAGATATAATTGAAGTTTTTCTTAACATGTCGCTTTTACCCCCACCTCCCCTACCATTGTATTCGAATAAGTATCTGGTTGCAGTAATTTGAAAGGTTTCACCTTACACTGAAATGATCAACAGAATAAAATAAAATATATAAGAAAATTACTATTGTACGATATTAGATATTTTTAGTGGTGTAGTAGTATATAAGTAAATATATAATTGTTAAAAGATAGTACAGGCAAACCTTTTTTCGTGCGGGGGATAGGGACCGCACAAAATAAATCGCATAAAAAAAGTCGTGCAAAACTTCACCAGCAGCTTCAAAAAATCGTGTCCGGTACACATTTTGAAAAAAACTTTTCTGTGCGGTAGATAGGGACCGCATAAAAAAAATTTCACCGAAGAAAATAACTCAAATCCACGCCATTCACCGTTCAATTTCCTTTTGTTTCCCTGCTTTGCGATGGGACACTTTGCCTTTTCGGTTGCGCGTGGCTGTTTTGTGCTTTTAGTTAGAGATGGGCAAAACGGTTCATTTCAGTGAGCGGCTCAGAGCCGTGCGCTCAATGAAAAGAGCCGGCTGGGACGTAAAAAATTAAGCTTGAAACAATAATTAGTGCAGAGAATAGAAAAAATAATATTTCACAGAAGGTTATCTCATATAAAAAAATCTTCATTAAAAATTTTGATTTATGATTTATGAATATATGATTTATGTAAAATCAAAGTTTCGAAAACGAAAGCGTTACGCCGGAGACCGAGATTTTGAGCGTCAATAGCTCTTAAACAACTGACCGAAATGGTATGATAAACACTTCATTCGAAAGATAAAATGTCTACGCGGTATATACTTGTTACTTTTTCATCCAAAAACTTGCTTCAATTGCCTTAAAATTGCTTTCAAAACAGGCTATTGAAATCACCAATCGGTATATAAGCGAGCGCCGCTCGGAAATCCACTCAGTTCTAATTGAACAGCGATTGGAGCATGTTGTCGCTGTTCTAGTGAAGCTGACTTCGTTCATCATGAAAGCGCTGGTGCGCTTAACCTGACCTGACCTGACCTGACCTGACCTGACCTGACCTGACCTGACCTGACCTGACCTGACCTGACCTGACCTGACCTGACCTGACCTGACCTGACCTGACCTGACCTGACCTTTTTTTTTTTTTTTTTTTTTTTTTTTTTTTATAGAGGTGAGGAACGCTCTTCCAGCCTTATCTGGGAAGGGATAACCCAGACGTCGAGTGGGGATCGCACCCACAAAAACCAAGCCCTCTACTCGTAGCCTCATTCCCCCCGGGACCACATCTAGGCGACTACTTCAGGGGGCGGCTGTGCTCATGCACTTCACGAGTTTTCAACGCTAACTAGCGTTGATCCTTCCCTTTTTCTCTATACATCTCATTTACGTTTCCGTTGTACTCCGCCACGCACATCCGCAGCACAGGCTTCCTTTTACCCGTCGAGACGTGTACCGATTAGGAATTGCCCTCCAGCTTGACGCGCAACCCGTCACAGTCACCCTCGCGGGGTTTCTCACCTGTCGAGACGTGAACCGATTAGGAAGCGCCCTCCAACTTGACGCGCGCCCCGTCACAGCCACCCTCGCAGGATTTCTCTTCCCAACGGAGCGCCGATTAGGCAGTGCCCTCCAACATAACGCGCACTCCGTCACAACGACTCTCGTGGGGTACTACACTTTGCAACAGCCCTCGCATTAGTTCCTCTTCTATGGTCAGGGGTTATTACTACGCTGGTCGGCCCTCCACTTCCGCTGTAGCTCGGACATGATGTGTATGATTACACTGTTCACAGCGTTCCAGGTGCCCTCGTCGCGACACATTTTCTCTACTATGTTCCCGGCATGAAGGGCAGACAGCCCCTCGCGTCTTGCGGTGAACCTGGGACACACAAATACCACGTGTTCTGGTGTTTCCTCCACATCTTCACACTCCGGACAGAGTGGCGACGTTGCGTGCCCGAACCGGTGCAAATATTGCCTGAAGCAGCCATGTCCAGACAGGAACTGTGTCAGATGAAAATTCACCTCCCCGTGCTTCCTGTTCAGCCAGGTCGATAGTACCGGTATGAGCCCATACGTCCACCTGCCTTTCTCCGCCGTGTCCCATTCCTGCTGCCACTTCAAGAGTGATTCTACTCTCGCTGTTTTCCGGATACCCCTGATTTCCTTTCGTCTGTAGCACTCTCTGTCTTCCGCCAGAGTGATGCCAATAGGGATCATGCCGGCGATAACGCAGACTGCCTCCAACGAGATCGTCCTATACGCGCTCGCAACTCTCATCGCCATGAGCCGAAACGTACGGTCCAGTTTTCTACGATTCCGGTGGGTTTCGAGAGCCGCCGACCAGGCTGGTGCTCCGTACCGCAGTATGGACGAGGATACAGCAGCCAGGAGACGCCTTTTGCTACTGCAAGGTCCTGCGTTATTCGGCATTATTCTCGCTATCGCGCTAATGGACTTCTCTGCTTTCTCGCAGACGTAGTCGACGTGGTTGTTGAAATTCAGCCGGTCGTCGATCATAACTCCCAAGTATTTCAACCTACGCTTAGAAGTTATCACGTGTTCCCCGACTGTGATTTCCGCTCGCTGCACGGCTTTGCAGTTACTCACCAACAATACTTCCGTTTTATTATGAGCAATCTGCAGTTTCGCTGCTTGCATCCAGTTCTCTACTGAGACGATGGACTCGATTGCAAGCATCTTCACCTCTTCGAGTGTCTCGCCTGCCACTGTGAGAGCGATATCATCCGCGAAGCCCACGATCTCCACGCCTTTGGGAAGCTTCAGATTCAGTACTCCGTTATACATTACGTTCCAGAGCGTTGGGCCCAGGATAGAGCCTTGTGGTACTCCGGCCGTTATATTCAACGTTGTCTGCCCCGTGCTCGTCTCGTAGACTAGGACGCGGTTCTGGAAGTAGCTTCCTAGAATTCTGCACAGGTACCCAGGAACCTTCATACGGTGTAGGGACTCGGCAATGGCTTCCCAGCTAGCGCTGTTGAAAGCATTCCTCACGTCGATCGTTACTATAGCACAATGTCGGTCGCCCCTCCGCTTTTGCTGTGACGCCTTCTCTGCCTTTTCAACCACTGTCCGGATAGCATCAACGGTGGACCTACCTTTCCGGAATCCAAACTGCATCTTTGACAGACCATGGTCACTCTCCGTACATTTCGTCAGTCTGTTGAGGATAATCCTTTCCAAGAGTTTCCCAAGAGTATCCAGCAGGCATATAGGCCTATAGGATGTTGGTACCCCCGGGGGCTTTCCTGGTTTTGGCAGCAACACTAACTTTTGGATCTTCCATTTCTTAGGAAAGTGACCATCATCCAAGCATTTCTGTAGCACTATCCTGAAAATGTCCGGGAACGCCTGAATCGCCGTTTTCAAGGCCGCGTTGGGGATTCCGTCGGGGCCGGGCGCTTTGTTTACCTGCAGTCTCTCCGCCACTGCTACCAGTTCTTCACTGGAAACTTGAGAACGTTCGGTAGCTATTTCGGCGTACGGTGTCGGTGGCCATATCGTAGGATCATGCATCGGAAATAAACCCTCCAGAATGACCTTCAGCTTCTCGGGACACGATTCGACGGGCGTCACAGGTCCTCTGATCTTCGCCATCACGACTCGATACGCGTTGCCCCATGGGTTGGCATCTGCATCTCGGCACAGCTCCTTGAAACAGTTCGCTTTGCTCAGTGTAATTCCCCGTTTCAAGGCGGCTCTAGCTGCTCGGTACACCGTATTACGTTCCTCTCTATCAGCGCTATTTCGTGCTCTCTGAACGCGTCTTCTGGCTTGAAGACAGCTAGCGCGAAGGTTGCGAAGAGAGTCGTTCCACCAGTAAGCTGGGCGTCTTCCATTTTTTGGTACAACTTTCCTCGGCATGGTAGTGTCGCATGCTCTCACCAGTAGATCTGTCAACTTTTCTGCGTTCCAATCTGAAGCTCCGCCAGCTAGACGAAGTGCTTCGACGAAAAGGTCATTGTCGAAAGCATTCGTCTTCCACTTCCGCTCACCGCTTGTTGTCCTCCGAACTAGCACGTGGTTTCGTTGACCGATTCTGTACCGGATCGCCTGGTGATCACTGTGCGTATACGACTCGCACACTTTCCACTCCGTACTCGCCAACAGCGACGGACTGCAAAAAGTAACGTCGATGATGGATTCGCGCCCATCTTTCCGGAAAGTGCTAGTGGTACCTTCGTTTAGTAACGTTACTTCCAGCTTTGCTAGAGCTTCCAGTAGACTGTACCCTCTGATGTTGGTGCATCTACTTCCCCACTCCACCGCCCACGCGTTGAAGTCGCCTCCAATGACGATCGGTGTTCTACCGATTAGTTCCTCGGTCATTGCGTCTAGCATCTGGTGGAATTGCTCAATTGTCCATCTCGGGGGTGCGTAGCAACTACACATGAAGATTCCATTAATTTTGGCGATTACGAAACCTTCATGTGAACCTCCAACCACTTCCTGGATAGGATATCTGCCCATCACCTGTATTGCAGCAATCCCTAAGCTATCCGTCGCCCAGCTGCCATTATCACGGGGTACTCGGTACGGCTCCGCTATGATTGCAACGTCGCATTTTGTCTCTGTTGTCGACTGCCACAACAGTTGCTGAGCTGTGTTGCAATGGTTCAGATTGATCTGAATTATCTCCGTTACTGCGATTCTGCTAACGCCTTCTTATACGAGGGACACTTGAAGCTCCCTGTCGCATGGTCGCTGCCGTTCTCTGGTTTGCAGAGCAAGCATTTCGGTTGCTTCGTGCAGTCTCTCGCAACATGCCCTTTCTCACCGCATCTCCTGCACAGTTCAGACCTGTCGGGGCCTGTGCAGCTTCTTGCCTGATGTCCAAAGCCCATGCACTGGAAGCATCTCTCCATCCGCTTGGCCACCCGGGGCACCATCTTCAGCGAGCAAACCGACCAGCCAACTTTTATTTTGGTCGTTTCTACCATCTTATTGGCTGCGACTGTTGAGAGCCGTATCGACGCCGTCTGCGTGCCACCATACGCCTTCCTCATACGGATCGTCATTGGTGTATTGTCCAGCTTACACTGTTCTATTAACTCGCGCCTTAACTCCTCGTCTGTCGTGATTTCGTCGAGATTTCTGCATTCGACCACTGATTCCTGGGATAGAGCCCTCACCTTCGCCTCCTCACCGAGCGACTTCGCAACCAGTTCCTTGAAGGCTGAACTTTTGACCGCCGGATCCCTCTTGAGCTCGAAGAGCATCTCTCCTTTCTGGGTGCGCCTGGTTTTCACCACATTCTCTCCCAGTTCTTTCAACTCCGGATCGTCTCTCACTTTCCGCAGGAGTGATGCGTAAGTCACTCCTTCCTTCACCTCGACGATCAGAGCATCTCCCTTACTTCGCTCGCGTCTGGGCCTGGTTTTTTTTGTCTCCTGCACACCTTTCTTCTTTTCTTCTTTCTTCTTCCGTTTCTCCGTCTGTTTTTCGACAGTTCGCCATCCACTGCCTTCACCTTCCTTTTTGTTTTCCAGGTTGTCATTTTTAACCTTCTTCAGGTCTTCTTCATCCCCTGGGGTATCCCTCTTCCTTTTGTCCGATCGTGGGTTTCGTGGCGTCTTAGGCGTCTCCTGTATCTCGACGGACATCTTCTCCCTTGCTTCAGCGAGTGCTTTTTCAACAACCTCTGCTCGCGTGATCATCTCCTTCTTTTCGCGGTCAGCAGCCGTAACGGCTGATTTGATGCTTGTGACTAAATGTTTGATCTTAGTATGGACATTGTTTTTGTCCTTAATGAACTCGTAGAGCTCGTTCACTTTTTTCTTGACCTCCATCAAGCTTGACCTCCCGACCTGCAGCCCTTCTAAAGAAGTGGTGGTGTTGGCTTTATGCGTTAGCACTTGTATCAGGCTAGTCTCTCCTTGTTGTGGATGCTGTTGGTGTCCTATAGGATTCGCTATGGCTGTCTGGTTGCGAATTGGTGATCTCTGGAGCTTACCGCTCCTTGCGAACACGCTCGCCTCTCCCGTTGGTGTGTCTTCATTACCGTCGTTTCGTCTGTTGAATTGTTCGATGATATTCATGTCTGTTGGGTCCCAACTTCGGGCCGCTATCTCCGCTCGTTGTACATAGTCGCTATCAGTGATCCCATGGTTGTCTATGCAAGCAGTGAGGCCATGCAGGGGTTGACACGGTCCTTCATAGGGACCGTGTTCAGAGCCAGATCAGTGCAAGTCAGGAATGTGACATCTGACGCCTAGTACCTAGTGCCTGAGCCTAGACGAGCATTGAACGTACCCGAAGACTTGCCAAGTTATTACCGGGACGGGGGCAATCGCACTATTAGCCTACACGCCGTTTCAGGAAGGTGTCACCCTTCCTTACTCAGGGAACAGGATAGCACGACTGTCAGCCTTTAGCGTCGTGTTGAAATCGTTTCCGTATCGTGTCCGTTTTCTATGTCGTAACCAGTATGTCGTAATCAGGATCTTACTGGCGTCAATCCTGATGTGCTTGGCACTCCTTTCGTGGCTCATGTACACGGTATTTCCCCCGTGCAATCTCCAATAGGCTTTACCGCGCCCTTACTCGCGTTGTCACCCGATTAGTCGCCTCATACGACAGGGACAGGGACCAAGACCCGAAGTGCTATTCTAGGCCGGCAACTCCACGGCTCACCTGACCTGACCTGACCTGACCTGACCTGACCTGACCTGACCTGACCTGACCTGACCTGACCTGACCTGACCTGACCTGACCTGACCTGACCTGACCTGACCTGACCTGACCTGACCTGACCTGACCTGACCTGACCTGACCTGACCTGACCTGACCTGACCTTTTTTTTTTTTTTTATAGAGGTGAGGAACGCTCTTCCAGCCTTATCTGGGAAGGGATAACCCAGACGTCGAGTGGGGATCGCACCCACAAAAACCAAGCCCTCTACTCGTAGCCTCATTCCCCCCGGGACCACATCTAGGCGACTACTTCAGGGGGCGGCTGTGCTCATGCACTTCACGAGTTTTCAACGCTAACTAGCGTTGATCCTTCCCTTTTTCTCTATACATCTCATTTACGTTTCCGTTGTACTCCGCCACGCACATCCGCAGCACAGGCTTCCTTTTACCCGTCGAGACGTGTACCGATTAGGAATTGCCCTCCAACATGACGCGCAACCCGTCACAGTCACCCTCGCGGGGTTTCTCACCTGTCGAGACGTGAACCGATTAGGAAGCGCCCTCCATCTTGACGTGCGCCCCGTCACAGCCACCCTCGCAGGATTTCTCTTCCCAACGGAGCGCCGATTAGGCAGTGCCCTCCAGCATAACGCGCACTCCGTCACAGCAACTCTCGTGGGGGTACCCACCGTTTTGATGATGCTCTCCTAGGCTCTCGCTCCGCCTAAACGACCCTCGCAATGTTCCTCTCTCAACCCACCAACAGGCGTTGCCAGCATTTTCTTGACCCTGCTCTCCAGATACCGCTTACCCGTCGAGACGTGTACCGATTAGGAATTGCCCTCCAGCTTGACGCGCAACCCGTCACAGTCACCCTCGCGGGGTTTCTCACCTGTCGAGACGTGAACCGATTAGGAAGCGCCCTCCAACTTGACGCGCGCCCCGTCACAGCCACCCTCGCAGGATTTCTCTTCCCAACGGAGCGCCGATTAGGCAGTGCCCTCCAACATAACGCGCACTCCGTCACAACGACTCTCGTGGGGTACTACACTTTGCAACAGCCCTCGCATTAGTTCCTCTTCTATGGTCAGGGGTTATTACTACGCTGGTCGGCCCTCCACTTCCGCTGTAGCTCGGACATGATGTGTATGATTACACTGTTCACAGCGTTCCAGGTGCCCTCGTCGCGACACATTTTCTCTACTATGTTCCCGGCATGAAGGGCAGGCAGCCCCTCGCGTCTTGCGGTGAACCTGGGACACTCGAATACCACGTGTTCTGGTGTTTCCTCCACATCTTCACACTCCGGACAGAGTGGCGACGTTGCGTGCCCGAACCGGTGCAAATATTGCCTGAAGCAGCCATGTCCAGACAGGAACTGTGTCAGATGAAAATTCACCTCCCCGTGCTTCCTGTTCAGCCAGGTCGATAGTACCGGTATGAGCCCATACGTCCACCTGCCTTTCTCCGCCGTGTTCCATTCCTGCTGCCACTTCAAGAGTGATTCTACTCTCGCTGTTTTCCGGATACCCCTGATTTCATTTCGTCTGTAGCACTCTCTGTCTTCCGCCAGAGTGATGCCAATAGGGATCATGCCGGCGATAACGCAGACTGCCTCCAACGAGATCGTCCTATACGCGCTCGCAACTCGCATCGCCATGAGCCGAAACGTACGGTCCAGTTTTCTACGATTCCGGTGGGTTTCGAGAGCCGCCGACCAGGCTGGTGCTCCGTACCGCAGTATGGACGAGGATACAGCAGCCAGGAGACGCCTTTTGCTACTGCAAGGTCCTGCGTTATTCGGCATTATTCGCGCTATCGCGCTAATGGACTTCTCTGCTTTCTCGCAGACGTAGTCGACGTGGTTGTTGAAATTCAGCCGGTCGTCGATCATAACTCCCAAGTATTTCAACCTACGCTTAGAAGTTATCACGTGTTCCCCGACTGTGATTTCCGCTCGCTGCACGGCTTTGCAGTTACTCACCAACAATACTTCCGTTTTATTATGAGCAATCTGCAGTTTCGCTGCTTGCATCCAGTTCCCTACTGAGACGATGGACTCGGTTGCAAGCATCTTCACCTCTTCGAGTGTCTCGCCTGCCACTGTGAGAGCGATATCATCCGCGAAGCCCACGATCTCCACGCCTTTGGGAAGCTTCAGATTCAGTACTCCGTTATACATTACGTTCCAGAGCGTTGGGCCCAGGATAGAGCCTTGTGGTACTCCGGCCGTTATATTCAACGTTGTCTGCCCCGTGCTCGTCTCGTAGACTAGGACGCGGTTCTGGAAGTAGCTTCCTAGAATTCTGCACAGGTACCCAGGAACCTTCATACGATGTAGGGACTCGGCAATGGCTTCCCAGCTAGCGCTGTTGAAAGCATTCCTCACGTCGATCGTTACTACAGCACAGTGTCGGTCGCCCCTCCGCTTTTGCTGTGATGCCTTCTCTGCTTTTTCAACCACTGTCCGGATAGCATCAACGGTGGACCTGCCTTTCCGGAATCCAAACTGCATCTTTGACAGACCATGGTCACTCTCCGTACATTTCGTCAGTCTGTTGAGGATAATCCTTTCCAAGAGTTTCCCAAGAGTATCCAGCAGGCATATAGGCCTATAGGATGTTGGTACCCCCGGGGGCTTTCCTGGTTTTGGCAGCAGCACTAACTTTTGGATCTTCCATTTCTTAGGAAAGTGACCATCATCCAGGCATTTCTGTAGCACTATCCTGAAAATTTCCGGGAACGCCTGAATCGCCGTTTTCAGGGCCGCGTTGGGGATTCCGTCGGGGCCGGGCGCTTTGTTTACCTGCAGTCTCTTCGCCACTGCTACCAGTTCTTCACTGGAAACTTGAGAACGTTCGGTAGCTATTTCGGCGTACGGTGTCGGTGGCCATATCGTAGGATCATGCATCGGAAATAAACCCTCCACAATGACCTTCAGCTTCTCGGGACACGATTCGACGGGCGTCACAGGTCCTCTGATCTTCGCCATCACGACTCGATACGCGTTGCCCCATGGGTTGGCATCTGCATCTCGGCACAGCTCCTTGAAACAGTTCGCTTTGCTCAGTGTAATTCCCCGTTTCAAGGCGGCTCTAGCTGCTCGGTACACCGTATTACGTTCCTCTCTATCAGCGCTATTTCGTGCTCTCTGAACGCGTCTTCTGGCTTGAAGACAGCTAGCGCGAAGGTTGCGAAGAGAGTCGTTCCACCAGTAAGCTGGGCGTCTTCCATTTTTTGGTACAACTTTCCTCGGCATGGTAGTGTCGCATGCTCTCACCAGTAGATCTGTCAACTTTTCTGCGTTCCAATCTGAAGCTCCGCTAGCTAGACGAAGTGCTTCGACGAAAAGGTCATTGTCGAAAGCATTCGTCTTCCACTTCCGCTCACCTCTTGTTGTCCTCCGAACTAGCACGTGGTTTCGTTGACCGATTCTGTACCGGATCGCCTGGTGATCACTGTGCGTATACGACTCGCACACTTTCCACTCCGTACTCGCCAACAGCGACGGACTGCAAAAAGTAACGTCGATGATGGATTCGCGCCCATCTTTCCGGAAAGTGCTGGTGGTACCTTCGTTCAGTAACGTTACATCCAGCTTTGCTAGAGCTTCCAGTAGACTGTACCCTCTGATGTTGGTGCATCTACTTCCCCACTCCACCGCCCAGGCGTTGAAGTCGCCTCCAATGACGATCGGTGTTCTACCGATTAGTTCCTCGGTCATTGCGTCTAGCATCTGGTGGAATTGCTCAGTTGTCCATCTCGGGGGTGCGTAGCAACTACACATGAAGATTCCATTAATTTTGGCGATTACGAAACCTTCATGTGAACCTCCAACCACTTCCTGGATAGGATATCTGCCCATCACCTGTATTGCAGCAATCCCTAAGCTATCCGTCGCCCAGCTGCCATTATCACGGGGTACTCGGTACGGCTCCGCTATGATTGCAACGTCGCATTTTGTCTCTGTTGTCGACTGCCACAACAGTTGCTGAGCTGTGTTGCAATGGTTCAGATTGATCTGAATTATCTCCGTTACTGCGATTCTGCTAACGCCTTCTTATACGAGGGACACTTGAAGCTTCCTGTCGCATGGTCGCTGCCGTTCTCTGGTTTGCAGAGCAGGCATTTCGGTTGCTTCGTGCAGTCTCTCGCAACATGCCCTTTCTCACCGCATCTCCTGCACAGTTCAGACCTGTCGGGGCCTGTGCAGCTTCTTGCCTGATGTCCAAAGCCCATGCACTGGAAGCATCTCTCCATCCGCTTGGCCACCCGGGGCACCATCTTCAGCGAGCAAACCGACCAGCCAACTTTTATTTTGGTCGTTTCTACCATCTTATTGGCTGCGACTGTTGAGAGCCGTATCGACGCCGTCTGCGTGCCACCATACGCCTTCCTCATACGGATCGTCATTGGTGTATTGTCCAGCTTACACTGTTCTATTAACTCGCGCCTTAACTCCTCGTCTGTCGTGATTTCGTCGAGATTTCTGCATTCGACCACTGATTCCTGGGATAGAGCCCTCACCTTCGCCTCCTCACCGAGCGACTTCGCAACCAGTTCCTTGAAGGCTGAACTTTTGACTGCCGGATCCCTCTTGAGCTCGAAGAGCATCTCTCCTTTCTGGGTGCGCCTGGTTTTCACCACATTCTCTCCCAGTTCTTTCAACTCCGGATCGTCTCTCACTTTCCGCAGGAGTGATGCGTAAGTCACTCCTTCCTTCACCTCGACGATCAGAGCATCTCCCTTACTTCGCTCGCGTCTGGGCCTGTTTTTTTTTTTGTCTCCTGCACACCTTTCTTCTTTTCTTCTTTCTTCTTCCGTTTCTCCGTTTGTTTTTCGACAGTGCGCCATCCACTGCCTTCACCTTCCTTTTTGTTTCCCAGGTTGTCATTTTTAACCTTCTTCAGGTCTTCTTCATCCCCTGGGGTATCCCTCTTCCTTTTGTCCGATCATGGGTTTCGTGGCGTCTTAGGCGTCTCCTGTATCTCGACGGACATCTTCTCCCTTGCTTCAGCGAGTGCTTTTTCAACAACCTCTGCTCGCGTGATCATCTCCTTCTGTTCGCGGTCAGCAGCCGTAACGGCGGATTTGATGCTTGTAACTAAATGTTTGATCTTAGTATGGACATTGTTTTTGTGCTTAATGAACTCGTAGAGCTCGTTCACTTTTTTCTTGACCTCCATCAAGCTTGACCTCCCGACCTGCAGCCCTTCTAAAGAAGTGGTGGTGTTGGCTTTATGCGTTAGCACTTGTATCAGGCTAGTCTCTCCTTGTTGTGGATGCTGTTGGTGTCCTATAGGATTCGCTATGGCTGTCTGGTTGCGAATTGGTGATCTCTGGAGCTTACCGCTCCTTGCGAACACGCTCGCCTCTCCCGTTGGTGTGTCTTCATTACCGTCGTTTCGTCTGTTAAATTGTTCGATGGTATTCATGTCTGTTGGGTCCCAACTTCGGGCCGCTATCTCCGCTCGTTGTACATAGTCGCTATCAGTGATCCCATGGTTGTCTATGCAAGCAGTGAGGCCATGCAGGGGTTGACACGGTCCTTCATAGGGACCGTGTTCAGAGCCAGATCAGCGCAAGTCAGGAATGTGACATCTGACGCCTAGTACCTAGTGCCTGAGCCTAGACGAGCATCGAACGTACCCGAAGACTTGCCAAGTTATTACCGGGACGGGGGCAATCGCACTATTAGCCTACACGCCGTTTCAGGAAGGTGTCACCCTTCCTTACTCAGGGAACAGGATAGTACGACTGTCAGCCTTTAGCGTCGTGTTGAAATCGTTTCCGTATCGTGTCCGTTTTCTATGTCGTAACCAGTATGTCGTAATCAGGATCTTACTGGCGTCAATCCTGATGTGCTTGGCACTCCTTTCGTGGCTCATGTACACGGTATTTCCCCCGTGCAATCTCCAATAGGCTTTACCGCGCCCTTACTCGCGTTGTCACCCGATTAGTCGCCTCATACGACAGGGACAGGGACCAAGACCCGAAGTGCTATTCTAGGCCGGCAACTCCACGGCTACACCTGACCTGACCTGACCTGACCTGACCTGACCTGACCTGACCTGACCTGACCTGACCTGACCTGACCTGACCTGACCTGACCTGACCTGACCTGACCTGACCTGACCTGACCTGACCTGACCTGACCTGACCTGACCTGACCTGACCTGACCTGACCTGACCTGACCTGACCTGACCTGACCTGACCTGACCTGACTTATGTTTTCTAACCATATAACACTGCGACCAAATACATTTGCTTTTGTGATTTTTAAATCAAGTGCAATGAACAGGTGGTTATCGAGTTAGCATTAACCACTGGTGGGCTTCGTGTATCGAGGAGAATCTGGAAGGACGTTATCGTTGTTGAAAAATAATATGCCAGTTCCCCTGGGAATTGAAAGAAAAAAAAACATTCAAGCGAAAGAGTTTATTTTGATGTTTTCTATCCATATAACACTGCGACCAAATACATTTGGTTTTGTGATTTTTCAATCAAGTGCGATCAACGTAAGACCACGTCTTTCGGGATGTTTACCCAACAATTTCTCAAAAGAGAAATGGGTGTTCTGAGAAAGGATGAGCGAACGCAAAAATAATGTAGACTAATTTGATGCAGCAGATATTTTGTCTATTGGAAATGTAATACAAATCATATCACAATACAAGCAATGTATTATGCATTATACAACTTTCGTGTGATTGCTTTTTTTGCTAAATATTGTGCCTTCAACGTAACGCTCTCGTTTTCGAAGTCCCCCAAATATTCATTTATTCATTCATTCAGAATTGATTCAGATGCAACTAAAAACCAATGATCACTGAATCAACGATAGTCCTACGTCACCCTTGCGGTTATACCACAGATATAACCTACTTCCTGTTTTTTCAACTTTAGTTTAGGCTCATTCAATGTCTGCTGCATTTCATGGAGCTTGTTCAGAGCATTGGTACTTTGCTTGAAATATTGCACAATAGCTCTGCATTTATCGACGACGTCTTTCATTGATGTTGAAATGGCTGTTTGGACAACTAAGTTGAGCGAATGGGCGAAACATCTCAAATGACGCATTTTAAGAAGTGTGGCAGCTAACTTCATATTTGCTGCGTTATCGGTTACTAGTGCTGTTATTTACGTGTTTATAGAAAACCGTGTCAAGATAGCAGTAATCCATATAGAAATGTTTTCCGCTGTATGTCTGCCGGGAAATTTCGAGCACTCTAATAAAAAAGTTTTCAATTTCGTATTTTCGTCAATAAAATGAGCAGTCAACGCATACAAGCTTGTGTTATTGATGCTGGTCCAACCATCACAAGTAAGACAAACTGCTGAGACTGAAGCATCGAGTAATTGTTTTTGAACTGAAGAAAGGACATCATTATAAACAGCCGGTAATAGGCTAGTCGTTAGCGTTTTTCTGCTGGGAAGTTGATATGACGGATTCAACATTTCAACAAATTTTTTAAATTCCACGTCTTCAACTATCGAGAAGGGTTGAAATTCCTTGCAGATCATCTTGAGTAAATGTATGTCACATTTTGGCGCTTGGTTTACGCTTAGACGATATCTAGAGGTGCGATTCCTTTGAGGCAATACTAAATAACATGTAGCATGATATTTGATGCTTGCAAGTGTTGTCATTGTTGTTGTTTACATGCGGTGCCAAAGATATATTGATGTAGTATTGAGATATGGAATAATGGTGCTGGTGCAACATGTATATAATCGACTGTAGCCGAGTCTATGTCAATTTCGAAAAAGGCCACCGGAATAGCCTTCGAGGTAAATTTTCAATGCATTGACATGAAATAAATTGCGACATACGATTGTTTTGCGAGGGCAAGAATGAATCATCAATCAATTATCGTCAACTGATTCTACAATGAAAAAATCATTTCAGAGATTATTCTACTAAGCAGTTGTTTCTAAAATTTCACAGCATTATAGAATAATATCCGAAGGTATAAACAAGCGACTTATATAAAATAACAGTGTAGTTCTACGTCAATAATGCGGTCGTATCTTGGACACAACCTCCTATAATTTTTTTTTGTATTGGTAACGGCTTGATTCTCTCAACTAAATTCGTTATTAACCTCTGAGGCTCTGATGTTGAACGTACGGATGGTGTAGATGATGAAGCTCTCGCAGTAATAACATTGTCTTGTTGCCCGGTTGATTCCTGTGTTGTACTGGTCCTTCCGCTGGACACACAAGTCTGCTGCGTAGAACTTCCACCAGGTGCTGGTTTCTTCGCCCTATCCACTAATATTGTCGGATGAACGGCGGATAGATGGCGCCGCAATTTTCCCGTTGACCCCCCAGACAACGCCAGCCTTCTTTTACAGCAATGGCATATTCCTGAGGGTTTTCCATTACCGTCGTCCCTCCGATCAAAATGATACCAGATCATACTTGTATTGACTGATGTCATTCTAACAGTACTAAAAAAATGTTAAAGATTAAAATCACAAAACCATCAATGATATTTAGAACACGTTCTCTTACACTTCTGATTATGATCGATTATAATATTATAAAATGTTCTCAATAATTTCAATCCTACGGCACTTGCAATTCTGAAATAAGCACGTAACTTCTGAAAAAAGTGTAAAACCAGAAACAATTTTAGTATGAGTTTTGGTATATCTGATCAATAAGAGAAGCAATGGAATCGATGATACGTACCGCTGTGGTAATTTTTTATATAAAACTCTGGTCTTAAGAAAAACCGTTTGTATTTTGCTTCAATAAAAACAAGGAATATTTATCTAAGCACTGCTGATATTTGGTGTTATCCGAGCTAAGGTTGGCTGTAGAATGAACATATTGCATAGATGTATGCGATTTATATAATTGTGTTCATTCACCATTAACACACACTGTGCTGTGCTATGCAAATCAACCCACAAATAGAGGCGGCGGTTAACACCGACCTTCTAACATCGACAATCCGATAGACCATGCGACCAGAATGACAACGTAATACATTAGGCAGACTTTAATTATATATGCTTTTAGTGCTGCCCTGCTCACTCTCAAAATTAATTGGAAATCACTTCGGCTTTCGGAAAAGTTTGTTTTGATTTTTTTTTAGATTTTAGCAGAATATAATTAAAAATATACAGCCAATCGAAAAAGAAATTCAGTGCCGATCATAATAATTTTTTTGCCGAAATACATCGAATGTGCTGAACCATTTATTGTTGAAGCATAAAAATAATCCCCTAGTGGTAAAGGAGACTGGGAAAAGGAATTAAGCTTCTGTAGGAGTAAAAGACGCAATTAAAGGAAATGATCTAAGTTCCCGTATTCAAATTCAGAGTGCCAAGGGAAATCTACCATACTAATGGCCAATGAGTCAATAAATATACATCATTTGAACTGATTGTTAATCACGAAATTATATTTATTTCATTTTAGAATTATATTTATTCTAACTTTTTAAATTATGGCATCATAATCTCATTATTATGACAAGAAATAAATATCCACTCGATTAATCGATTATTGAAAGACAACTATTTGAATGAATCGAATATTTAAAAATGGCCCACGATTAATCGATAATCAAATAAATGTAAAATTTTAGACATCTCTATTCACAAAGCAACATGTTGGTGCATGAATCAGGGCGTCAGACGCATAAAGTAAATGAGTTGAAGGAACACGCTCAATGCTTGATTTGCATCTCATTCCTACATACTTTCACACGCTAATGTATCCCGAAGGCAAAATCCACAGCGTAACTACTCCCATCTCTTTCAACCTGTACTTGAAGTGGATTGTTAGAATGAGAATCAATCGCTACCCTTAGAAAAATCCTCGGTCGAAAACTACTAAATACATTTGGTAATGCAAAATTAGTAGAATGTACAAATTTTTTGTACAAATTGTCAACAAACCCGCATCCCTACCAGAGATTAGTATATTTTACTCGATTAACATTAGTAAGCTTGGATATTGTCATATCTGAAAATTGGTGAGAAAAGCGCGTATTAACCATTTTCATTGTTCCCATAAGGCAATACGGAGGTATAATAAGGATATAATTCTGATACGTGCATTTTCGGCGAGAAAATGTAGCCGATATTGGGCTTCCGAATCATGGTTCTGCTTGACATATGTGTTTATTAGTACGGTCGAAAATGACTATAGATTGGTAGTATTTACCAAAAAAATCGTTTTATTTACTAATTATTTCTCTCAGTGTAGGTTCATTTATTCATTTCTGTTTACACTCTCGTTGATCACATTCGTGATGACAGTGGTACAGTGTCGGCGTCTGGTGGCGACCTTTAATTCGGGTCCCAAACTCGATAGTGTAATTTCTGTCAGATCATCAGGAACGAAGGCAATTTAAAAATCTTAACAATTGAATGAAAATTTCTACATCATGTTATTTAACTACTCAACTACACATTTTTATAGAAACTTTTCATTACCTTCAAACACAATTTTCGTATGAGAATTTTTCACCACCTGCAAAAACGTGTTTTTCATTGCAATAGAATACTAATTTTGTCTATACGGAAAAGTTAATTATCATTCATAATTTCAATTTTAAAAACGTGTTATTATTATTATTATTATTATTATAAAGTTATGGCACTTCTCAGCATTGAGCTGGAATATTCATCAGTGAGATGGCCCACCGGGACCGGCGGAAAAATACTCGCACCAAAAATCTTATTGAAACCATCGTTCCTTGTCCCAATGATTTCTTCCAGCTCCACCACATTCGAAATTGTACGGAACGCCATTACCTAAGGCTATTGCGAACGAAAACGTAACTTTTCATCAATATTTTGTAAATTTATCGATGCATATAAACATTCACAATGCAAAATGCAAAAACAAATGAAAAAAAACTTTCGAAGTAAATAATATTGAATGCGCTGCGGTCGCAGATTTTTTGGTTATTAGTCAACAGAAACAAAATGTCATTATTTGATCTATCGAACATTTTATTTTTCCACCAATTTTTTCTATAGGAGGTTTAATCGAATGGTTTTGTCCTACATCACAATGTATGTTTTTTTCATCGAAGAAGTGCTGTGGTATTTTTGCATTTTATTAGGTTTCTTTTATTGAAATTGAGCTATCATTTGGTGCAAAAACTTTATGATATGATTGCTTCCCAAAGACATGAAAAATTATTAATGTTGCTGTTAGATTTTTCGAACAGCTGGTCGTTAGCTGGCTAACAAAGGCGTTGTAACAAATGAGCTCTTGTAGCAAACATATTATTGAAAAATAAGTAGAACAAACTTAAGTTAAACGGTTTCATTGTGATTCAACATAAAAACAAACAAATAATGTACTGAAAGCTAAGAAATTATTAGACAAGTAACCTCTTCCTTCATTAACCCCTTGGCCTATGATTTATTTTCCAAAATAATGGACCAAATGCAAACAATTCGATGGGTCCACATCGAATAATTTCACTACTTTTCTGAGCGTACTAGCGCCCTATGATATGCAAGTACACCACGAGTAAAATTCGATTTTGTAGGTGAAAGGGTTAATCTAGAAGAGATCGATATTGACCCCTTAGGGTAGAATGTTACATGAAACAACCTGTTATAAGAATGACAAATATTTTAGTAGAAATATATATTAATGTTGTAATTTGTACAATTTGTATTAATAATTATTAATTACACTTGATTTCTCCTGAATTTTATGCCTATAAGTATTTTGTATGAACGAGAAAAAGATAAAATTTTTAGAGAAATTTGGCTATAGAGGTCGATGATATCACTTCATTCTATAAAGGGGTCTCTTGCTCGAAATAGTCTGAGAATCCCTTAATTAGAACATAATTGAGACTCATATAAAATCGTGGAGTATATGATGAAACCATAATCCGATGCCGTCTTGGACTTCCATTTTACATAAATATACTAGTCAAGCCCTTTCATTTGATACCCATATTGATGGGGTTTCGAAAAAATACATATTTCGCTATTTTGTGATGACGGTCATTTTGGATTTCCATTTTTCATAAATAACCGTGTTCTACTAGTCAAGCTACTAGTCATTTGATACCCATATTGATGGGGTTTTGACATAATTTGTAGTTTGCCATTTTGTAACTGCAGCCATCTTGGATTTCCATTTTACATAAATAACTGTAGCGTAGACTGTGTTTGATATAACCTATACAGCGATCGAAACGAGTGTTTGATATAACCGTTACAGCGATTTTTTTCTAAGTTGCATAAGGGTCACAGTGAAAAAAACTGTTATTTCACTCTAACTATTATATTTAAAATGATAAACAATTGCAGAGAGTGTAATTTTGAGATGAAATATCAATAACTTTGAGTGAAGTTGAGATATTGACAAGTTCTGCATCGCAAAATGTTTGTACTAGTAAGCTCTGAAGACAGTTTGTATGTAGAATTTGAAATATAAACGATAGAGCAAAAAAACAGTTTTTTTCATGGTGATCCTAATGCAACATAGAAAAAAGGCGCTATAACGGTTATTTCAAGAGATAGAAAAAAAATTTGTTCTACAAAGATGTTTAAAAAAACTGGGACTACAACATTGTCGAACTGTGTTTCCACTATCTATAATGATAAGAAAACATTGACAACTTTGGTCATTATACTTTTGATAACATAAAAAATGGGTGGGTTATATCTATGACATAACCGCAAGGCTGACGTGGGACTACCTTATCCTAGTAATCATTGTTTTGTATTAAATTTTGGATTGAATGAAACAATTTCCGAATTCAATTGAATCCAATATATTTGCTTTGTGGGTAAAAAGATTGTATAATGCCATGTAAGGTCAATTCATGGATTGTGATAGATTTATTTATTCATTTTCGTCAAACAAATGTAGACTACATACTCATATATTAATGTTACAATGTTTTCTTAAGTTAAATATTATTCCTACGGTACATGTTTTATGATTATGTTCTTCGTTACAAGTAAATTTAATGACAGTCCTGTTACGTTTGGTATGATGACACCTTGGTTTAGAAGTCTGTATTGAGAAAACACATTTCAGTCGGAGCAAAATGCCCCCGACTTGCATGTATTTGCATGCCAATTTCCCCACGCTCCATGGATTTGAAGTCTGTGGTAGGGAAACACATTTCAGTCGGAACAAAAATGCGCCCGACTTGCATGAATTTGCAAATCCAATTTCCCCACGCTCCATGGAGATAAAGTCTGTGTTAGGGAAACCCATTTCAGTCGGAACAAAAATACCCCCGACCTGCATGAATTTACAATGCCAATTTCCCCAGAGACCTTGGTTCTGAAGCCTCTTTTGGGGAAACATACTTCAGTCGGAGTCCCCAACCTGCATGTATTTGCAATGCCGATTTCTCCAATGCTGCTTGGTTTTGAAGTCTGTGTTAGGGAAAACATTTCGGTGAGAACAAAAGTACCCATACTTTCATGTAATGGCGTGGCCGATTTCCCCAAGGCTGCTTGGTTAAGATGACTGTGTTGGGGAAACCGTAAATCGGGCCAATCAAAACGAGGCAGTTAGGGCGTTTAGATAACGCTTAACATTTTACAGTTATTCAATTGTTTATCTAATGAAAAATAACATTTTATCAATTGCGATGGAAGCGTAGAAATACTCCCTATCAGTTGATGCAAACATCTTTCCGATCCAGTTCATTCATTCTTTGTTTTTATGAGGCTTTAAATTTTGCAGTTCATTCGCCTCTAACCGATCCAGTACGATATGTTCGAGTTATAAGCATTCGGAATCTTTCATTTTTTCCTGCATGTTCTGTGTTTAGGATTTCATTTTACCCCCCATATACTCCGGTTAGACGTAGTCCCACGTCAAAAATGAGCGCTCTGTTATATGTAACAACTTTGTCGAAGACAGTTTTTGTCTAGAGAACAACTGTCGAGCTCTAAATGCTAATTTGCTAAATGCACCTCCTGGACCATTATGCAATAGTCAGATAATGATAAATTCCGGGATGGCCTATATATTTACTATAATCGATAATCGGGGTTCTACTGTATAGGATAATGAGTGCAAAGCCGAATAAGTTCAGAGCTCCAAACAGTTAGATCTTTCAGTCTTTTCCGTACCACTGTTGAGTTCAAAGTAATTTTAATAGATGAGCGACTTTAAACCATATTTTACGGTATATTAAATTTCCTTCAATCCGAAGAAAAGTAATATCCAATAATTTATATACCTAATACATACTAACGTCACAATCCTAGCTGGGATCAAGCCTTTTAACTTTGTTTGCATTTTGAGTACAACATTTCGTTGCGAAGTTGGATGTAAGCTGTGTATTCTGTTTCGTACTGATAAGTTAGAAAGAGATATTCTGTGTTTTCCCTCTAAACAACTTTGAAAAAATAAAATGCTCCAATTCAGACGAACGTGTCTGACCGAACTGATTTGAAATTAGAGTGACAAATCGCTCGTAAATGTGGTTAATACGATTTGGTTTTACTACATCGGATTTCGGGCCATGTAATCGGTGGGCTTACGCGCTGTACATTACTCCTTGATCGATGGTATGCATAAATATTGGAGATAATCAGTAATTCATATTCATTACGTCTTAATTCCTGGTGGTATTTCTAATTTTGTGCCCGAGTCTCCCCATCTCCCCGGGAATGGTAATGAATTATTTTTCGAAAACATGCCACAATTATACTATATATTAGTTCAAGAACACCTGATAGATTGCCCACGTTCACGTTTGTGTTTATTCATATTTCCTGGCAGCGAAACTTGGGAGGCAACCCCCAACGGACCGACGGAAAATCCAAACAGTTTATGTTTACGCTAGGAATGAAACTATGCGTCATGCATGCTTCCGTGAAATGGCTTTATGACTGGTTACCTCGACAAAGAGCCGCTGTTTGTGCGAGGGTGCGAGACTAAGAAATGCAGAACACAGCCACGAAGCGCACACACCCTCTCTTATAGTTTCTATCACTACCACCAAAAAAAAAGGAAGGAATCATTATTGTCCGCAGTCTGCGTGCACAAGTATGACTATGGCCTGTCGGGCAAACAAATTTGAATTAATGACGAAAAAAGTGCGGGGAAATGTAGCTGCTATTAGTCCATGCTTCCATTGCCAGCCCTATTGCTCTTCCAACGATCATTTCCCATTTGGGTCTTATTTGTTTGTTTGCCTCTCGGTTTGCCCGACTGAATGTGTAGAATCATTCTACCGCTGCTACAAAATATTCAAGGGCTGAGTGAACCGATTTTTCCGACCCGTCTTGTGTATGTCTTTTCAGTCTGAAATCGGGGTTTATTTATAACTTGAAAGTCATTAACTTCCATTTTTACGCTGTCGGCTCCCGTGTGTGTTTGTGTGTGGAGGGCAACCGGCGGTTCAATCTGTGAACAGTCAAGAATTAGAGCCTCCGCCTAGAGTTTCGGAGCACACTGGAAGATTCTACGTGCAACAAGGGACTAACAAGCAAACATGAAGAAATCGAGGACGTCCGTTTCGTGATTCCCTCGAAAGGTCGCGTAGGAAGAGGGAACCGAAAGTGGAATGCAATGTTTAAAAGGAAAATTAAAACCAATTTTCTTCCTTTTTATGTCCGACAGTACCGAGAGCGAGAGGCAGAGGAAGTCAGTTCCGGAGAATCGTAGCGACCACCAGGGAGGCATTGGAATTCTTTTCTCTGCTGCGGCCTGCTCGGCCTTGGCTTAATTTGTTCGAATCAAAGTTTTATGAGAATGAACTTATTCACTATCCAGAACAGATTATGTTGTCCGGTAAATTGAGGTAGATCCGGAAATCGACGGTTCACATGAAGAGATAGAGATAGCGGGTCCCGCGAGGTAGTTGCGTATTACTGGAAGAAGGTTCTAAAGGAGAGTGGGGGAACAAATAATGAATGGTCGTCATTTTGATTGTCTTTGGTTTGTTTTGTGCACACGGAATGACAGAAGAATTTCCTCGCTGGTTTACCGAGCCATGGTCGATTCTAAGTCAGACTGGAGATAAAAGTATTATGGCTTGGCGTGTCAATGAAAAATTCAGCTGTTCTTATTGCTGAGTAGAATGGTTTCATACAGACGATGTAAATTTGGGTCTTACTCGATATTTGTTTATTGCTACTTTGAGCGAGGGTCTATGAACTTAGAAAGGACGAAGGTAGATTTGAATAATTAACAAAAAAAATGGGTGCGTTCTATCTATGATATAACTGCATGGTCGACGTGAGACTACCGTTGGCTTTGTAATAATTCGCTAGAATTGATAAAATTATTGATTGTATAAAACAGTTTTTGAATTCCATTGAATTCAACACATTTGATGTGTAAATAAATAATTTGAACAAACGTCATGTAATGTAAGGCATTGGTTTTGATGGCTGTGTGAGGGAACACATGTTGGTGGGAACAAAAGTTCCCCCAACTTGCAATGCCAATTTCCACAGGCACAGAGTGGCCCCTCAATTTCAATTTTTGAATTCCCACATTTTTCTAGATTTTTTTCCGCATGAATTCACAAAATTCCCGACTCTCAAAAATGGACATTTAATAATAATGTGTCGTTAGTGAAAATTTAATTTTAGAAACCCGAATTGCGAAAAAAACTTTTACTTTACTGTTCCAATTGAGTGTACAAATGCTACTTGACGATACTTTTCATTTATTTGGTATATAATAATTTTGAATACATTGATTCTTTTGATGCATATTTATTACTCACACATTTAACTAGCTGTACGTGCAATGAAATTCCGAGAGAAGTTTTCTGCTAACTGTTTATTCTTGAAAATTGAACACAATCTCTATTCTAGGCATCGCAAAATTGAGCATACATCTTAAATTTCTCCGAACAAATGAGTCTTGTAAGTAGGTTTCTTTGCGAATTAGCGTACTTTTTTTTCATCAGTGATTGGTGTCAATAGTTAATCATTGATTGGGCAGTGTTGGTTTTTGTTTTTTATTGATGTTTGAATTTTTTTTTATTAAAGTTAGTTAGAGGAAAGAAATCGTATCTTCTGATGATGAACGGGTAATTATTCGAACATTGCCAAAGAACCCTAAAACAAACATTCCTAAATTGACCACCGAAGTAGCCGGTATCATTGGAAGACCTGTCTACACAGACATTGTTCGGAGAGCAGCATACAGGAACAATCTGAAAGGTCGTGTTGCCGTGAAAAGTATTACAGTCAATCGCAAAATTGATCGTACACCCATTATTCATTCTTAAATTTTTAATTTTTCGTAAATAAGTAAAAACAAATTTAACCCGTAAAATTACCTTCTTTTAACTATCTAACAGTGAAAAGAAAAATACAAATTGTTTACATTTTCACTTCATGTTTTAAAAAACATAAAAAACACCATTTCAGGCGTGGAAAAATTGATCGTACAGTACAAGTTTTTATGAAAAAACCAATGAAAATCAATTCATACAAAAAAAAAACAAATATCGAAAAACAACCAAATTAGTATTGGTTATGACCGCCTTTGGCATTAAGCACTGCTTGCAAGCGTCGTGGCATCGATTCGACGAGGTTTTTGGTTACACTGGATGGAATGTTCTCCCAGATCTCCTTAATCGCCGTTCTGAGCTCTGCCTTTTCCTGGGATTTTTATTTTTCAGCCGATTCTTGACCTCCCACCAGAGGTGTTCTATCGGGTTCAGATCGGGCGACTTCGGATGCGTTTTCAGTTGTTTGGGGGTATTGTACAGCAACCACTCCCGTACGACAAAAGCGGTATGCTTGGGGTCATTATCTTGTTGGAACCAGTAATCACGAGGTAGACCCAATTTATCCACGGAAGCCTGCAGGTCATGCTTGAGGACGTTCAAATAACCCATCTTGTTCATCGTTGAATCAATAAATTCCATGGTTCCAGGTCCAGAGGCCGACATTAAACCCCACAACATCTGGTTGCTGCCACCGTGTTTTACAGTTGGGACCAAATTCTGTGGCTGGAGCTCCGTTTCCGATTTTCTCCACACTTGAGTTATTTGATCGTAACACGGGGTAGAGCTAGTAAATCAAAGCTAAAGAAACTCCAGACTTTACAAAACCGGTCCCTCAAAATTATTTTCAAATTTCCATTTTTATACCCATCGACCGGACTATACTCGGACTCATCCCGCAAAATATTGCCAATCTTAGGTTTGTGTGAGGAACAAACCCTGATAATGGTTCACAACATTCTACACAACCCAGGAATGCTACACAATCTAAATATTGATACGTCTCCTCGGATTCAGGCCACCAGACAAGCCTACCACCTTGCAAGATCCCGTACGCATTCCAATTTCGGTCAAAAACGGCTATCCTTTATAGGTCCGACAAGATATAACAATCTACCACGCGACATTCAACAAGTTACGAACATTTTAACCTTCAAAACTAAGATCAACTGTTTTTTGAAAGAACAAATTGCGCAATTATTAATTTAATATATAATTATGTTTTATCATTACTATTATTGTCATTAAATTTGATGTTGTGTTTGTCTATATTGTTAAGTGTAAGCCGTCATTAAACATTTTAAATTTGTTTTTTGATATATTTTACTTTCAAAGGGTCTTGATCCACTAGAAGCACATGTACTGTTGTTTTCTCCCTTTATTGCTTTAAATTTATTTAGTTTAGCTCAATCATTTAGTTTCTATTTTTGTTTGTTATTACGTTATTTTATTGGTTGAGTTCAGCGAAAAAAAAAAAATACCGTCCATCCGATCCAAAAAGGTTTATTTTTGTTTCGTCGGTAAATAGTACTTTGTTCCAGAACTCGTTAGGCTTATCAACATAAGCCTTAGCGAACTCCAGTCGTTTTTTCATATTTACCTTTGAGATGAAGGGCTTCTTACGGGTTACACGACCTCTCAAACCGCTCCTGTGTGCTACCCTCCGGACAGTATCTGCACTGACAGGTCTTCCGATGGTCCCAGCGACTTCAGTGGCCAGTTTCGGAATACTAGTTTTAGGATTTCTTAGTAGTTTTCGCACAATCACCCGTTCATCTGCAGGAGTCAATATGCGTTTTCGTCCTCTTCCGGCGGTATTTTTCAGGGTTCCTTCGTATTTCCACTTGTTGATTGTGTACTGCACTGTAGAGTGGGTTCTCCTGACAGCTTCCTGCTATTTTCCGCAATGATTTTCCGCGACAACAGATACTAACTATCAATGATCGCGTCGCAATGTCCGTTTCTTTACGTTTTTTTTTGCCATTTTGATCACAACTCTTTGAGTCCAGCAAATCAACAAAAACAAACACTGTCCAAGTAGCTGCTGGGTGTTGACATGCCACGCTGAAAAAAAATCGCTTATCCACATTGGTCTTGTATACACAGCAAATATTTCAGGTTCAATGGAGGGTGTACGATCAATTTAGCATATCTCTTATTTGGGGTTTTTATGGATGGGATTATAAAACGGGCAAAACATATTTTGCAAAATCTTTGCGAACAGATCAATAGCTAACTCCGTAAACAATTAATGTGCATCGAAATCATAAATATTGAACCATTTTTTCACACCAAATAAAAAAAAAGAATCGATAAATCATGTGCGTACGGTCATTTTTGCGATTGACTGTACATCTCAAAGGTGAATACGAAAAAAACCACTACAGTTTGCTAAGGCATATGTAAACAGACGTAACGAGTTCTGGAACAAGGTCTTTTATACGGATAAGCCGAAAATCAATATATTTGAATCGAATTGAAGACAGATGGCGTGGAGGAAACCAGGATCGGTGCTTCAGATTCAGCATTTGGTTATCACAGTAAAACACGGCGAAGGTAGTCAGTTGATGTATGGTACATTGGTGGCTTCTGGAATTAGAACCATGGAGTTTATCGATTCGGCGATGGATAAGATGGCTTAATTGATCTTCCTTGAACACTATTGAGTATATATGGTGGGAAATCAAGAACCATCCATTCATCAAAATCCAGGGTACTCAAAACGACGATTACGGAGATCTTAGAGGTAATTCCGTCTACAGTGACCATAAATCCCGCCTCGGTGCTTGCACGAAGTGCTGGACGACAAAGGAGGCTATACCAAATACTAGGGGATTGATTTTTGTTATCTATTGACATTTCTGAACTGATTTCCATTTTTGTTTCAAGAAAAAAATTGAACTGTATACTCAATTTTGGAACGTCTTAATTGGAGATTTTTTTTTTGTATTTTAAACATGAAATAGAAATGTGATCATTGTAATTTTCGAGTAAAATGGATCGATTTTACGATGAACATAAGTCGCATTTAATAATTTATTTTTGAACTCCGAAAAACTCACCAATAACAAACCAGCACGAGTTGTATACTCAATTTTTCCATTGATTGTAGGTGGATTTCTTCAGGTTTTTGTTTAAAGTAATAACCCAAGCTTAATTATTTCATTAACTAAAATTACACAGAAAACATGCCTTGTTCACATAACGCTGGGCACACATGTTTAGCAGGTATAGGAGAATCTGAGACGAGGAAGAAACAAAACAATGTTAAAAAAAACTCACGGTTTCATGATTTTTTGAGCCAAATTGCTCATGAAGTCTTGTAACTGAGTATTGAAAAATACTGAAGTATTGTGACTAACTTCCATCATTGAAGGAGCGGAAAGGTGCAGAGAACAGTCGTATTCTTAGTCCTCGGGAATAGCTGTATTTTCAATGAAATGTTGCTTACTTGTAAACTATTTTTCTCAGATCACATACACTGACACTGTGAGCCTTGAAAATATTATCATATCATCGCAAAAATAATGAAAATTAGTTTGTTTCTATGGAGGCGAGAAAGTGAAAACGACACACAAAAATATCAATAAAAAAAGATGAATATTATCTTTTCCGACAACGTTTCACAAATATCCACTGCACACTGTGACATTATACTTATATCCAGTGAGAACTCCAAATAAAAACCTGTATTTAATTGATAAAAAACTGCTGAAATTAGAGTTTTCACATGGATATGGAAGACAATTGCATGTAAACACAAGTATTGACGTCACGAGTCAAAACGTGGCAGCCCTTGACATTTTACAGTTATTCAGTTGCTTATCTCAGGAAAAATAACATTTTGTTAGTCGTGATAGATGCGTAGAAACATTTCCTATAAATTGATGCAAACGTCTTTCCGATCTATTTTTTTTTGGTTATAGAGGTGAGGAACGCTCTTCCAGCCTTATCTGGGAAGGGATAACCCAGACGTCGAGTGGGGATCGCACCCACAAAAACCAAGCCCTCTACTCGTAGCCTCATTCCCCCCGGGACCACATCTAGGCGACTACTTCAGGGGGCGGCTGTGCTCATGCACTTCACGAGTTTTCAACGCTAACTAGCGTTGATCCTTCCCTTTTTCTCTATATTCTTATTCACCATTCGTTGCTCTCCACTGCGCTTATGACCATTTTACAGGCATTCATTTACCCGTCGATACGTGCACCGATTAGGAAGCGCCCTCCAACTTAACGCGTGCCCCGTCACAGTCACCCTCGCAGGATTTCTCTTCCCTACGGAGTGCCGATTAGGTAGTGCCCTCCAACATGACGCGCACTTCGTCACAGCTACTCTCGTGGGGTATGCACCAGTTTGTCGATGGCTTCCTCCATGATGCTCGCTCCTTCGAAATGTTCGCAGTGTTCCTCCATCCAGGCCACGATAAGGCGTTGACAGGCAGGCATTTTTCTGTTCTTCGCGACAGTATCCGTTTACCTGTCGAGACGTGCACCGATTAGGAAGCGCCATCCAACTTGACGAGCGCCCCGTCACAGTCACCCTCGCATGATTTCACTTCCCAACGGAGCGCCGATTAGGTAGTACCCTCCAACATAATGCGCACTCCGTCACAGCAACTCTCGTGAGGTACACACCGATTTGGTGACGCCTTCCTAGGCGCTCGCTTCGTCGAAGTCCTCGCAGTATTCTTCTTTACAATCCACCATGAGGCATTACCAGCAATTTGTCAGTCCTTCTTGCCAGATTCCGCTTACCCTTCGAGACGTGTACCGATTAGGAATTGCCCTCCAACTTGACGTGCAACCCGTCACAGCCACCCTCGCGGGATTTCTCTGCACTGTTCACTGCGTTCCAGGTGCCCTCGTCACGACACATTTCCTCTACGATGTTCCCAGCATGAAGGGTAGCCAGCCCCTCGCGCCTTGTGGTGAATCTTGGACATACAAATACGACGTGTTCCGGTGTTTCTTCCACATCTCCACACTCCGGACAAAGAGGCGATCTTGCATGTCCAAACCGGTGCAGATACTGCCTGAAGCAGCTATGCCCAGACAAAAACTGCGTTAGGTGAAAATTCACCTCTTCATGTTTCCTGTTTACCCAGCCCATTAGTGTCGGTATGAGCCTGTGCGTCCATCTGCCGTTTTGAGCCGCACTCCACTCTTGTTGCCACCTAGCCATCGACTCTGCCCTCATTAGCTTCCGGATTCCTCTGGTTCCCCTCCTCATATAGCACTCGCTGTCTTCCGCCAAGATGATGTTGATAGGGACCAACCTGGCTATGACGCAGACCGCTTCTGTTGATATGGTTCTGTACGCACTCGCGACTCGCATCGCCATGAGCCGGTACGTACTATTCAGCCTCCTCGTGTTCCGCTGAGTTTCTAACGCCGCGATCCAGGCTGGACCCCCGTATCGTAATGTCGATGAGGAGACACTAGCCAAAAGGTGCCTCTTGCTGCTGCTTGGGCCAAAGTTGTTGGGCATGATTCGTGTCAGTGCATTGATTGTCTTCGTTGCTTTTTTACAAGCGTAGTCGACGTGACTGTTGAAGTTCAGTCGATCATCGATCTGCACCCCCAGGTATTTTAAATCTCGCTTCGAAGTTATCAAGTGCTCTCCGATGGTGATTTCTGCACGTTGCACCGCTCTGCGGTTGCTGACAATTAACATTTCCGTCTTGTGGTGGGCTATCTGCAGTTTCACACTTTGCATCCACCTTCCGATCATGTCTATCGACTCGGTCGCGAGCATTTCGACCCGTTCCAAGGATTCTCCGGTCACGAGAATAACAATGTCATCCGCGAAGCCAATGATCTCCACACCTCTGGGCAGATTCAGTTTTAGTACGCCATCGTACATACTGTTCCAGAGCGATGGACCCAGGATAGAGCCCTGCGGAACTCCAGCCGTAGTTTTAATCTGCGCCTGGCCCGTGTTTGTCTCGTACACCTGCACACGGTTCTCGAAGTAGCTCCTAAGTATTCTACACAGGTAGTCAGGGACTCTCATCGTGTGGAGCGCAGTCGCGATGGCCATCCAGCTGGCACTATTGAACGCGTTCTTAACGTCGATCGTTATCACTGCGCAGTATCGATTTCCTCTGAGCTTCTGTTTGGATGCTCTGTTTGCTCTTTCGACCACTATGCGAATGGCATCTACCGTGGATCTCCCCTTTCGAAATCCGAATTGACTATCGGACAGTCCACGAACTCCCTCCGTGCATTCCGTCAGCCTATTGAGGATGATTCTCTCCAAACGTTTCCCCAGAGTATCCAACAAGCATATGGGTCTATACGATGCTGGATCACCTGGCGTCTTTCCTGGTTTGGGCAGTAGTACTAGCTTTTGTACCTTCCATCGATCCGGAAAGTAGCATTCGTCTAGACACTTCTGCATTGCTGTCCTGAACAAATCAGGGAATGCTAGGACTGCCGCTTTTAAAGCTACTTTGGGGATTCCATCTGGGCCAGGCGCTTTCTTCGTTTTGAGACGTTTCATAGCTGCAACTAGCTCGTCGTTCGTCACCTCTCTGCGTTCGATGTAAGTGAATCCTCTCCATATGGCGTGGGTGGCCAGGTCGTTGGGTCGTGCTGCGGAAATAACCCTTCCACGATAGTTTTTAATTTTTCGGGACACATTTCGGAAGGTGTCGTTGGGCCCCTGAGCTTCGCCATCACCACTCGGTAAGCATTGCCCCATGGATTGACGTCCACGTCCCGACATAACTCCCTGAAGCAATTAGATTTGCTCCGCTTAATCGCCCGTTTAAGAGTGGATCTAGCCTCTCTAAATTCCACTCTCCGCTCTTCTCTGGTGTCTATGCTTGACCGTTGGAAGCGTCTTCTGGCGCTGAGGCAGTTGGCCCGAAGCACGCCAAGTGTCTCACTCCATCAGTAGGCTGGAGGTCGCTTATACCTGGGTTCACTTTTTCTTGGCATTGTTACATCGCATGCTTTGGCTAGCGTTTCCGTCAGTTCATCCGCGTTCATGTTCAAGACGCCGCTCTCCCCGCGTAGTGCTTCGATGAAAAGATCCTTGTTAAAGGTTTTTGTCTTCCACCTGCGTGGGCATGTCCTAGTTATCCGTACTGCCACGGAGTGATGATCACTGTGGGTGTATCCTTCGCATACCCTCCATCTCATTTTTGTCATTAACGACGGACTGCAGAAAGTCAAGTCGACGATAGACTCTCGGCCATCTCGACGGAAGGTACTAGTGGTACCCTCGTTGCACAGGGTAACATCCAGCTTGGCCAGAGCTTCTAGTAAGCAAGTCCCTCTCGCGTTAGTGCATCTGCTTCCGCAATCTACTGCCCAAGCATTGAAATCACCTCCTATAACGACTGGTTTTCGTTCGGCGAGCTCCTCGGTGAGGACATCCAGCATATAGTGGAACTGGTCCATCGTCCATCTGGGAGGTGCGTAGCAACTGCAGATGAAAATTCCGTTGATCTTTGTGATCACGAAACCCTCGCGAGCCCTCGAGACTACCTCCTGAATGGGATAATCCGATCCTTTCCGATCTAAACAAACAACGCTTCAATGTATATTCTAGCGTATTTGTGTTACACTCATACACTCATACATCATACACTGCATGATTTTCATATGTGTGTGTTACAAGCGTTGAGCGTAAACATTTTGTATGTTTCAAGTGTCATGTTTTTATAAGACCAGTTACGTTTAACGTTGTTTTTAGTTAGTTTGATTAATAAATCTGGAAAATGCCGAAAGGGAAAGGGCTCACGGATAGAGAAAAAGGACAAATCGATGCATTTCACCAAGAAAATGTTGGAATTAGAGAAATTGCTCGTTGGATTGGACGATCCCATTAAGTCGTTCTCAATTATTTGACGAATCTTCAAGGATACGGTAAAAATAAGAGAGCTCCACGTAAATCGAAGCTCTCTGACCTGGATAAACGGGAAACAATAGGAGTAGGTTCGAATACTTCAAAATAACTTATGCAAATAAAGCAATATTTCAATTTCAATGTTACTCGGGTGACAATTCTTCAAGTGATGGTAACAAATCCTCACATAAAGAGAGCTTCAAAGGTTAAAGCTCCTAATCTTACTCCATATCACATCGAAAAACGTCTGAGTTTTGCCAAACTTTACATGAATCAACAGTGGGACATGGTATGTCATGACAAAGAACGTTTTCAAAAGAATACATTTTGCTATATACCATACCGAAAAGGTCTTCAATTATTTTTTTACTTTTAACTTTGCTAGGTTATTTTCACTGACAAAAAAAGTTCAATGTGGATGGTCCTGATGACTTCAACGGATACTGGCGTGATTTACGGAAGGAGGAACAGTATTTTTCAACCAGGAATTTTGGTGGAGGCTCGTGTATGGTTTGAGTGGGATTCTGTGCAACTGGGAAGCTCGAGATAGCTTTCACATCATTCAAGGATTACATATATTAGGCTGTCAAAAAAGTCCTGCGGTATTTTTTTTGAATTTTCATTTGTTCATAAAATTAGTTACAATCATCTGTTTTAAGTCAAATATCCGCCGTTTTGTTCGATGATTTGTTCCCAACGAGATGCCAACTTCATAATACCCTTGTTATAGAAGCTCGCTTCCTTATTGGCAAAAACCTCGGATAGTCAATTTTCACAGGCCTCTTTTGTGGCTAACTTCTAACTACCTAGCTCGTTCGCCATGGACAAAAACAGGTGGTAGTCACTTGGTGCAAGGTCCGGACTATACAGCGGATGCAAAAGAACCTCCCATCCGAGCTCCCGGAGCTTCTGGCGCGTCACCAAAGAAGTGTGTGGCCTGGCGTTGTCCTGATGGAAGACAATGCGGCCTCTGTTTATCAAAGATGGCCTCTTCTTCATGAGTGCTACCTTCAAGCGGTCCAGTTGTTGGCAGTACAGGTCCGAGCGTTTGGCCATAGGGAAGCAGCTCATAATAGATTATTCCTTGACAATCCCACCAAACACACAGCAGAACCTTCCTGGCCGTTAATGAGGGCTTGGCCACCGTCTGAGCCGCTTCAGCGGGCTTCGACCACGACCGTTTGCGCTTCACGTTGTCGTAAGTGACCCACTTTTCATCGCCAGTCACCATCCGCTTCAGAAACGGGTCGATTTTGTTGCGATTCAGCAGCGATTCACATGCGTCGATATGGTCAAAGATGTTTTTTTGCGTCAAAGTGTGTGGCACCCATACATCGAGCTTCTTTGTGAATCCAAGCTTCTTCAAATGGTTAATAACGGTTTGATGACTTATCCCCAGCTCTTGGCCGATGCTACGGCTGCTACTATGCCGGTCTTTATCGGCTAATTCAGCGATTTTGTCGCAATTTACGACGACAGGCCTTCCGGAGCGTGGCGCATCTTCGACGACCTCTACACCAGAACGAAAACGTTGAAACCATCGTTGTGCGGTGGAAATGGAAACTGTATCGGGTCCATAAACTGTACAAATTTTATTGGCAGGTTGAGATGCATTTTTGCCTTTGTCATAGTAGTACTGTAAAATATGTCGGATTTTCTCTTTATTTTGCTCCATATTTGCGACACTATAACTCACGAACGACTTGACCAAACAAAACACTGTCAAGGACTATATTATAGCGCGCAAAAATACCTTTCCAACAAGCTGTAGTATGACTCGATACAATGAACACAACTAGAACTACGCGCTTACAACGACACCTCGCGGAAATACCGCAGGACTTTTTGACAGCCTAAAATGTTCTGAAATCCTCTCTCTTACCGTTTTTGTGTAGATTTCTTCACAAAAAATTCACATTCCAGCGAAACAATGCTACTATATATACCAGCAAGGAAACTAAGCAATGTATTAAGGACCAAAAAAAATTTTTTTTTTTGACTGACTGGTTCACTTTCCAGACTTGAATCCTGTTGAAAATCTTAGGGGGATCCTTGTACGCAGAATCTACACTGAGGGAAAGCGATACACCACGATTGAAGAGCTCAAGTTCGCAATTTCGGAAAAATTAAAAAATATCGAGAAATCCGTTTAGCTGAAGGGCCTGGGAGTGAAAAGTGCCCCTAAACCAAATCACCAGCTGTATGGCAAATATTGTATAGGGCACTAAATAAAACATTTTGGCAGTAGTACCATATATTTGGGTCCTTATATGGTACACCATAGGATCTATGGTGAAAAATGCACTTTTTCGTTTTTTTCACGTCATTCTCAATAGCTTTGAGACAAAAATATGAAGAAAAAATAATGAAAGTACATCCTACTAAGGTGTATCGATCAGTATTTGCAAACATTTTTTTCATTGAGAAATCAAAAACTAAAAAAAATTGAAATTATTTTTGTTTTAATTTTAAATATTTTTTTTTTATTTTGAGATTCAGTACTACTCTAGTTTATTCGAATATTCAACTTTCTTCCTACGTCTATTTTAGGTATATGTGATTTTTTTTTCAGAATTTTTAGCGTGTTCTTCGCGGTACAAAAAGGAATTATGTATATTTTTAGGCATTTAGAAATTTTGAAAAAAAATTACTTTGAGACCCAATTTTACTCTAATTCTTATTTAAATGCGTTCGTATGTTTTTTTTTTCCACATGAGCGTAATTTTTTCTTAAATTTTTAAGAGAATTGCGGTTTTGGTATCGCGCAACATTGAAAAAATTACACATATCTAGAAAAGCCGTAGGAACACATTTAAATATGAATTAGAATAGTACTAAATATCTAAATAAAAAAAAAATTAAAAATTTCAATATTTTTTTTAGTAGTTAAATTTTTGATGATTTTTTTTTTTTGATAATTTTTCTTGATACACCGTAGTAAGATGCACGTTCAGTTTTTTTTTTTCAATTTTTTATCTCGAAGCTTTTGAAGATAGCGTGAAATAAACGAATAAGTAGGTTTTTCATTATAGATTCTACGTTAAACCACATAGGGGTTCAAATAAACCGCCAAAATTTCTTATTTAATATCTATACATACAGCTTTTGGTGATTTGGTTTGGGGGAACTTTTTACTCCCTTACCCGGCCAGGCCCTTTGATAAATAGTATGCCAACACGAATTTTTCAGATTATTAACCGAAAGGGCAAGGTTGCCAATTATTGACATGTAAATCAGGCAAAAGTTTGGAATTTTTCATTGACTTATGAGTTTTGAAATGATTCTATAGAAACTGCACAGCTGAAATTATCATATTTAAGTACAAATGAAGTTCAAAACTCAGGGCCCTCATTGACCATCTTTGTGTTGTTACAGAATAGCTACGTCCACGCAACAATCATCAGCGATGGAGATCGATCCACGGTCGAAATAAGATCGATTCATCCATACAACTGTTCTGCTCTGCAAGACACATCGGGCTGCTGTTCTATAAATAACTCAACAATGATCAAACAACTGTCTCCGCTGTCCGGTGGTCCAACTGGATAATGGAAGAACAGAAAGAATACCCTTACGCCTAAATGGCTACTGTGTGAATGTACCATATGTAATGGTATAGAAGGACTACTGGCGAATGGCAACTGTGTAATGTGCTAATTATAGATATGATAACCATGTGACATGTACACGATTAAAATTCGGCTCTGTTACAGCTAAAATGCTAATGAGCCTTAAATAAATAAAAAAAAAAAGTACAAATGACAAACAACTCTCTTGAACGAAATTGGCGTTAAATATACTTTATTCTAAGCATTCTACAAATGTATGAATGTATTTTGTTGAATTTCTAACTGTTTGTGTTGCAACGAAATATAATCAGGGTGGTCTTATAGAAGTTGAGCAGAGTGTAAGTATTCGAAATGTTTCATTTTTTCATGTTCTGTGTTTGGGTTTTCATTCTACCTACCCCTCCTATATTCCGGTTAGACGTAGTCCCACGTCATCGAGTAAAAATCGCGTAATTTCGAGCAAAATGCGTAAAAAAAGATTGCCCCATCACCGTCCCGTGATCTTCACCACCACACTCGCACAGGCTCTCGCAGAATTTCTTTCATTCTCTTTGTATTCTCAACGAAGCGACAATAGGCAGTGCCAAATCGCATAATTTCTAGAAAATCGCGTTAAAAAAATCACGTAATTTCTACTAAATCGCGTAATTTTAAGTGAGTCGTGTAAAAAAAATCGTGTAAAATAAAATCACGTTAAAAAATCGCGTAAAGGAATCCAGTGTAACAGCAAATGAAGCCTTAGATTAAGGAGCATCCGGTTATATTGGAACTATGGTTTGAATTCAGATGTACGCCGTTATCAATCATATGTTACGAATAAAAACGTTTCTTACCGTAGCACCCACTTTGAAATCAATCGCGGATCGATGTTTACAAGCGGATGTGTTCCATGTTCCATCTGATTCAGAAGTAAGGGGAAAACCCTCCTACGAGTCTGCATTTGCGCAATCAAAGTGGCCATTAACAAATTTCCTGTCGTAAATCATTCCCAGCTATGGGATTAGAATTTAGTATTTTTCTGCTGGTTCCATCGAAAGTTTCGCTGCGTTTTCCATTATTCCCGGGGACAACTTTTCACCTTTTCTTGTCTCAGCCCGGGCTCGAGATAACATACACCGAACCGAACTGTTTGGGTGAAGGCAGAAAAAAAAATGTTAGCTAACTGGTTCTGGTACTTTGTTTGACTTTGGAAGTTTTCCACTTTTGGGAGAGGTCATATTTTACTTTTGATTTGCTTGTGCTTGTGGCGGGTATCTGTCACTCTATTTGTGTACGCAAAAAGTTACGGGGCGAAAGTTTACAATGATTCTTTCTTTTTTCCGCCACCGGAGCCTTCCGCAATCAACTTTGGTGTGTAAACTTCCGGCTGAATTTGCGACACCGAGGAGAGTGAGACCATGTGACACTTTCAGCATTTCTGGTTTCTGTGGCAATCAATTTAAAAATTTCATTCTCACTAACCATGTTTGAGAAGGCATTGAGGCATTTCTAGGCAAGGCTAAGTTAATTTGATGCATAATTGTAGTTTACTGGCGCTGTTGAGTTTATGTCGGGTTCTGCTTTAATTATAGACTCGTTTGCTCATGGACCAGTTTTCACTCCCATGTCAGTGTCGACTCAATCTATAGCGCTTGAGCGCCGGAATGATATTCGACGAGTTGTGCAATAAACGAGGGAGTTATGTCTGGCGACTAGAGTCTCGAAGGTTCAACCAAACGCTATAATTATCGATTAAGTTGAAATGCAAATCAATATGCAACAAAGATAGAGCGCTGTGGGTAAATCATCGATAGGGACCAGCTCAAATTGCAGGTGCTTTTTTCTGCTGCAGCCCTGAGGTACGAAAATGCAGTATACAATCTGTGAAAGGTGGAATGCAAAAGCAAACAGATGGCGACTGAAATCCCAGTCGACGTCTCGAGTGACCTTTTTTGTCAAAACACTCCGGCGTAGAATGACTGCGCCGTTTCTTTGTTTATGTCCGACTTTCTTGCGCAGTGTACCTTGAAGAACCTCACGAGGAAGCGAAAGTGGCATTTATAACGAATTATCATATTAATATCTTGACGTTATCTGATTTGCAGCTCTTATTGTATTTTTAATAAAATCATTCTTCGCTTCCATGTATTATCACAAAATATGGAAGCGAGCACTATTCTATGTTTGTGAGTCTTACGGAGTCCGACAACGCGCTTAATTCAATTGATCAGAACAGTTGGGCGGGCAGAAACACGCAAGCCGTGTGCCATGCCATGCTTGGGTTTTTTCCTTATGGCCAAGTTTGCTTTTTGCACGCTCTCGGAGCGAAGGATGAAAAGATTCAATAAATAGAATTATGTCAGGTAGCATCATACTTGCAAGAGACGTCAGCTATTGGCACCACAGCTTGGATTCAATTATTTCACTGGGTCAAGTGTAGGCTTTCAGCAACGTCTTGGCAAGCTGGTAACTCTATTATCTGAGATTCTTCATTCCATCCTCTACTGCAGCACAGAGGTGGGCAACCATAAATTGTATCACATTCCCGCAAAAGCAATAACAGCTGCTCAATCACGAGTAACATCCTTCTGTTTTGAACTGTGCCTCCGCTTTTTGCAGACTAAAGTAGTGCTTTCGGTTAGTTTTGACGTAGGGCTACGTCTTTCATTAAGGGTGCCAAATCAGAAAACATGTCATGTTTTTATGAAATAAAGTTAACGTTAATAACTATTTTTGCTGCGAACGGATTTTAACGATTTGCATACCATCGAATCGGAAATTTTGTTCGATTTGCTATACATTACAATCCCATAGTCTGTATGTGGTTTAAATTGATGAAAATTGGAAGCATTCCCATCTCCCCATACATTTGTTCTGTCCATTTGTGTGATTTCCCGAACAGAGCTTACAATAATGGGCAACTTATACAGCCGCTAAAATAGAAAAACACGGGTATTGCTTGATTCAAGTTCTACCCACTAACGTTTTCTTCTTACCTTTCTATTTCCAGGTTACAATTTTCCCGCCAAAACTGCGCTTCGTGTGTGGAAAAGAGTGTTGTAAAAGCCTGTATTAAGGCTAATTTATATTTAAAATAATAATTCAAGGAATACATATTAGTTAGAAAAGATATAGGAGTGAAAAAGAAAATTTAAAGAAATTACTGGCTAATCCAGGTGAATTGTGTGCTAGTTGGGGCCTCTCCTGAAGTCAAGTGGTTTATTTCCGCTTAATTTAAAGTGTTTCTGTGGTGAGTAATCGGTGATCACAGTTATCACTGATCATTTAACCGGCAAGCAAACGGTAAGCGACGATTTTTTCCATTCTTCTTCATTGAAAAGAATTATAAACAAATATATTAATAACACGGTGGGTTAATTAGCCCAGCCGCCATCATGGCGGCAAAGAACAGTGGTGGAACTCTACCACCAGATAGAAGAAAAAAAAAGAAATTATACTGATACAATGCCATTATGGATGGATCCTTATGGTGAGTTTGGGGCAGCGCACTTCCTTCTACTTAAAGCAGAAGAAGGCTGCACCCTTCCTAAGAACCCGTTCATAGTTGGCAAATCTATTGAAGATGCGGTGAAGGGTGAGATTGAAAACGCCCACACCGAAGAAAACCGTACACGGTACGTTTTAAAAGTCAGAAAACCTGAACAAGTTGAAATACTGCTTTCAATGAAAACATTAATTGGTGGAACCAACATTAATATCAGTTACCATCCAACAAAAAATTTCTCAAAATGCGTCGTTACATGCTGGGAAGCCATTGAGATGTCTGAAGACGATCTCATGAAGAGCCTAAGCGATCAAAATGTAACAAAAATATATCGCATGACGAAATAAAGGAAAAGATGGTATCGTTACTCCTCTTCCAACATTGATTTTAACCATATTGGGTACTGTTCCTCCTCGGTATATAAATTTTGGTCCTCTAAAAGTTCCAACCCGCCCATATGTCCCAGAACCTATGATGTGTTACAAGTGCTGGAATATTGGTCACACCAAGGCTCGATGCCCAAGGAAGGAACCGCTTTGCGGCACTTGTGGCGAAGAGCATAAAATTGTCAGTGAAACCAAATGTAACAAACCTTTGTTTTGTCTAAGATGCAAAACAGCTGATCACGGTTCTTTCAATAGAAAGTGTCAGCATTATCAGGATGAAAAAGAAGTCCAACGGCTTCACTCCCTAAAGGGTCTCTCTTTCGAAGAAGCGCGCAAAATAGCAAAAGGCGGTAACACTACCTATGCTGGAGTAGCGCAACAGAGGCTAACTATAAACAAAACTGAGGGAGAATTTAATAAAATAATCGATATTAAAAATCGTGAAATCGAAGAACTTAAAAACCAAATCGCAAATCTGAACAAAAAAATCGATTTGCTTTGCGTAAACGAATCTTTGACAGAAATGGACACGGAAAGTGAACGCGAAAACATTAACACTGAAAATAACACTGAACAACCGACAGAACACACCATATACATTAACAAAAAACGGACAAAGAAACACAAACGACATTTAACAATTGACAACGGACAACAACCAGCTAAAAAAACTCCGACAAGAGAAAACTTAAAAACTCCGCCAAAAACAAAACAAATTAACAAAGAACCACACATAATCGAACCCAACAACACACAAATGGAAACGTATATGGAAATTGACAATTCTTTTAATAAAATGAGGCTACAGTCATCCGCTTCTGGTAGCAGTACATCTGCCCCTCCCAAAACTAAATTTTAAAAATGGCCAATAATATTACAAAAATTAATTTCAATGATTTTACTAATCTAGCCATCCAATGGAACGTAAGAGGTCTCAGAAGTAGACTTTCTGACTTGCAACTTCTAATTTCAGAAATAAATCCCATTGTTTTATGCATCCAGGAAACAATGACTCCTGGTAATTTTTACTCTGATTACATTAAAAACTATGTAACTTACTTCAAAGAAGGTCCCACCCCCTCTTCAAATGGGGTAGCAATTGCAATAAAATCTGGGACTCCCTATAAGCTGCTTAAACTTAACACTTCGATGCAAGCAATAGGAATTTTAGTTAAATTCCCAATTGCAGTTACAGTTGTAAGCCTGTACATTCCACATCATGCTGACTTGGCTGCACTAGGTGATCATCTTGTGAGCCAGCTTCGCCCCCCCATTTATAATTACGGGTGATCTCAACGCTCACTCTCATACTTGGGGAAGCACACACCTTGATCGAAGAGGAGAGATAATTGAAGATTTCACTTCTGATCACTCCCTTCAAATTTTGAATAATGGTCAACATACCAGATTACACTCTTCTAATGGTCTCACAACCGCCATTGATCTGACTATCGCTTGTTTCGAAGCTATTATGCAATGTCTATGAAGACAACTGTAATAGTGATCATTTCCCCATTATTATTTCCCTTGGTCAGACTTCTCCGGAAGTCCCCACTAGACCAAGGTGGTAATTTGAACATGCAGATTGGACTAGTTACCAATTGGATACTGAAAACTGCCACCTATCCAGACAGGATTGGTCTTCAGAAACCTTTTCTCAAACCATCCTCGAAATTGCTTTAAAACACATTCCAAGAACCAGTGGAAACCCTGGAAAGAGGTGCGTCCCTTGGTGGACCACCGAGGTAAAAACTGCTATTAAATGCAGAAAAAAGGCTTTACGAAAATTGAGGAACACCAACTCAAATAGTCCGCTCAAGCCCATTCTGTTGAAGGAATTCCGGAAGGCACGCAGTGAAGCTAGGTCTGCCATATTTAAAGCCAAACAAGAAAACTGGGCCAAGTTTGTTGAAGACATCAACCCTCAAACGTCATCGAAAGAGTTATGGAGTAAAATCGGAAGGCTAAATGGCAAAAAGAGAAAAAACCAATACAATCTCCTTATTGACGGTCAATATACTATTGACCATAAAACAATAGCAGAAGCTTTTGGGGAAAATTTTGCCAAAGCCTCGTCCAACCATAACTACAAAAGTCTTTTCCAAACCAGAAAAGCCGAATGTGAAAAGGAACTCGTTGACTTCAACTCCGATTCTGAGTTTGATTACAACAGGGAATTTTCCATCATCGATCTTGAATGGGCACTTAGTAGAGTTAAAGAAGGCTCTGCAGGACCAGATGAAATTAGCTATCCTATGTTGAGAAACCTGACCTACCTTGGAAAAAAAGTCTTATTGAAACTTTATAATGAGCGGGAAGCGGGAATATTCCCAATTGCTGGAAAGAAGGTTTGATAGTTTCACTTCCGAAACCAGACAAAAACCAACATCTTTTGGACAATGTCCGACCTATAACTCTTTTGAGTTGTGTTGGAAAAGTTCTAGAAAGGATAGTAAATCGACGTTTAAAGACCTTTTTGGAGTCTAATAAGTTGCTCGATCCAAGGCAATACGCTTTTCGTGCAGGAAAATGCACAGAAGATCACCTAGGAGAGTTGGAGGCTACTGTACATGACGTTATTGAGAAAGATCACCACGCAGATGTGGCATCACTTGATCTCAGTAAGGCATTTGATCGAGCATGGAGGTATCCAGTATTGAAGAGTCTCTTCGACTGGGGGCTCCGTGGAAGACTAGGTTTTTACATTAAAAGTTTTCTTGAAAACAGAACTTTCAGAACCATAGTCAACAACACGAAATCTTCATTAAAAGTCCAAGAGAATGGCATACCTCAAGGCTCGGTTATGACGGCGCCAGTGGTTGTATGGTTAGCGTAACAGCCTCACAATCCGATCGGCCTGGGTTCAATCCCAGCTGGCGTCGTTGGGATTTTCTGAGGCGAAAAATCTCTGGTTACGTCTTCCGTCGGAGCGGAAGTAAAAGAAGTTGGCCCGGCTCATGAGTTGTTGAGTCTGATAGGTAGGAACAGGTGGAGTCGCCTCCCTGATGTCGGTGATTGGCACTAAAGTGGCGGAAATAGGCCGACGAAAAATAAGCGAAGAAAAAAAAAAAAAAAAAAAAAAAGGCTCGGTTATATCACCAACCCTCTTCATCATTATTATGCAATTGATTCAGTTCAAAACTGGGCTCAAAATATTGGTTTCGAAATATCCCCGGAAAAATCAAAACTTCTGCATATATGTAATCCTAAAGCTCACTTCAAAGTTTCCAACCCTAAAATTTTCGAAAAATTTTTCAAAATACTTGGAGTAACTTTTGATAAGAGACTGAGTTTTATACCACATGCTCAGATGGTCAAAAAAGATGCTCGCAATAGATTGAATCTATTGAAGGCGATTTCTGGTAACCTAGCTTCCGGACATAGGGAATCTCTTTTACGGATAGTAAATGCTTGGTTAATACCAAAAATACTCTATGGTGTAAGCATCTTCAGCCGAGGTGGTGAAAAACCACTAAAAACGATCGAAAAGGTATATAACAAGGCAATAAAGATAGCCATCGGTGCCTTTGTTACAAGTCCTACCCTCGCTGTTATGGCAGAGAGTGGGCAACTACCATTTGATCGACTCGTTACGAAGATTGTGACAAATAGAGCTATTCGTTACCTTTCAATTCCTGACCGTGATCATGATGTTCCATTAATATCTCGGGCAAAGGACCGATTCAAAGAACACACGAATCAGCATCTCCCCGATATATGTGTACATTTGACGGTCATGGAAAGGAATTGGAATGTAAAACCGCCGAATGTTAACCTTGATTTACTCGAGGAAGTTCGAGCAGGAGATCTCCCATCAAAAGTGAAGGCCTGTTTCAATCACCTCGTAGAAACAAAATTCCAGTTTGAACATCAAGTATACACTGATGGTTCTGTAAGCACTGACGGTGTCGGTTGCGGAATTTTTGAAAACCGTTATACCGGTAGTTTTTCTCTTCCTCACCAATGTTCAATTTTTAGCGCAGAAGCTTTTTCGCTTCTAATCGCTAGTCAAGAATGCACACATGATTCACTTCCTACTGTTATATTTTCTGATTCCGCGAGCTGTCTCCGGGCTATTCAAAAAGGCAAAAACCTTCACCCGTGGATTACTCAAATAGAAGAGGCTGCTTCTAATAAAAATATTACCTTCTGTTGGGTTCCCGGTCATACCGGAATTACTGGAAATATTGCCGCCGACAAATTGGCCGGTAGAGGCAGAGCACAAGAACCCCCTTATATTCCCATTCCTCGCTCTGATGCGAAACGATGGGTAAAACAGCAGATTCGCCAAAGTTGGGACATAGCCTGGAGAAACAGTAGAACAACTTTTCTTCAAAGAATTAAAAACACCACTCTTCCATGGCATGACAGAAATAACAGTAAGGAAAGACGGCTTCTCACCCGTCTTAGAATCGGCCATACAAAGGCCACTCATACATATCTTTTTCGAAGAAACAAAGAAAAACCTCAATGCTCTTGCAACGAGGCCCCCATTTCTGTAAGTCACCTTTTACTGGATTGTCAGCACACAAAAGAAGCTAGAATTAGGAATAATATTGGACAGAACTTAAGGGACATTTTAAGTAATGATAAAACACAAGAAAAAAAATCTAATTCAATTTTTAAAAGAAACAGAACTTTATAAAGAAATTTGAGAAACAAACAAAAAGTAGAAATCAAAAGAATATCGGAGGCGAATGAATCGTTAGATTTAAAGCCTCCGTAAACAAAGAAAAAGAAGAAGAAGAAATAGAAACAACGAAGGGGGATAGCGAGAAGAGAATATTTGCGAAGTAAACTCCATCCTTGCATAGTAAGTAAGCTGTCGCTAGCGTATAAGTATTGCATCTCCTCTGAGGAAAATTCTCAGAATCTTTCTGTGCCCGAAGTGCCCTACAGAGTTATTTCAGAAATTTCGACGTATTCGCAAATAATATCCGAAATGATCAACCAACAAATTAAGAAAAAACATAGTCTTACGTCCTAAGCGGTCGTGTCTCGGATACAACCCCTCGATTTTTTTTTGCATGATATTCTATTTGTTGGCTAAGCGGTTTGGAGGTACACTGAAAGTTTCTGTCGAATAGTTTGGTAAAGCTACTACTACTACCGTAATTTTATAGACTTGTTTGTTAACTTTTACTCTTTCAAGTAATTAATCTCTTACATGACTTCTTTAATGCGTTGACAAAAATAGAAGCCCACAGAAAAATAATATTAAAAACACTCAAAACCTTTGTTCGTTTGTTCATGTTATGACAGTTAGAGCTGTGCGGTATTGTTGGCAATCAATATTAAAGCGATACAAATAAAGTGTTGTTTACATTGCATTAAAAACAGCATTCGATAACGGGTTTTTCAATTTTGTTTGAATGAAAAACAATTTTGTTAACACGTTCAGCTCCTCGTCGGTTCCTAGGGGCCGTGAAGCGACCCTAAATCCTCTATATATGTATGAAGAGATGCTTGGAGAATACCTCACCAAACCATTCTTCATATTTCATTAACGCACACTTGCGCTTTGTCGTCCAGTTCCAAAAGTGCATCACCCTTGTCGAAAATCGAACACTTCTCTAATTACATTTTTGTTCAACTTATGTTGTTACCGAGTCTACATTTTTTTACTGACATCAATTTTGTTATTTTTGTGCGAGTGAAACAAATCTCAAGTTTCCACTCGGTTCGTTCAGTTCAACACACACGGGACAGTTTTTGATTACTCGGCGCATAATTATTTATCGGCAGATATAGCAGGGTAACTCCAAGCGCCTCCCCAGAAAGGTAGGGTAGGTAGAATAATTAGCTTGTAGAATTAATTTCGGAAAAATAATAGAGTCGAGAGTTGCACGCTAACAGGATTGGTCAAGTTTTAGTTGTATGAAGAAAAAGAAAGCCAAGACCGTTCGGGCAACGCTACAGCCGACTTTGAGCTTTTTGGTGGGAAAGCGCTGACTGACTGGGACTGGAACTATATTAGGGTGGCAGCGAAAATGGTCATGTCAAATTTCAAAAACCGACCATGCACATTTTGTTTATTGGGCCAAAAAAATGATCTGTGCACAGATGCACAGCTCAATCGCACATGATTTAGGGGTGCCTCAAAGCACTCAAAGTTTTGATTTTTTCATCCTCGAAAATCTTCCAAGGGGGGAGAAAGACGAAATTTAGAAAATGGTTTTTTTTTCGATGCCAAATGATTTAAAAGTGCATAAAACGTCGAGATCCGGTGTTATCACGAAAAAAAATTTGGCCAAAAATCAACTTTTTGGAACTTAGCCTGAGTGGCCAAAAAATCAAAACTTTGAGTGCTTTGATCCACCCCTAGATCATGTCCGATTGAGCTAAAATTTTGCACAAGTACCAGTCCCAGAATGCCGATTTTTGACAATTTTTTTTCGAGATGACTCTAGATCTCGATGTTTCTTGCCATTTTGAGACATTTGGCATCGAATTTTTTTTTTCGAAAACCACAAGTTCCTGTATTCCCCTCTTGGGTGAATTTTCGATTTTCAAAAAACTCAAACATTGACCGCTTTGCGCCACCTTCCATTAAGTCCGATTGAGTTGATATTTGGCACAGGGTGTTTTTTCGAGGTGGTGAACGTTTTTATGGGGTAACTTTTTGAAATTTTAGGGTCGATATTTCCCATACATTCATTGGAACTGAACAGTTCTGAATTCGTACCACCTATGATATTGTGCAACTTGCTCGATGTTAATGCTAATGATATTTCCCATACATTCATTGGCACCCCAGTACTTATCCTACACAAAAAAAAAAAAAAATGGAAAAGTGGCAATTTATTTCTCAAAATAGTCTCCTTATAGCTCGATACACTTGAACCAGCGATGCTCCAACTTCTTTAATCCACCTGTAAAACAAGTTTTCTCGAGGCCTATAAGGTCTGCGGCGATGACCTCCTCATTCGACTCAAATTTCTGCCCGGTGAGAGACTTTTTTCAAGTTTGGAAACAAAAAAAAAGTCGCACGGGGCCAAATACGGTGGATGAGGAACCAGTTCGTAGTACAATTTTCTAAAATCCGCGGACACGCCCGCTTCCACACATGGTCAAAACAAAATTACGAGTCCGATTCGGCTGACATTTTGACAGTATCCGTTCACGAGAATGTACTACACGATAAGTAATCTCTCTTGCTATACTGACACAATCGGGCGACGAGACTAAGTACTTATCGGACCGCCCAGGTATGTACTTCAATTGTTTCTCTCACTTATTTTTACAGCTCCGGTCGAACTGGAAGAGACCATTCAATCCTTTCAAACCCAAAATTGAACTACGGCGATCGACCCGAGAATCCCTTTCGTCAGCGATCACACAGACAACCGCAAGTGGCTTTAAATCGCTGACAAAACCCCTCTGGCGTCTTTCGGTACGACAGGATAGAGACCGATTACTGATTACTCGCGGTGGACTCGAGTTTAGAAGGGTGACATAATTTTTCAGGAAAAGGATGTTGATAATCACACACACTCAATTTCTAAATCTATACTTAAATAATATACGAATTATCTATTGTGAATTTACATTTCAACTTATCCTCCTGATTATAGCAAGGGGACCAATTGCTTGTAAAGGAAGAAAAGCAGGATATAAGGATAATCACACACGAATATCGATAGCTTTAACACTCCTATACTCGCGCATTGGTCTGTCAGACCGAGAAATCAATAGTTGGTTCATTTCTCAGAAAATATGAACACTACGACTTTGCGATTCTCTCTAGCTTCGTTGTTCGTCGTTCGTTATCGTTAAGCGTATCGCATGTGTTGGTACAAAGGGGACGTGTGCCACTTTTCTAACACTTTCGGTCTGACACACCGACGCGAGTATAGGAGTAACTTTTTTGGACAAGTTTCATTTTTCATATATTGAATAAAATGCATAAGATCATTACCGGACCATTCTTATTTGATTTCAGTGCCTTTTGTAACTGTATTGAACGGATCCATATATTAACTATTCGTCGATATATTCGTCGTTAGAGTCATACGCTCAAAAGCAAAATATAAATGTTTTACTTTCGTATAGTTATTCGCTAAATATAATGGTCATACATATATACACTTGTGAAAGAATTTCACTTGTGGAAGAATTGTAAACAGTAAACTATAAACTAATCGGTAGCTTATGGTAATTTTTAACAGTTACAGTTTCGGGGATATTTTTTTTATAATGGACAATATCGACAAGAAAACAAAAAAAAGAAAAGGAAATTCCTAGCAATCCTTTTATATTATCTTTTTATACCCCATCTAAAAAGGCATTAATTCTTAATTTACCAAGGAAACAGAGACAAGGAATATTAGAAATATGCAAACTTTTTTATCTAGAAGGTTTTTATACATTCTTCTTTCCGATAAAAGACTCTAAAAACACGCAACAACTGTATGAGATGTAAAAAAAATGTTTGTTTCGAGCATGCAGTTATGCTAAAGGGTGTGTCACATCAAATTGCATCACGAAAAAAACGCTGTAGAAATTTAATTTTTAGGAATTATATCTTCAGCTTTCGTTTATAATCAGAAAAGAGTGTATAGATCACGTTGGCCATGCTTCACTGTCAATTTTTCTTAAATTTGGAAAAATGTCGTCGAACGAAAAAGAGCGTCGTGAATTAATCCTGCGCACTCATTTCGAGAATCCGGAGTTGTCACATCGGGACATCGGTAAGATGCTGGGAATCGTCCAATCCACGGTCAGCAGAGTACTAAAACGATACTTCGAGAACCTAACCATCGACCGGAAAGTGAAGAACGGCAAAAATGGATGCTTCGTCAGTGAAAAAGATCACAAGCGCGTAGTTAAGCAGTTTAGACGTGATCCGAGAAGTTCGGTCCGGAATGTCGCCAATAAGCTGAATTTGTCAAGTTCATTCGTCCAGCGGACCAAGCAGCGGGAGGGCCTGCGTACATACAGGGTTCAGAAGGCTCCTAACCGCGACGAAAGGCAAAACATGGTGGGTAAGACGCGAGCCCGGAAGCTGTACACCGAAATGCTGACGAAGCCGCATTGCCTGGTAATGGACGACGAAACCTACGTCAAAGCGGACTTTCGTCAGCTGCCGGGCCTGTTGTTCTTCTCCGCAGAGGACAAATTCAGCGTTCCGGAGGAGATTCGCAAGCAGAAACTATCCAAGTTTGCCAAAAACTACATGGTGTGGCAAGCGATCTGCTCTTGCGGAAAGCGGAGCGCCCCCTTCGTGATGACCGGCACAGTAAACGGGCAGGTTTACCTTAAGGAGTGCCTACAGAAGCGCTTACTACCACTATTGAAGCAGCACGAGGGCCCGACCATCTTCTGGCCGGATCTCGCTTCGTGCCACTATTCAAAGGACGTGTTGGAGTGGTACGAAGCCAACGGGGTCACCTTCGTGCCAAAGGAAATGAACCCGCCCAACGCGCCGGAGCTTCGCCCAATAGAGAAATATTGGGCGATTATGAAGCAGGCCCTCCGGAAGAACCCAAATTTGTCAAATCGGAGGCGGACTTCAAGAGAAAATGGATTTCTGTTAAAAAAAAACTACAACCTGACGTTGTACAGAACCTTATGGACGGGGTAAAGAGGAAGGTGCGAGCATACGGGCTTGGGCTCGAAGTATGAATAAAAAGAAAATGCCAAAAGTTGTTTAATAGTTTTTATTTTACTGTCTAAAATTTTCAAAAGGATCGGTCTACTGGGCGAATTTCTACAGCGTTTTTTCCGTGATGCAATTTGATGTGACACACCCTTTATGTTCTGATTCTTACTCCAATGAAACCACAATCGATTAATACGTTTTTATGTTATTTTATAGCTCTTTATACTTCCATGAATTATATTCAGTTGCTTACTTTTAATTAATAACAGTGAAAAATTCGAATTTCGTTATTTGTGTTCGAGTATAAAAAATTACTCTATTTTGAGGAGGCTGAATTAGATGACTATTAAAATATAACAAAGACGAAGACAACATATTTTTTGGAGTTTTTTCATTCAATCATACCCTCTTCTTCAAAAAAAAATGCCAATAAAGCCTGAAAAATACACAATGGTAACATTACAGAGAAGTTCAATTTACGGTCTGTGACACCGTGCGCGAGTATACGTGTTATGATTTTGCACGCGAGTATAGGAGGGTTAAGGAAAATATATATTTGGGACCTGTAATCAAGGTATAACCGAGCCAACACATCTCTCACCGGCACATTGAACTGCCTTCCTCTAGCCCGAAGGGAGTTTTATAAATTCGATCTGGCAACAAGATACACAACACACGACCAAACAACGTGTTTGATGTCGTGGTAACCTCGGCCACAAATGCAGAGATTGCTGCCGGCCAGATTGAAACGAAAGAGTAACGCGTCTAACGAACAGTGATTGGACATGAGTCGGGAGAAGGTGCGAATAAAGTCCCGGCTCAAGTCCAGACTTTTGAACCTTGGTTTGAGACTAACCTAAGGGATAATCGAGTGAAACCACCGGCCCAATTCATCTTCGTTCCACTTACGTTGACAATTTGCGATGGTATTTTTACGGACTAAAAAATAAAATTCATTGAAGGCAATTCGACGCTGATAAATGTCGCCTTCAATTGCACCAACCTTTGCCAATGAGTCAGCCCTTTCATTACCCGGAATTGAGCAATGTGAAGGGAACCAGACAAAGGTAATGACATAACAGCGTCTGGATAAAGCACTCGAAATTTCTCATATTCTCTCAGGGAAGTACGGCGAGTGCTTTTCCGGCCTCACTGAATGGATAGCTTCGACACAGCTAAGACTATCGGTTACAATGTAATAGTGTTCAACAGATCGTGAGGCGACGCTATCCAGCGCCCAGTGTATTGCTGCAAATTCAGCAATATGCACTGAGCAAGGATTCTGAAGACTGTGGGAGGTGCTAAAAAATTCGTTGAACACTCCAAATCCTGTGGACTCGTTTATAGTGGACCCATCAGTAAAGTACATATTATCACAATTGACACGCCCATACTTTGCACCGAAGATCGTTGGAACGAACCCCGATAGAAGATAATCTTGAATATCATGGATTTTCTCCTTCATGAACAGATCAAAATGCACAGAGGAATTGATGTAGTCAGGAAAACAAACACGGTTGGGAATATAGGAAGAAGGATCAACCTGCATGGAGATGAATTCATGATATGAACTCATGAATCCGGAGTGAAAATTCAGCTCGATCAGCTGCTCAAAATTTCCGATCACCAATGGGTTCATAACCTCACACCGGATGAGGAACCGAAGAGATAATAAATTGAAGCGATCTTTTAGTGGGAGTTCTTCTTATTTCTTTTTGAATGGCGTTAACGTTCTCTGTGGAACTTTTGCCGTCTCAACGAATGCATTAACTAGCCTCATTTATTATTTATTTATTTAATGTCAAACGTCTTCGACCTAATGGTTGTACAGACTGCTTATAGGGACTTAATTCTATTCTTATAGATTAACCTACTAATATTAAAATCGAACAGTTCAGATACCTCGTTAAAGACGCGGCAGCAAGCGTCTAATGGATTATTTTGCCCATATATGGTACGGTGACTAGGCATCGCCAGGACTCGATGGTGGCGTAGCTGTCGGGATGGTGCGTGTAGGCTAACGTTTCGAAGTAGATAGCTGCAGTCAATTTTGTCTGTCAATACATCGAAAATAAAAATTCTCTGTAGCATCAATCGTCGGCTTTCCAGGGTTTGCATTCCAATAAGTGCACAGCGCTGTTCATAGGGTGGTAGGTTGGTTGGATCATTCCAGGGCAGGCCACGTAGAGCATACCTTACGAAGCGTTTCTGAACACGTTCGATGCGCTGGATATGTACAGCGTGATATGGGGCCCATACTTGTACTGCGTATTCCAAGACGCTGCGAACAAAAGCAGTACAACGACTTCAGAGCGTAGACGTCATCGAAATGAGCTGTGTTGCGTCTCAAAAATCCAACCATCGCATTTGCTCTTGAAATTGTGACCGAGACGTGCTCATGGAAACGCAGCTTGCTGTCAAGAAGAACTCCCAGATCTTTGATTCTATTGACTCTCTGCAGTGGCGAGAGATTCAACATGTATCCGTGTACAATAGGGGAGCGAGAGCGCGTAAATGTGATGGCCTTGCATTTTTCAGCGTTTACATGCATTCCATTTTCCTGGCACCAAACCGTTAATCGCTCAATGTCAGCTTGCAGTATGCAGCAGTCTAAATTTGAATGTATTACTCGGTAAATTTTCAAATCATCCGCATATAAAATTTTCTCCGAACATAACCTTTCGCACAGATCGTTAACGAATAATACAAAAATCAGAGGACCAAGAATGCTTCCTTGTGGCACACCAGATGGAATCGTAAATTCGTTGGATCTAGTACCGTGGACCTTGACAAAAGCTTTGCGGGATGATAAGTATGAGGTTAGCAGGTTTATGATCCAGGATGGTAAACCAAGTCGATCCATTTTCAGAATAGCAAGGTCGTGGGGTACTTTGTCAAAAGCGTGTAATACTTAGTTGAGATTTCTTAAGCCAAATAACACGCCTTCAATGTATTCCGAGGGGCAAGCTATTGAATACGCGTGACCACAGTGCAAGTCGAAGGAAATTTCTCTGACGAAAAATCCTCCGGCCAGAACGGGAATCTAACCCGAACACATGATAATGTGAGACGCTAACCACTCGGCCACGGGTGCACTAAGTACGCCTGCCAAAACCTTAGTGGGAGTACGCCTGCCAAAACCTCGAGACTGATGGTATGCGTTGAGGGCATACATCCCAACGCAATACGGAGACAAAGATACTGAATTCGCTCGAATTTATTGAGGTGTGTTTTGGCAGCTGATTGAAAACAGAAACTGCCATACTTGTAACATTGTTATTCGGTCGAATTTCAAGAATGACAGGGTTAATGCACTTTTTTTTTGTTTCGGGCTCTGTTTGTCATATACTATGTACTCACTTCAATTCAAAATGTACGCTATGTACGACGATTATGTTGCTTTCATTCGTAAGATGAGAAAATTGAATACAGGATACAAAAATATATATACATTCTGTTATGAAAATTAAATATTTAGAAGTGTTTGTTAATTGGACTTGGAGAAAGAAAGGGCATCACTACAGGTCTGAATGTCCTAATTATCTCATATCGTATACATTTTATCAATCATATCATACATTTTTTCAATTCGATGCCCAGAGAAATAAAACGTGCGGCAACAATGGCAGAGTTTAAGAGAATGTGTATTTCCCACGTAAAATCTGTTTTGTAAACAGGTTCTCGTAATTTTTTGTCAAATGATTTATTTATGTTTAATATCAATTGAAATTAGAAAAATATTTACAGGTATCTCAAACTGCCATGTTCGTACTGATGATGATGATGTTTTTTTTGTTGTTAAATTTGTATTGTTAAATTTGTTAAAATTGTAGATTATTATTAAAAAAAAAAAAAAAAAAAAATAGCGTTGTCTACGAAAGTTTGAGCCTCGCGCGCGTTTGGTGGGTCTGGACAAATGTTAATAATGAACACTGGCAGAAAACTGACACATAATGAAATTTTTATATAGGGTCTGGAGTGGAAACTGGAATTGGGATAGCTCATTCGGAATTGTCGTAAACTATCTTTCATCAGATGGTTATATCGATTATTTCTGATTGTAGCAGATCTCTTTCATGTTCTAAGTAGAAACTTTTAGATATTGGGTTCAATTCCCAATCAGTCAAGGATCTTCCCGGGTTGGAAATTTTCTTGACATGCCTCAGAAAAAACATTGGGCCTGAAGTTGAACTATGACTATGGCAATGTCAATATGGATAGGAACATTGTTTGTTTTTTCGCAGTTTGTGCCTATTTTTACTGTTCTATTAATAGATATTTATGCCTGCAACAGATCCAGTTCGCTTCGTTTTTTTTATAATACTGGTCTCTTGATATTTTTAAACTTAATTATTATCTATAAGATAAATCGTCCTGCTCAAACCTTTGTAGGGGTATGAGGTGGGCCATCATCATCATATAATTTCAACTGACATAAACTTCATTTAAAGTATACGGTTTTTTTCACTCAATTAACCGAACTGAGTTACGTTCAGCGCAGCAATATTTCTCGATTTGTGTCTATGTCAATCCGAGCTCTGATAATGAAATGATATTCATGCTACCAACAAAAATTAAAAGAACCATTTCCTTCTGAGAATGGGTTGCCCCCACTATCCCTCAACATATCAAAGAGCAAATTACATGCTGTGCCACCGGAATATCACCTGGTGTGAAAGTCTATTGAATGCGCGTGGCTGTTTTCCTATCCATCATTTCATCTACGCATGCCGGGAGGCGTGTGAATTCAAGGAAATACTAAAAAGAAATCATTACTATTGGAAGACACACATCCAGCCGAACACGCGTCCCCGGTGTCGTTTCCAGCTATCCAGCCCGCAGGCGAATTTCGACCAAAGCCGTCCATAGTAATGTAAATCAGATACTTTCTTGTGATCTTGTTTTTCGATATTCCTCCCAACTAAAGAGTGAGAGCGAGAGAAACAACAGCAAAAAAAAAATGGATGGCAATCAAATGGAGCGCCGAGTGGACTGTGGTGGAGGGCCCTGATTATCAATCGAAGCTTCGAACCCGGTCTGGGTCTGGGTTTTGTCCGCACGTTTGGGGCTGGGTTCATCGCGAGTTGATCAAAAGAAACGCTCCAATAAATCATGCTGAATTAAGGACGGAAAAGATATTGACTTATTTCAATTTATTTCGAGCGACCGCGGCTGATAATCCGGTTTTTATTGCTGATTGGGGAAATGGCCGGTGGTCGTTTGCAGCTCCGATGAGAACATTCATTAATTAGGCACGACGCACAACCGATTGATGCTCGGGCACTAGGATTGAAGGGATATCTGTATCACATAGTCTCATGTTCTAAACAATTAATATTGATTTTTTTTGGATGAACCTTATAATTTCGAGAGTAAAATTTACATAATTTATCATATGATTCAAATAAATCATTTGAATGATTCGAAAGTGGTTTCCATTACAGCAAGTCATCTGCCTTCTGTGCTCAAGAGGAAGCTGTGACTTAGACGCGTTGCAAATAAATGTGGGTGCATTTGTTAAGCTGTTGTGCTCGCTAATTGCCCATCATTTTCAGGAACTTATTGTTTTGCGGTGAATGTCTGTACTTTCTAGAGCTAGAAGAAAACAGCATAAGAGTAGGGCTGTTGCGCATTCGGCTCTGCTATGTAATGAACACAATGCACATTTAGCGTGGTGACAACAGGACCAACATTCTTGACAATGCAGGGAATCGGATTTCGCTTCGTGTGAACAAAGATATGGTTCAACCATATGATGAACATCGCAAATCTTACAAGCCGTCTGCATCTGATAAGTATCACTACATTCTCCGCAATATTACGGTTTTATGATATTCTGGGATTTATCACTCTTGATTTAAGTATGATTAGAATTTACGTTAAGTTACGTTACAAAACGGTTTTTTTTGCAAATTCAAACGATTGAACCAATTCCCCGATGTTTCAACACATCGGAATGTCGCCTCAATGGATTCCATTATCGAAAAGTGTCATAACGGAAACACAAAATTGTCCTTCATCGTGAAAGTTTTCCCTTAAATTCCACGAAAGTCAAATTCTGTGAATTGTCTCTGCATACTAACGCAAATGCTGAGCACTCTTAGTGATGATATACATTATTTCCAAATCCAATCTAAATCGGTATAAGGATCTGTTGTTACTGCAGTTTAAACCACTAAAATTTTCTCACCACAGCAGCTATACACTTGGTTCAACACCAACGACACAGTTTGTATCATCACTCTTTATGAATAACATTTTTTTCCACTCATTTCAGAATTCCAGACTGCCAGTTTTATGCCCGAGAGCATGAACCGGAGGAAGGAGCAGAGCCAAGAAATATGATTTGCGATTATGACATTGGTTAGAAAGTCCTAAAACAACAAACATATGGCCTACTTGAAGTGGATGTCTGGTTGGGACAAGAGCGGAGATTCCGACAGCTCGAAACCCAATGTCAAGGGAAGAACACGAGAAGGGAAAGAACAAAGTTTCGATAAAATATTACCACGGCTCAAATTTTGTCGCCCACTGAGCAGCTCTCGAAAGGAATCAGCGCGAGATCCTGACTCTGTCTGTCTCTCTTTCGCTTCTCGGTATTCGTGTAGCAGCATCACATTTTGTTGGTTAATATCCATTTACAAAAGATGACACCAAGTGCACATCTTCATCACCAAATCTAATTACGACCACTTGAGTTGATTATCCTTCGAGCGTCTCGCTCTGGTGACGATTTGCGCGCGCGCTCTCTCTCTCTCTCTCGTCCTCTTTCGCACCGCCATTCTACAAGTCTCTTAATCCAATTCAGGGTAAAGGACTAAGGCCAGCTAAGAAGGACGACAAGCAGCCACTCTTGTCGAAAAATATTTTTAGTGCCACTTGACATCGTTCCTTCCCTATGTCTCTCTCTCTCTCTGTCACTGTGTCGGTCGGTCGGTCGTTGTCGGTTCCTTCGTTTGTTTTTGGGATAAGGATAAACAAACAACGTTATCATCACTATCACACTGTGTATGTATGCCACGGGAATTATGTTGTTTCGGTTTCTATGGCGTGGAGAGGCTAAGGATACGCCAATGATCGAATATGTCACTCCATCAGTGTAGTCAACGGAACGTATCGATTCCCGTATCGTGAAGCTCATCCAAATCAGCCAATCTGGTGGGCGAATAGAGAAAATGTAATTTTGTCATTTTGAAAAAGTACAATGATATGAGGTTTTGCTCTATCATCAGACATTGTTTGAATAGCGCGTTTGGAGCGTGGATTCTTGCTTCTCCAGTTTCATTCCAACTCGACTGACCATTGGCAACACTATCTCAGATTGCAGATAAGAGTTGTGGGTGTGAAGACACTGGAAGCAAGTAAGTTGCTTGAATACTTGAAATTGATGAAATTGAACGATGAAACATACAACATGTTGATCAAAGAAGGAAATGTAGGAAATTGTTTTAATTGTTTGTGTTGCAGCGCAATATATTCAAGGTGGTTTTATGGAAGATGACTAGAGTGTATTGGACTTTGTAACACTTTTGGTTGGTTTGTCACTTTACTTCCATTTCGGACTAAAGTCGGGAGTGATAATTGAACTCGTGACCAGTGTGGCCACATTTTTATCTGTACCAGAGGGGTTAAAAATCTTTCTGATCTGTACTATTCTTCCAAAAATTTGTATCAAAAATCTGTATCATCCGAAAGCTTCGTTGTAGAGAAAAAACTATTTTATTAGCATGAAAAAAATACTCATTTATTTACTACAAATACTACATTTACATTTGCAAATCACTCGTGTGTTTGATGATGGTTGGGGCTTGTCCACATACCACGTGGACAACTTTAGGGGAGTAGGGGGTACGAAAATGTCCACGCTTGCTCACGGTGAGGGAGTTTAATGTGTCCACGTGGACACATTAAACCAAATATTTCTGAAAATACAATATAATCAAATATGAATGAAATCTGCTCTGCATTTCATCGAATATCAATCTTGCCGCTCCTTACGTGTACTCCATAAAAGACCATATTTTTTCAAACCATTGAACTGTTTCGCTGAAGTGCGTATTCTGAGAGTAACGCACATGAACTGAGAGTGATAAACTTATTTACATTCCGCCAGGACGAAGACACCATCAAAGAATTTTAGAATCTAGTAATTTGAGAAATGCACGACATAGTTTTCTTAGGTACGCGGTTATTGTTGTATCTGTCTTTCGAGAACTCCAAAGGTGATGAACCAAAGAAAAAGACGGATGGGTAATGTCAGATTTTGTTAAATATATATTTTAAATATATTGTTTTATTTTCTTCTCCTACGTGAATACCTACCTATCTACCTGAAAAATGGATTAGTTTACTGTTTACTCTTTATGAATATGTTGATGGTTCTGAAAAGAACCTTTGGTGTTGTGTTTTTGTTATCACTCGATATTCCCATCTTGTTCGGTTAAACCTTCCTGTTTAGCTATTGCGTTTGCCACTCGCCACAGCTTTCACAGTTGGAAAATTTCTTCCCATCCAGCTTGTGACATGTTGTTCAGTAAATTACATTTAATGCGACGTGCCGGAGAAACACTTTGCCACTCACTGAAACTAATTGTTGCCTTGATGAGCGCCGAACCGAAGCTGCTCTGTTCTTGATGCGGGTTTTCTGATTGTCGTGAGCAGTTTTGCAAGCCAACTCGAGCACTCCGACGGCCGAAACTCTATAATCGCTGTTAGGTATATTGGTGCTCCGGCATCAATCCGTTCGGCCTAGTTACCCTTGCGGAGCAATCAGTGAATGCGACCAACAGGGAACTGGAGACCTGCACGGTTCGAGTGAGACTTTGCCTTTTCCTTAACTTGTCCTCCTTTGTTACGTCCACGATGCCGATGCCGTACAACCACACGGGTTTACGGTTTGAAAGAAAATAAAATATTTTTTTGGGGTCCGCGTGTTTTATACTCTAGCGGTACACACTCACAGGATAGAGACAAATCGGCAGACTCAGCCAGAGGGGCGAGTCCAACGAGACGAACGAATGAGCGTTAAAATGGAGCGATGGCAAAAAAAATACATTCATTACGATTTGTTCGCTCGTTGGATTCACATGCAGACTAAAAAGGGTCCTTCCCATCCAGTATGTGACATATTTTACAGTAAATTACATTCAATGGCACGTCGCATTACCACCACTCAGTATCGGATTGGAGGTAATTTTAACCTGTAATTGAACATTTGCGATGACAAGTGATACAGTGTCAACTTTCAATGTGGGGTCATAATTTGGACCCCGAACTCTATGTTTACAAAAATTTCCAACTAAATATGTCGCATTACAGGTCCGTCCAATTAGCTAAATGTCGAGATAAGTGTAAATTACTGTACTTTCAATCTAGTTGCAATTTAGAATTGGTGAAAATCAATAAGCTCAGAACAACTGCCAAATTCACATACTCATCATATCCTGGCAAACAAATTATGAAAAGATCAATTTGTGTTTTATTATTATTTTGGATAATGTTTTAGAAAGCATTGAACTGTATTTCCTAAACTCTTTTTTGGAAGGTTTAATGGCCGTGAAAAGCGCCTTGTTTTATGGAATGGTTCCAATTTAGAAAACTTAGTACTCGTGGTTTTGAAAAAACCCATTTCGAACGCCCTCGATGCCGCCTTGTTCTGGATTTGTCACCAAAGCAGTTTGTATAAAGAACAAACTTTTTTCTTCTGCTACCTGATGCCGTTTTGCGATTGCGTTTGCCACTCGCCACTCGCTGCAACTGCCTGTTGTCTTGATGTCCACCGAACCGAATGTGTTCTGTTCCGAATGCGGGTTTTCTTATCGTCGCGAGCAGCTTTGCCAGCAAACTCGATCACTTCGGCGGCCGAAACTATATAACGCCGGCTAGGTGGACTGCTGCACTGGTACTAACGCGCTCGGCCTAGCTACCCTTGCGGGGAACTCCAGATCAACACGGTTCGAGCGGGATTTTGCCTTTCCCTTCACTTTTCCTCCTTTACCATGTCCAGACATGGCTGCTTAGGTTGGTTTGTTGATGTGTTGTGATGCGAACCGATGTGGTGTACGGTTTGAATGAGAATGATCGTTACGGCAGCGGAGCGGGGATTTTTAAGCTGACTGGCTGGCTTGAGAATTACGCATGTGTGAGACTGCGACCAATGTTTCGATCATTTTTTTCTTTTTCCTTTCCAATCGTGCTTCATTCTATTTCGCTGCTGCTCTGGTTGCCCGTTTTGGTCGGTACGATTTGAGGAGCACAAAATGGACCAATCAAAAATGGGCACATAGTGCATTTTGACAATGCTTGATATTTCACAATTATTCAATTATTTATCTCAAGAAAAATGAAATGTTATTCGTTATGATAGATGCGTAGATATATTTCCTATCAATTGATGCAAAAACATTTGCGATCTATTGAGAAATGCTCGAATTATAAGCGTTCCAAATCTTGCATTTTTTCCTACTTGTTCAGTGCCTAGATTTCCATTTCACCCCCTATATCTTCCGGTTAGACGTAGTCCTACGTCAAAAATGATCGTGTAGGGTTGATATGCCGAAGGGTTGATGATAATGCCGAATGGAGTGTGTCTCGCTAGTATTGCCATTACTGATAATGTCAATGCTACTGATCGTGTAAGGGCCGCTTTAGATTAGCATGGTTTCTTGCTGTGGTGGCTGAGAGCAGACAAACGACCAGAACGGTAAAAAAGGTATGGTGGTTGAGAGCAGACAAACGACCACAAAGAGTTAATAATTCATGACTCATATTCCTAATTCTCAATGACTTAATTCCTTCTATGATTGATTGAGCAGTAGAACCAATACGACTTGATTGTGATAGTCTGCAAACTAACATTGTTTCACCGAAAAAGCTACTGCCAATGAGAAGAATAACACAACAGGAAGAAATAACAATATCACTATTTAAAATAAAGCCACTTCATGATTTCATGTGTATTTTACCTCAAAATATCAGAAAATCGTAAGCATTTTCAACTTGTTTTTTGTTTCTTCCCCATAAACTTCATATTCAATGTAATCAATGACGATATATATTTCGTTTACCGATCTCATATTCGATCTCTCATAATTTCATCCTGTTATGTGTCAGACTGATAACAAAATACCTGATCTGAACAATCACAGTCCTACGTCAAACTTCCGTCCGTGCCCCTAGGCTCAGACCCTTCTACTTTTTTTAATTGTTTTGTTTATTGAAAAAAAATCTCTTGTGTATTTCAGCATGTAAACATGTCGCTGTATTGTAGTTTGCGTTGATTACATGCCTAGTTCTCACCGTCCGTTAGAGGGTTAAAGCGAAGTTTTTCCCAAAACCAGGCGATAGTGCGGCGTAAAAGTCATCATGTACCTCAATATTGCTTTGTTCAAATGTAAGAAATTTCATACGCGGAAAAAATCTGTACCAATCTTTACTTTTTGACGAAAATCTGTACCCTGTACCGTACAGAATCTGTACCAAAAATAACGAAAAAATCTGTACCTTTCCAGATGAATCTGTAAGTGTGGTAACACTGCTCGCGACCTTTAGCGTGAGATGTACGGATGTTACCACTACGCCAGATCGTTCCCCAGGATCATTACTGTTTTTGATTGAATGACACTTTCGAACGTCACTGTTTGGAGTATGAGATTTGTCTCAATATTTTACACTCTATATTGTCGTTATGGACAACCAACAAATGACATGAGCGGTTATTCCTGCTTGTTTTATTTTTCATAAAGTGAAAATAAAACTATGCGAATACAGCATGTCAACAGAGAAGAGAAGTGGAATTTGAGAGAAAAAAGTGGCAACGATTTGTGGCAAGAAAATGTAAACAGTGAAAAAATTGACAGATGGTTTACGCTCTAAAAATTGAACATAATGTTAAGATGTCTCTAAAAGGGTGGGAGACATCATATATTAGGCTGTCAAAAAAGTCCTGCGGTATTTCCGCGAGGTGTCGTTGTAAGCGCGTAGTTCTAGTTGTATTCATTGTATCGAGTCATACTACAGCTTGTTGGAAAGGTATTTTTGCGCGCTATAATATAGTCCTTGACAGTGTTTTGTTTGGTTAAGTCGTTCGTGAGTTATAGTGTCGCAAATATGGAGCAAAAAAAGGAAAAAATCCGACATATTTACAGTACTACTATGACAAAGGCAAAAATGCATCTCAAGCTGCCAATAAAATTTGTGCAGTTTATGGGCCCGATACAGTTTACATTTCCACCGCACAACGATGGTTTCAACGTTTTCGTTCTGGTGTAGAGGTCGTCGAAGATGCGCCACGCTACGGAAGGCCTGTCGTCGAAAATTGCGACAAAATCGCTGAATTAGCCGAGAAAGACCGGCATAGTAGCAGCCGTAGCATCGGCCAAGAGCTGGGGATAAGTCATCGAACCGTTATTAACCATTTGAAGAAGCTTGGATTCACAAAGAAGCTCGATGTATGGGTGCCACACACGTTGACGCAAAAAAACATCTTTGATCGTATCGACGCATGTGAATCGCTGCTGAATCGCAACAAAATCGACCCGTTTCAGAAGCGGATGGTGACTGGCGATGAAAAGTGGGTCACTTACGACAACGTGAAGCGCAAACGGTCGTGGTCGAAGCCCGCTGAAGCGGCTCAGACGGTGGCCAAGCCCTTATTAACGGCCAGGAAGGTTCTGCTGTGTGTTTGGTGGGATTGTCAAGGAATAATCTATTATGAGCTGCTTCCCTATGGCCAAACGCTCAATTCGGACCTGTACTGCCAACAACTGGACCGCTTGAAGGTAGCACTCATGAAGAAGAGGCCATCTTTGATAAACAGGCCGCATTGTCTTCCATCAGGACAACGCCAGGCCACACACTTCTTTGGTGACGCGCCAGAAGCTCCGGGAGCTCGGATGGGAGGTTCTTTTGCATCCGCCGTATAGTACGGACCTTGCACCAAGTGACTACCACCTGTTTTTGTCCATGGCGAACGAGCTAGGTAGTCAGAAGTTAGCCACAAAAGAGGCCTGTGAAAATTGGCTATCCGAGTTTTTTGCCAATAAGGAAGCGAGCTTCTATAACAGGGGTATTATGAAGTTGGCATCTCGTTGGGAACAAGTCATCGAACAAAACGGCGCATATTTGACTTAAAACAGATGATTGTAACTAATTTTATGAACAAATGAAAATTCCAAAAAAATACCGCAGGACTTTTTTGACAGCCTAATATATAAGATGGGAGGTTCGTATACAATGTTATTAATGTTAGCATCATCATGATAAGCACGGCGAATGGGATAGAAATTACGAACTCAAAATTGAATAAAATGTACATATAGACGCTGAAACGCTGTGGACAAATATTATAACGCATTTTTATTGGTATATGTATAATGCATTATCAAAATAAACCCATATGTATTGTAATCATAACTTGCTGTGCTATTCATAACAACATTTATAGTCGTATTCCACCAATGATGACAAATGTGTCATTTACGAAGCTTCGCCATAGAAACTGAACATTGAATAGAAAAATTAAAATGTGGTAAGAGCATCAGTTGAAATATTTTAAAGCATTCTAATCGGAATAAATTGAATGATACAATAATTATACGACTAAATAATGTAGGTACGCTTAAAAAACAACATAAAAATATGATTTTTGAATAAATTTCTGTTTTTTTCAGTTTCGAACACACCCCGTAAAAAGCCATTTTTATTTTAACAATACCCTTTGTTGGTATTGTATCTAGGATTTACAAGGTAATGAAACGTTAACGTCAATTAGTTTCTAGTAATCAGCTTTTTAGTTGCAGGGAAAATGAACACCAAACTATATTTTTTTAGTACTATATGTCAAACCGACATAGTGGTTCTCAGATTTTCGTGTAAATTGGTAGTTTTGTTCCTTGTCGTTAAATATTAGATATCATTCCATTTTATGGTGGTTCGAAAAATCTAGTGTTTCCCCTTTTTTTCCAAAAATATTTGTTTTTCAAAAATTCATATCTTTTGAACTACTAAACCGATTCAGATGATCGACATATTAAATTGGCCAGTTAGCTAGTTTTTTTTTTGAAAAAAATACTATGCTTGCAAAAAAATTTGTTTTCTTAATTATTGATCGTGATTGTTCTTTATAGTTTTCATTGGAGGTTTTTTTTATATTAATTCTCGAAAGCTGAGGATTTTTTTAGATAACATATCCAAAAATGTGTTCTTCGTTTTTAAATTATGATTTTTCAAATTTAACCTATGGTTCAAAAAATCATTTTTCTCCTTTTTTTTCAAAAATGACGTTTTTCAAAAAATCATAACTTTTGATCTACTGAACCGATTCAGATAATCGACATAGTTGATTTAAGTCAATAATTTCACACTTTTTTTTTATCCCAATTATTTATTAAAGGCTCATTAGCATTTTAGCTGTAACAGAGCCGAATTTTTTTAATCGTGTACATGTCACATGGTTATCATATATCTATAATTAGCACATTACACAGTTGCCATTCGCCAATATTCCTTCTATACCATTACATATGGTACATTCACACAGTAGCCATTTAGGCGTAAGAGTATTCTATCTGTTCTTCTATTATCCAGTGGGACCACCGGACAGCGGAGACAGTTGATTGATCATTGTTGAGTTATTTATAGAACAGCAGCCCGATGTGTCTTGCAAAGCAGAGCAGTTGTATGGATAAATCGATCTTATTTCGACCGTGGATCGATCTCCATAGCTGATGTAGGTTGCGTGGACGTAGTTATTCTGTAACAACACAAAGATGGTCAATGAGGGCCCTGAGTTTTGAACTCACGATCGATCGCTTACTAAGCGAACGCGCAACCAATGTGGCTACGGAGACCCCCTTTTTTTTTTAATTTCACACTTGCAAAATATAATTTTTTTTTATTTATAATAAACATTATATTAATCACGAAAACAAAGTATTTTTTTTCGCAAGTGCAATATTTTTCTTTAATTTGTTATATTGATCATCTGAATCGCTCTAGCAATTCAAATGTTATGAATTTTTGAGAATAGGAAAAAGGGGAAGAAATTAATATTCCGAACTATCGGTTAACTTTAAAAAAACTCAAAAAAGAAAAAAGAACATATCCAATTTTGAGTAAAAAATGTTAATTTGTAAAAAAAAACTCAGTTTTCAAGAAAAAATATAGAAAAATATAGCGCCATTGGTTCCGAAACCATGTAAACTATAAAAACGGATACAATCAAGAATTACGGAAACAAAATTCAAATTTCTTGCAAGTTTGATATTTTTTCAATTAAGATTAGCCCAATTAACTTCAATTTGATGTATCGATCATCTGAATCGGCTATGTGGTTCAAAAGTTATGAGTTTTTGATAAAAGTCATTTTTGGGAAAAAGTGAAAAAAATCGAATCACCCAAAAAAAAATACAGGTTCAATGTTTTACCATAACGAAAACAAGCTACAAATTTTCACGAATATCTGAAAACCACTTTATCAGTTTGGTATGGAATGGCTGAAGTAATACTGCAATAGTTCACAAATTTCAAAGTTCGCGTTTTTCATGTCTTTTAGTGCGGCCATAATAATAATTAGAATTACCGCATTTGGATTGATGCTAGAAAATATCATTAACTTTCTTGAATAGTGGATGTGATATAATTTACTTTATATATGTATATATATATTAACAAATATTTCCAAACGAATACATTTGTCAAACAAACTGCAAAACTAAATACTGTTATACTGTGCCTTCATTTTTTGAGTTTAACGTTCAAAGACCCTTCTATAAAAATGGCATTGGAACAACAGAGTAAAAGTGACATACAATTATGACGGATAATTGCTTTTTGGTCCAACTGGCGAACCGCTAAATAAAAGGCACTCCAACTAAAAAAGCGCCAATAGTGGTAGTGAAAAAACTGTGAAAAATATATAAAAAAATATACAATCGAAGACTCTTTTTTGTCGTTTATGAGTATGGTTTATTTAATTTACTACTAGGCATGTTTGCGGATGATTGGAAAGATATGATATGTTGGTTTGAAGGTAAAAATTGGAAAAAAATATAAAATTCATGTGAATGGAGAAGACTTTTGTGTACAGCACATGCCACTGGGGCCTTTAAGTAAGATTTCTTCCAAAACGTCATAACTTTACAACCATTGAGGCGATTTCAAAAATCGTCATATCAAATGAAATCTTATTCTTCTATAAATCAACTTCATTTCTCCTTCAAATTTTGATAAAATTGCACTGAATAGTTAAAGAAGGGCAATATTAATATTTGAATAAACTTATGTAATTATAAACATGTTTATAGAAACCTTCCCATCTTATCATTCTTCATTGAAGACCTTGCGTCAAGACAGCTAGAAATCCATACACTCTCAAATCAAGTGTGCCTGGAAAAAAATATATTCTTCACGTAAACAAGCGATGAAAATGTGGACACTTTTTAATCAGTGAATTGTATGGAGTTCCACTGCTGTGATGTCAATCTATAGTGGGCAAATGAAAATTGTGACAAAACGATCAGAAGGCCGATTTGAATAAAACTTCATTCATGAAATAACTGCCGAGAACGATTGAAAATTACGCCTCTATTTTATAATGTATATCATTTTGAACAACAATCAGGCCTTCAATACACTTCGCGTGAAATTCATTAGGAAACTTCTAATAAGGCTTAAAATAACAAACAATTCGTGTTTTGCGCCGTAGCTCCGCTTGCCGATTGCAAATGCTCGAGTGGAGTGCCGGGCTGCCGCGAGATGTGTGTTTCACACCATTCACGCCTTGTGTTTTGCCATACCTTTTTCGAACACATCCTCCCACGCATGACCTAAAGTCACCCATCAAGCTTGGAGCCTGCGAACAAACAAAAAAATGTATATATGTCTGGGCTTCTGACCAATACGAACTGGTTTTGAGGAAATAATACCACAGGCGCACCGCAGCATTTCAGACACATCGCTCGGCTGAATCGCTGGCGGGGATGTGTACTTAATCCAATGATTTGTTTCGTCAAAATCATTCCGTAGGCAATATTAAGGTGGAACCTATAATAACAAGGTTGTCCGTTTAGTGGATGAGAAAAAAAATAGTGGCATGAAATACTTAAACTGTTTATTGAATTGTGTTGCTCTTGGCTGGAACGAGAGACGAGCTTCTCGAATGTAAATGAGATGGGAAGTGGCACCTCAACACTTCACTTATGACCGTTTACTGTAGCTCAACCGAACACACCTTCTGTTTTGGCGTCAGTTTTCAAAACTTTTCGCTAATATGGTCACATCAATCTCGGCTGTATTAAATAACATAAATCGAGGGTGTCAAACATGTTTTTATAGTTTCTGTTTTTCGAATAATGATTTATTATGTATTTCTATATCGTCCAATTTGAAAGAAACTAACAAATCTTCTTGTTTTTGTATTCGTTAATTGGTAGAACTTTAACCAATTTGGAATGCCAGAATATTGGTCTTTTTTTTTTGCATACAAATGTGTACTCCATATTTATTCATTTATGACCATCTTTCCGTTCTAGGAAACTCACAGTGAAGAAACAAAATTTCCGAATTTGATGCCAAAAAAGCTAAAGCCAAACTAAAGTCAATTTCCGGCAGAGTCACTGTTATGCTGAATCGAGCAAAAAACATAAAGAAGAAGCTCGAAAGCAAATCCGGATGTGAAAAGGGCCGCTCAGTGCGACCGAATAATCGATACTCGTATCAAACTATCTACCAGTATTTAATTGAACAATTTCACAATTTACAACTTTTCCAACAGCTATAAATTGAAAAACGTAGCTCATCTCCTCACGGACGATGTCTTCGTTGGGTGTCTGAGCAGGTCTGTTGGCTAGGAAGGTAATAAAAAAATTATTTGTGCCTTTAAGTGTTAGTTTATCGCTGTGCGGGGGAATTGTTGGATTAAAAGACGGGAAGCGATCAGTGATAGTTGGAATGATGCTGAAGAATAGCTGCCAGCGAGCATCTGTGCTGGCGGAGGCAGATAATTGAAAGAAATACAACCAACCCACGTCTTTAGCTTAGGTGGGAACTCAACAAACGCACGAGCTTCTGGAATTTCAGCTTTGCGGTTGCTGTAGAGATTGATTGGAGAGCACCCAAACACACGGGCGAAGGTGCAATGAAATGGAACAAGTGTACGATGGCCAGAAATAATTTCTTATCCATACCGATAGCTTTATTGCTTATATGAGAATATAAATCATATCATCCGGGACCTATGAGAGAAGCGGTAATCTGCTTCGTGGGAGTACCTGCACTGCGACCTTCTGGCACCATTCACAGCCAAGCCAATAACTAAACTAGTGCCCAAATCACTGCACGAGGTTTTCAATTAGATTCACATAGGGCAAATGATCTTGGTTTGTCCAATTTTGGTTGTTTACGAGCAACTAGCAATTGCAAATCGATTTTTCTTCATGAAAATCACATATAATCAATACGAGTTTGGGTTTGTTCAAAAGCCCCAAGTTTCTTGTTGCGAATACTACCATAAGGCGTTGAAATTATTCAAATTTTTTCGTCTTTTAACGATTTTCCTCAAAGAGAAATTATGATCATAGTTTGTCCAAAAAATGATCATAAAGGGTGTGTCACATCAAATTGCATCACGGAAAAAACGCTGTAAAAATTCGCCCAATAGACCGATCCGTTTGAAAATTTTAGACAGTAAAATAAAAACTATTAAACAACTTTTGGCATTTTCTTTTTATTCATACTTCGTGCCCAAGCCAGTATGCTCGCACCTTCCTCTTTACCCCGTCCATAAGGTTCTGTACAACGTCAGGTTGTAGTTTTTTTTTAACAGAAATTCATTTTCTCTTGAAGTCCGCCTCCGATTTGACAACTTTTGGGTTCTTCCGGAGAGCCTGCTTCATAATCGCCCAATATTTCTCTATTGGGCGAAGCTCCGGCGCGTTGGGCGGGTTCATTTCCTTTTGGCACGAAGGTGACCCCGTTGGCTTCGTACCACTCCAACACGTCCTTTGAATAGTGGCACGAAGCGAGATCCGGCCAGAAGATGGTCGGGCCCTCGTGCTGCTTCAATAGTGGTAGTAAGCGCTTCTGTAGGCACTCCTTAAGGTAAACCTGCCCGTTTACCGTGCCGGTTATCACGAAGGGGCGCTCCGCTTTCCGCAAGAGCAGATCGCTTGCCACACCATGTACTTTTTGGCAAACTTGGATAGTTTCTGCTCGCGAATCTCCTCCAGAACGCTGAATTTGTCCTCTGCGGAGAAGAACAACAGGCCCGGCAGCTGACGAAAGTCCGCTTTGACGTAGGTTTCGTCGTCCATTACCAGGCAATGCGGCTTCGTCAGCATTTCGGTGTACAGCTTCCGGGCTCGCGTCTTCCCCACCATGTTTTGCCTTTCGTCGCGGTTAGGAGCCTTCTGAACCTTGTATGTACGCAGGCCCTCCCGCTGCTTGGTCCGCTGAACGAATGAACTTGACAAATTCAGCTTATTGGCGACATCCCGGACCGAACTTCTCGGATCAGGTCTAAACTGCTTAACTACGCACTTGTGATCTTTTTCACTGGCGGAGCATCCATTTTTGCCGTTCTTCACCTTCCGGTCGATGGTTAGGTTCTCGAAGTATCGTTTTAGTACTCTGCTGACCGTGGATTGGACGATTCCCAACATCTTACCGATGTCCCGATGTGACAACTCCGGATTCTCGAAATGAGTGCACAGGATTAATTCACGACGCTCTTTTTCGTTCGACGACATTTTTCCAAATTTACGAAAAATTGACAGTGAAGCATGGCCAACGTGATCTATACACTCTTTTCTGATTATAAGCGAAAGCTGAAGATATAATTCCTAAAAATTAAATTTCTACAGCGTTTTTTCCGTGATGCAATTTGATGTGATACACCCTTTAGTTTGTCCGATTTTAGAAAACACAATTTTTGAATTAATAAATTCGAATTTTCAAGTAGATGCTGCATTTCTTATTGCTTGAGTTTACTGTCATTATGTTGATCCATTCATAATTTAGGTTTTCTTCTGAATGTTATCTTTTCTTGGGCATTTTAAAAGTGTTCACCTCAACACACATAACACAGAGAATTTTTTTTTCTGCTATGCGCGAAGGACACAATAAACAAACTGCAGCGTGCCAAGCGGTTGCCATAGAAATGAATACCTGATTTGACACAGGTGCGCGGAATTAGAGCATTTAAAAATGTGGACAAACCATGATCATATTTTCAACTGTACAAATCAAAATCATTTACCTTAGTTTCAAAAAAAAAATATATATATAATACACTGCCCATGTTTATATAGGTCGTAAACGACAAAATGAACAAAATCGACTTTTTCGCTGTTTCGCATTCTAAACAATGTAATACGTTTGCTCAACATGCGAACAAACATTTTTTGTTCGAAAACATTTGAGCAATTTTGAAAAAAAATGTTTCCGAAAAATCACTGTTTGTCCGCATAACAGACGTAGTTCCATACAGCTTTTATACATCGTTCGAAAATCAACAATTGTCAGTATTATGTGCTATAAGCTAAATCTACATTTGAATCACATTCTTTGTAGAGTCCAAACATGCCTGTCACGATAGTGTCTTATTAGGGTAACACGGGGTGAGTTGGACATACGGGGTGATTTGGACCACCCCTTTATCTCAAATAGTACGGCTCAACTTGGATTTTTTATAATGTCATTTTCTCTTATTATTGAACCGAATGTAACTAACGTAAAAAACATTGGTAAAATTGGACAGGTGGAAGGAAAAGGTAAGATGAACATAACAAGCACTTTGATTGTCAAAAAATGTGAGTTTACCGATCGTGGTTTTAAGGTTTTTCACCTGATTAAACAAACTTTTCGTGTATTGTGCAGTAAAGTTCTGTTCGCCTACAGAAGAGGAACAATATGATGCAGCGAAACTGTAAGTTTTATAACAATAAATGAAGGTAATTGCTTTTTAATTTTTGCATGTTGTGGACACTAGAGTGCCAATGAAAATGGTCATCTCGAGTTTCAAAAAGTTACCCCACAAAAAAAGTTCACCACCTCGAAAAAACATCCTATGCAAAATATTAGCTCAATTGGACTTAAGAGAGAGTGGCGCAAAGCGGTTCAAGTTTGAGTTTTTTGAAAATCGAAAAATCACCCAAAGGGGGAGTAAAGGAAATCGGGGTTTACGAAAAAAAATTGTTGATGCCAAATGTCTTAAAATAGCATGAAACGTCGAGATCTAGCGTCATCCGGAAATTTTTTTTGTCGAAAATCGGCACTCTGGGACTTTTTAAGACATTTGGCATCAAAAAAAAATTTTCAAAACCTCGATTTTCGGTGATTTTTCGTTTTTCAAAAAAACTCAAATTTTAACGTTTGTGACACCAGTAAATGAAATTTGAATGAGCTAATATTTTGCATAGGGTATATAATTGTGCAAATTAACATTTCGTAGCAAGTTCCGAATGAAAAATCGAGATAACTATTTTGATTGGCACCCTAAACCATACTTTTCCTTTCGCATGCCCGAAATAAACTAAGTTCCAGAGTGCCGATTTTTGACAAAAATGTTTTTTTTCGAGATGACACTAGATCTCGACGTTTCATGCCATTTTAAGACATTTGGCATCAACATTTTTTTTTCGAAAACCCCGTTTCCTTTACTCCCCCCCTTGGGTGATTTTTCGATTTTCAAAAAACTCAAACTTTGACCGCTTAGTGCCACTCTCCCTTAAGTCCAATTAAGCCGAAATTTGGCATAGGGTGTTTTTTCGAGGTGGTGAACATTTTGTATAGTGTAACTTTTTGAAATTTTAGGGTCGATTTTTTCCCATATTTCATTGGCACCCTAATGGACACGTTTCTGTGGGGTGAATTGGTCCTACAGGTTTAAGGCTTTTCTTTGATCTGATTGATTCCAGATGTCACGGAATTACAAAAAAAGGATGAATAGACAACGTTGGAAGAAGGAGGAGCTTGAAAGAGCAACTCAGGCCATCAAGAACGGATTTTCTTTGACCAACAACGAAAGTGTTTAAAAATGCTCGAACAACAGTGAAAAGATTCATGCAGAATTCGAGATGGTGTCAATCCAATTTTTCTGGTCTGGAATCTGGCCAAGAATACCTGGTATCGATCCCAAAACCCTGTTACTGATTGTGACATTATTCCAAAATACTTTACATAAACATAAGTATGTTTTTTTCGATGAAACACACACTGGATCAAATCACCCCACAGACGGTCCAAGTCACCCCGCATCAAATTTTAATGTCCAAAAATCATCTCTTTTATTTTATGATATATTTGGTAGTTTGAAGCTTGATATAATGATTAAACATTATTGATTGAGAGAAAACAAGTGTGGCTCAGTATACAATGTGACATTTTTTATTTAGACCGTATTGGTTAGGAAATATTAGGCGATTTGCTTAGGTGGTCCAAATTCCCCCCTTTCCTCCTACTTAGTGTTTCCTAATAGATGAATATAAGAATCCATTCAAACACTGCTCATATAATTACTATTTTATGTACACGATGAACAAAGAGAAACAATTGTGTTTTTTAATGTTATAATTACCTGAATTTCTGCATTTGAATCTTCAAGTAGATAATGACACAACCAGATCAGTAGTAAAATTAAAATAATATTGGTTCTTAACATTATAACTCCTCGGATTCAACATTGAATTATTCCACATACTCAGCATTTACTCATACCGTTGGAGTAAGTCACTCCACCATGTTTATGCGATTGATCGTGATATCGGCAAATCATTGCTAATCATTGCTAAAATTACCAACATTGCAGATTGCCTTTACAAATTAAATTAATTGAAAAACACGAACCTGCTGTTTTTATCATATCCCAGAGTATTCTTCAGGAAAAAAAGTACTATCATAGACTCGCAACAAATCAAGAGTACCTTTTCCAGACATTTCACTAAATTTCTTCCAAACGTTTTTGATTTTATCCGATAACAACTGAAACTACCGACGGAGATGTTTTGACTATTATCGGAATTGTAAATACTAACGCTACAAACAGAGCAACCTGGTGATTACGTCTAGCTATGCGGACAAATGTTCATTGAAACGATTGATTGTCCGTATAAATAGATGCAAGCGTTTCCCAAATGGAAAAAAATATTTTATAATCCGCAAAATCATCCAGGCCCTCTGTTTGCCGATAATATTCTTCAACTGGACAGATCATTTCATCGGAAATTTGCATGGTTACGCTTGTAGGCCAAAAAAGTCACAGGAGGGTTGTGTCCGAGACACGACCGCATAGTTGACGTAGGATTCCGTTAGGCTATCTGTTGATTCTGGATATGTTTGAGGAATTACATCATTAAACACTTTGATAATGATTTGGTGACCCTGAAAAGGACCGTTTTGTTTGGTTGTTGGGTATTGTTTTTTAAATATTTCTTTATTTTTTCAATTTTTCTCACCGTATAAACTTTCCTTGGGTGAAAATGAGCACAACAAAACAGACGGCTTAAACCAAACGGCCCGTTCTCGAGCGGAAACACACCTTGGTTCTTATTTATGAAAATTGGAAAACATCGATTCATTTCATTATCTTCTTGACGATTCAAATGCACAAATTTAGGTAATTATAACATAAAAAAACACAATTGATTGTCTTTGTTCATCGTGTACAGAAAATAGTAATTATATGAGCAGCGTTTCAATGGTTTCTTATTTTTATATATTAGGAAACACTAAGTGATAAGACACTATCGTGACAGACACATTTGGACTCTACAAAGAATGTGACTCAAATGTAGATTTAGCTTATAGCAAATAATACTGATAATTTTTGATGTTCGAACGATGTTTGAAAGCTGTGTGAAACTACGTCTGTTATGCGGATAAACAGTGATTTTGACGTAGGACTACGTCTTTCATTTCTATACCGGGGTGTAAAATCAAAGTTTCGAAAACGAAAGCGTTACGCCGGAGACAGAGATTTTGAGTGTTAATAGCTCCTAAACATCTGAACGAAATGGTATGATAAACACTTCATTCGAAAGATAAAATGTCTACGCGTTCTATACTTGTTACTTTCTGATCAAAAAACTTGTTTCAATAGTCTTAAATTTGCTTTCAAAACAGGCTATTGAAATCACCAATCGGTATATAAGCGAGCGCCGCTCGAAAATCCACTCAGTTCTAATTGAACAGCGATTGGAGCATGTTGTCGCTGTTGTGGTGAAGCTAATTTCGTTTATCACGAAAGCGCTGATGAACGGTGTCACCAAGAGCCTGTTTGTGCACCTTAGGCCAGAACGGAATCCATCAGGAGGAGAGTGATGCCACAAACGGTTCCCCGGGAAGATCTCGAAGCAGCCGCTACACACACACACACACATACACGCGCGGAATTCTTTCCGTTTGGATGCCATTCAGCATCGAGAAAGATCCGGAAAATAATCTGCCAGTTCCTCTGGGAATTTAAAAATACATTCATGTGAAAGAGTTTATTTGAATGTTTTCTATTTTCTAGGTGGGCTTCCAGTATCGAGGAAAATGTGGAAGTATCTAATCGTTACTGAAAATAATCTGCCAGTTCCTCTGGGAATTTATAAATACATTCATGTGAAAGAGTTTATTTGAATGTTTTTTATCCACGTAACACTGTGACCAAATACATTTGGTTTTGTGATTTTTCAATCAATCGCAATTAACAGGATAGCTTCTGAAGATTATTCTTCCTCATCAGTAGGATATTTCCGTATCCAATATTGTATGCGCCCGCAATCGATTATTGCTCAGTCGCCGAAAGTTCCGAGCTCAGAGAGTTCATTCCCCTCTAGTTTGCCTTCCAAATTGCCATCGTAAACCACGCCTTCTCTCGATTCAATCACGCACAAAAAGCATACTTAAGCGATATTCTGGTGGTGAGACGCATTCATTTTTCGTGAGGACATCGACAAGACAACATCGTTGCTGAGGGTGATGGACGGCGAAGGATCGAGATCTGCCCTGAAACGCAAGCAGTTTGTTTGAAACTGTGAGGGAGCACAGAGAAGCCGATCCTTCAGGAGAAGAGAAGGTGACCATCGAAGCAGCCGCTACACATACACATACACGCACGGAATTCTTTCCGTTTGGATGCCGTTCAGCATCGATCCGGAAAATAATCTGCCAGTTCCTCTAGGAATTTAAAAATACATTCATGTGAAAGAGTTTATTTGAATGTTTTCTATCCATGTAACACTGTGACCAAATATGTTTCAATCAAGTGCTATTAACAGATGGTTATCGAGTTAGCAGTGGTTAATGCGCTTCCAGTATGGGCTTCCAGTATCGAGGAAAATGTGGAAATATCTAATCGTTACTGAAAATAATCTGCCAGTTCCTCTGGGAATTTAAAAATACATTCATGTGAAAGAGTTTATTTTAAATGGGAGGCGATCTGGCGTAGTGGTAACATCCATGCCTCTCACGCTAAAGGTCACGAGTTCAATTCTCACTCCCGACATTCTTCGACACTATAATACAGATAAAAAAAAAAGTTTATTTTAATGTTTTTTATCCATGTAATACTGTGACCAAATACATTTGGTTGTGTGATTTTTCAATCAATCGCAATTAACAGGATAGCTTCTGAAGATTATTCTTCCCCATCAGTAGGATATTTCAGTATCCAATATTGGATGCATAAAACCTTGTGCCTCCAACGTAACGCTCTCGTTTTCGAAGTTCTTCAAATATTCATTCATTCAGAATGAATTCAGATTCAACTTCAAACAAATGATCTCTAAATCAACGATAGTCCTGCGTCACTCTTGCGGTTATACCATAGATATAACCCACTTCCTGTTTTTCGGAAACGTTTTTTCAAAATTGCTCAAATATTTTCGAACAAAAAATGTTTGTTTGCATGTTGAGCAAACGTATTACATTGTGTAGAATGCGAAACAGCGAAAAAGTCGATTTTGTTCATTTTGTCGTTTACATCTCCTATACAAACATGGGCAGCATGGCAATATGAGAATAATATAAGAGAACGAAACACGCTGTAACAAATAAAAAATATCTTTTCTGCCAAAGATGATATCTTTTCTGCCAAGGCTAGTTTGGGTATTTAATGAAATCAAACATTGACCAGTGAGGAATCTTGTACACTGAGAAAATGTTCTCTAATGTTGAAGACAATTAAATCAGATTATACTTCGATCCTGAAGGGGGCGAAAACAGCATACGCTGAAAACAACAAATTCCTACATATCATATCCCTTATGACGATTAAGGCATTAGCTAGTAGGATAAACAAAATGCGACAAAGAGCGAAAGCTGTTGTGAAATCAAAATCGTAAGTGATAATGAAAATCCGCTTATGAAATAATAGAATAGTTTTCCACAATTTCCGATTGAAGGTATCACTATCCATTCCCTTCGCAAACTACTCTCACATATTGCGCTTCGCAATCACTTTTTGAACCCCTCCCGTGCGTATGATATTTGTTCGGCTTCCTGCTGAAAATTTAATAATTTGCGCTCAATTTCCACGTGGGACCGAGCGCCCGCTGCTTACAACCAATCTCAAGAAGCAAGTTTTTGCTCGCTGACATGTCTCTTATTTTTGATCATTTGATGAGGAAACTTTTCTTGGCGTCTCGCTTCCATTTGAGTAAGCTCGGAATACGCTTGAGGTTGTCATCGCGCTCAAGAATGTTATGCTTCCCTTCGCCTCGGTGCTTCTAATATGAATATACGACTTCTAAGAGGAAATGCTGAAGGCTTCTCCCGGAATGGATAATCAAGGTCGGCACCAGTGGGAGAACCCAGGTTGAAAGGGCGTGCAGACGCGTTGCTCTTGGCTGCTGTCGGGAGCCTTACCGACGGCAGCGGCGACGTCGTTATGAAATTTATCCTAATTAAATTCTTGTTAGAGCGAGGGGAAAAAATATCAACTCTAATTTAATCTTTGCTAACATCAGAAGTACTCATTTTGCGTGTGAACAAGGTGATGAAAGCGCAAGGGAAAATACGCGTGTACGACCGGATGTTGGCAGTGGCTTAGTGGAAGTGCTGGAACTTTTGCCTTTTTGTTGGCTCAGTTTCCTTTATTTGATTGTATTTTTCAGTGGCGATATTCGTTCTGATTGTGACCGTGTACTCATTTTGAATGTACACTTTTTTATGCGAAACTTTTTCTCGGTATATATCTACCGAATTACTTCGGAAACGAAGACGATTCCCGGCAGCTATGTGATCCGGTGTAACAGGATTATTTAGCTTGATATGGCCCCTCCCAACGTAAACATGTCGCCGGTAGACATGGAGGCAAAGGATAAAACTTTGTTCTGTGCGCCGCTACTTCTAATAAATGTAAGAATATGTCATATCACAAGGTTTAGCAGCTTCACGCGCCTCGTGTTTGCCTTTTAACGAACGCGCCCACGGAAAGCGATAAGCTTTACGACTGTTGATTCCTTGTTGAAGAGCTTGGATGTTGGAAAGACGACATACATATATCATTACGTCAAACGAAGGCACAAACAAAGCGTATATGTTCTTGTCTTTACGCCGAAATTTTTCCGCTTCTCCGATCTTGATAGTCCCGAATCTAGCAATTTAAATTTATGCACGCCTCGTTGGTTTAAGGTCTGAGGCTCATGAGAAAGCTAGCGATATCCGAACAAAAATAAAAGGGAAATCATTCATGGTAGAGCCGTATTACATTTTCATGTTTTCATTTAATCCGAAACGGAATTCATCACTGGTCATCATTTCGAAGCCACAAATGTATGCATATGGCTACAGTGAGAGAAAAGTAAATGCTGGGATTCCCTATCCCTGATTCATATTTATTCAGGCTTAGCTTCATATGGGTAGATCACACCTAACAAAATAATTAGTTTTAATTTTCAGAGGGACTTCAATATTGATTTATTCCAGCGAACTGAATAGGTATGGTTACCTGTTGGTAATTTGCAATATTTTGGCGGGCTATAAGTCATTTTTTTCGCTTTCTCTTTATATGCGATTTTTCAGTAAATCATCTCTACTATTCTGATAATGGGGTTGGGGAAAAAGAAATGTCGTATTTCTGATCGAAATTGACGCTTTATTTAACATACTTAGAAATGATCCAATTGAAATCAAATATGCGCCGTTTTGATCGCAAATTTGTTGCCATTTAGAAGGCAACTTCATTATCCTCCCCTTATAAAATCCCCCCTTCTTATTTGCACAAAGCTCAGACAGCCAGTTTTCGCAAGCCTCTTTTGAGGCCAACTTAGTATCACCAAGAGCGTTTTGCATGGACCGGAAGAGATGATAATCACTTGGAGCCAGGTCCGGGCTATACGGTGGGTGCAATAGGACATCCCATCCGAGCTCCCGTAGCATCTGGTGGGTCATCAAAGATGTGTGAGGCCGAGCGTTGTCCTGGTGGAAAACAACACCATTTCTATTGATCATTTCTGGCCGTTTCTGGTCGATCGCCTGCTTCAAACGGTCAAGCTGCTCACAGTATAGAACCGAGCTTAGAGTCTGGCCATAGTTGAGCAGCTCATAGTGGATGATTCCCTTCCAATCCCACCTAACACACAGCAAAACCTTCCTGTCCGTCAATCCGGGCTTGGCGATGGTTTGGGCCGGCTCACCGCGCTTCGACCACGACTTTTTTCGCTTTAGGTTATCGTACGTGATCCACTTTTCATCACCAGTCACCATCTTCATCAAAAATGGGTCAAGTTCGTTCCGTTTCAGCAGAGCATCGCAGGCGTTGATTTGGTCTAAAAGATTTTTTTGCGTCAACTCGTGTGGCACCCATACATCCAGCTTTCCGATCTTCTGCAAATGGTTCCAAACGGTTTTATGGTCTATACCCAGTTCCTGGCCAATCGAGCAAGTGCTCACATGCCGGTCTACTTGGATGATTTCAACGATTTTATCGGGTTCCTCGACGATTGGCCTACCAGTACGGGGTGGATCTTCGACAGCCACTACACCAGAACGAAATCGATCAAACCAACGCTGTGCTGTGCGAATCGTTACAGTATCGGGTCCATAAACTACACGAATTTATTCGGCTGCCTTCGTTGCAGTTTTACCTCGCAGATAGTAAAAACGTAAAATATGGCGAATTTCTTGCTTGGTGGACTCCATCTTTGACGCGCTATAACTTAAGACGGTAAAGGACAATCGCAACACTGTCAAAACGACACTTGTAGCACAGATTGTCGTCTTTAAATAGCCGTATAGTATGATCCGATGCGATGAGTACAACACAAGATATGTTTAAGTGTTGCCATATATTGACAATATATGACATTTCTTTTTCCCCAACCCAATATATAGTGACTATCTCGGTATAATTGATGAAAAAGAGAAATGTCGATAAAAAGATTATTTTTCTGAAATTTCAAGGAAATAATCATTCGTTTTTAAATTTTAAGAGAAAATCTCACGTTTCTTACAATCATATTCACATTGATAGTTTACCGCAACGATCATAACTCTCGAATCAGCTCCAAATCACACGGCGATGGCAGGGTTGCCATGAACAAATCTATGTTTTTGGTCTATTTTCACCAGATTTATATTTTTTCTGCTCTCGCCCAGTTCAGTAGTTTCTGTTTCTACAGCTTCAACACCTACGTAGAATCTTGTGGCTTTTAAAAATCTCCAAAATCTTTCGGTCGTAATTGAACCTCCCAATGTTGCGTTTAACGATGGATTCCAGAAGAGTTACCTTGAGTATCATCAGTCATCATCAATATTTTCAATAGGTGAGGCTCCAATTGAGTTGAGTTAATCGTTCGCTTCGGACGCTTTGAGCTTATAGCTAAAATGGGAAAGACGGTAATGCGTTTTTGACGTAGACCAACGTCTTTCAGGAAGGGTGCCAACTCAGAAAACAGGTCACGTTTTTATGAAATAAAGTTAACGTTAATAACTATTACCAATATACCAATCGAATGGGAAACTCGTTTTTGTTTGATATGCTATACATTACAATTAACTAATCTATAAACGGTTTAAATTCATGAAAACAGGAAGAACTCCCATACATTTGTTCTGCCGATTTGTGTGCTAACCCTAACAAATCGGAAAGATGTTTACATCAATTGAAAGGAAATATTTATAGGCGTCTATCACAATTAATAAAATATTTTTCATGAGATGAAAAATTGAATAACTGTAAAATGTCAAGCGTTATTCAAACGCCCTAGCTGCCAAGTATTGATTGGCTCGAATTACGGTTTCCCCAACACAGACTTCTAAATCGATGTACCTGTGGAAATTCGCTCAGTAAATAAACATGCAAGTCGTGGGTATTTTTGTTCCCACCGAGCTGAGTTTCCCTAACACGGACTTCAAACTCAATGTACCTGGGGGAATCCACTTTACAAATACATGCAAGTAGGGGGTATTTTTTGGTTTGAGTATTTTTTTACTCGCTCATCGTTGTGCAGACCGGAATATGTTTCCCTAAAACCTACTTTTAAACTGAGTAGCCTGGGAAATCGTCATCTCAAATACTACAGGTGAAAAAACTTTCGCGGTTCGAGAACTTCGTAAACATGAGATGTGCAATAATTTCAGAGGGAAATGTAAAATACAATGATCGTTTGACAATTCTTCCGTTCACATATTTTGGTAGTCCTAGGAATCATATCAAACATAAAAGGACGTTCACTAAAATTTACTTGTAACGAAGAACATAATCTATTACAAAGTTCCGATACATTCCAGAATAATATTCGAAGTGGTTAAGAAGTGGATTGCATAAAATAATTGCGTAGTTCTACGTCGAAAATATGCGGTCGTGTCCTAGATGCAACCCCTTACAATTTTTAACCCGAACTAGACCGATTTTATATATTCTCAACCCATTTCAACATATAGGGGAACTCGGGGTACGACCGGCACCCCTTGAGTTTTACTAGAAAACTGTGTTTCGGCAGTGGAGTTTAAGCTTTTATTCTTGAACGGGGTTTCAAATACTTTTCCGTTGCTCTACAGTTTGTCCCCTAGACTGTTAACTATCACAGGGATTCGAGTTGAGATAAATTAAAGCAATAAATTAAGGCAGAATTCTAGTCTAGAAATTTGAGAAAAATCAATAATTTTCCCATACAATTGTTCTGCCCATTTGTGTGCTTTCCCGAACAGAGCTGTCATTAACGGGCAACTTATCCAGCCGCTAGAATAGAAACAACGAAGGGGGATAGCAAAAAGAGAATATTGGCGAAGTAAACTCCACCCTTGCATAGTAAGTAAGCCGTAGCTAGCGTATAAGTATTGCATCTCCTCTGAGGAAAATTCTCAAAATCTTTCTGTGCCCGAAACAACAAAGGAAAAAAAGATTTTTTCGCTTTTATATCAAAATGTCTACATCCAAAATGTCTTTGTACGATTTCGTGACCCTAGCGCAACTTAAACAGAAAGGCGCTATATCGTTTATTTCAAGAGATAGAAAAATACTTCGTTCTACATAGTTGTCTCAAATAATTGAGGCCAAAACATTTCCGAACTATGTTTTCCTTTATCTATAAGGCTAAAAAAGTTGTATTTTTTATTTCATCGACAATTTTGGTCACCCTATTTTTGATAACATAAAAACGAGCGCTCTATCATATGCAATGAATCGCTCTATCATAGCGATTCGAACCATATTCGACAGCGGCATCTAGAATTAGAATACCTTTCATTTGGCGGTTACCACATTCAAACTGGTTCAGGTGTTATCATGTATATTTTTATACAAATTGAGATTACGGTCTCACCCCTGATGCCGGTGTTACCTTCATGGGGTGACGGTTCCACCCGTACTGTTTGGCGCCACTAAAAATGAACAAGACTCACTTCGAGAGGTTCATCTGTCACTAGCTTATGTGTGAAGTTTCATGACATTTTGTTTATTTGTTTGTGAACAAACAGTTGTTTAAGTGTCACTACCTGAGCATTCGTATGGAAAGTGGCAATAGAGGAATATCGTATTTTGATCAAACATTGTTTTTTGATGGGAATGCAGTGGTTGACGAAATGTTATTTCACTTCTGCTCCTTCAAGAACAACAGTTTTTCAGTGGTTTAGTGAATTTAAAATGGGCCGTACAAGCACCGCACATGCACCTCGCTCCGGAAGGCCAATAGAAATTACGAATCCAGAAATCGTAAAACAAGTGCATCGACTCGTTTTGGACGATCGTAAAATGAAGTTACGCGAGTTAGCTGAGGCCGTGGCATTTCAAAGGAACGAGCGGGATACATTTTGGACATGAAAAGCTATCCACGCGATGGGTGCCGTGTTTGTTGACCATCGACCAAAAACAGCGGTGCGTTGATTTATCATTTGTTCTCGGTACCAATCTATTTTCACCGATCCATTCGGTTTTAGTAGTTCATGGTGTACATTATACCCTCCTGGTCCCACTAAACACATAACTGCTTTCACTGCTGGAGCATATTCCCCATAAGCTTCCGCAAGCAAATGATGTGCTTCGGCCGTTTTATTTGTTCAAATGAAAAAAAAAACAAATGTGGCGAATACCATACAAAAAGAGTTCGAATTCGGAACAAGATGTTGTGGGAAGTCGTAGCGAATTCGGAATTCAGAAATTGAAGAAGACAATAAATTGAAAATGTTTTTTCAAATATCTCGAGAATGGCTGCATTTAGAAGGAGATTGATAAAGATCAGGATTCATAATTTGTGGCTAAAATTGATTGTTAACATACAAAAATTCCAAGTTTCAAAAATTCATAAAAAATTGATGTTCCACAAAGTTCGTCGAAAATAGTTTTACATCTTGGACTCATTTTTTTAAATTTTCTACATGTCTTCTATTTTATATGAAAAAAATTTCAATTTTTTTTCTCAGTGTATATTTTTTTCTCGTTTGGACATCAATACTATAGATTTTCTAAGACACTATTTCGGTAGGACTCATAGTTTTTGAGATATAAATTATCAAATATTTCTCTTACTAAAATTGATACGCCCTATTCAAAAGTTACAATTGAAAAAAAATTACAAATGCTGTAGAAAATTCATATTTCCTTCAACCCAAACGGAATACAAACTTTCGTTCGAATCAAAAATACTCATGTTTTGTCTTTTGTCATTTGTCGATTTCATTTGGAATTGCTCCATTGCTAATCAGTCGCACATAAATCGGTCGCTCGAAATGAAAATGCAGACATGTGTACCACAATATATTTATCTAATGGTCTCAGTGGTTCACGGCTCGTACAGAAGAATGTGTATTACAATTTAACCCACGTTCGATGGCAACTTATTGACGTGACCATAGCGTAAATCAAGTAAATCAGCATTTGCAATTTTTGTTACAATGCTATTTTGTTTCACAACACAAGGCCGAACTCGATGAAACGATACAAGCGTTGGTTTTCAAGCCGTGTGGTGGAGAGCGTTTGTGTACTTTTGCATCGCATGCGCACATTGTTGTTGTTTTTATGCGTTGCCCAATGTAGATTAAAATGGTTAAGCGGTTTTAATGTTTTGTTTGATAGAAATGGGGAATAGTGGTGCAGGTGGAACAACCACCAAGTAATCGCCTATGACCGTGCACATGTCAACTGGAAAAGACTGCCGTGGTAGCTGTTACAGCTACAACACCAAGAAGAATAATAATGCTAGCGATACATTTTCATTATTCTCTTGTGAGGAAAAGAATGAATCGTTTATCAACCAGCTTCAGTTGATTCTACAAACCCATGCAAACCATCGACTCTTTCTTGGGCCACTAGATTTTTCTATCAAAGAGTTATTTAAAAAAAATTGGATGCATTCTGTAATAATATCCGAATTGATGAACGAACGACTAAAATAAAATAAGTTCGCAGTCCCACGTAAACAAAGCGGTCGTGTCCAGTGTTTTTTTGACGTAGGATTACGTCTTTCGGGAACATATTGGGGTACAAATTGAAAATCGAAAATCGAGCACATCGTGAAAATTGTCCAATTTCAAACACTTATTGCTCAGTCATTTCATGATGGATTGAAGAAATTTTTGTGTCAATTGATTTCGGCACTCCATAACAATTTTTTATAATGAAGAAAATAATATATGTCATGAAACTAACTATCGAACAATTGAAAAATTTCAACCCCTATCCTAACGGAAATACCCACTTCTGAATGGTCGAAATTGACGGCACATGCAGCGAGTCCCTAACCGAGGCATCAAAACCAAGCTGCCTGGGGGAAATCGACATTGCAAATACATGAAAGTAGGGGGAGCTTAGTGATCCCCGATTTTTGAAATTAATCGTTCATCAACTAATCGAATATTTTTCAGCTGTTCGTTATTCGATACGATTAATCGTCCCAAATAATCTATTAATCGATTAATCGCCACCGCCAATTACTAATTTGCTAGAATTTTTTTCTGTTATAATTCATTGCATTTGTAATAATTTTAGTTACTTGTGGTGCTGCGGTTGCTGTTTGATTTACTATCGTGTTTGTAACATATATTCATCAGCTTTAAAAATGAAAACAAGCTATGCATCGTGCAACAAACTCTATCCGAAACAACGTTAATTAATATTGGAATTGAAATGTGTGAATTGAAGTTAACTTTTCCGTGTTAAACAGATTTTCTATGTCATAGAGTAACAAGATTCTTGGTTGTATCATGTTTTCTTCTAGTGCAGTTTTTTTCATTGATCAAAGAGATATTTTTATCGATCTCAATGTCTTACTGTATATTTTAAACAATTTAAGAAGTCCGATTTCTCCAGCTTTGTCTTTTCCACGCAGGTGGTTGCTTCCAGCCACAATTGAATAGTGAATCACCCATAAGTCGTCAGAATTGGTATTCTTGCTCTCCTGATCTTTGAACATCGTTATTCTCTTGCAGGTGTTCTGACGAATTCGCATTGAATTAAGATTGTTGTTGTTGTTGTTGTTGTTGTTAATACACTTATACCAGGTCATTCTTCATATGTTATTTTATTTTATTTATTTATATATACATTCATCGGACTTAACATGGTCTACATGAAAGAAAAACTACAAATATACATGTGGGCAACAAACACTACGTTGAAACATAAACAATTAAGAGATTCATCATTTTTAAGCCGCTTAAATTATCTAGTTGAGCTAAGCAGCTGGAGCACTTTCAGTTTGAAGACAGATGAGGACTCATTGAAATCAAATAAATGGTAAAACTCATTAAATGCTGAACACATGGATTGAAACGGTGATTTTTTTGTGAAATCCGAACGGTTCCGCGGCATACGCAGAAATCCGCTGCGCTGGCGAAGATTACGGGGTAACACGTTTGCTTGCAACGATTCCAGTAATATTGGGCTGTCCACTTCAGATGTAAGAATTTTAGCTGCCAAAACAGCTTTTGCAAGTTTTCTCCTTTTCTCGAGAGTAGTCAGTTCAAGTAACTGACAGCGAGCTTCGTAAGGCGGTAGATTCTGCGGATTATTCCAAGGTAACTCTCTAAGGGCGTACCGAATGAATTTACGTTGAATGGCTTCTATTCGATTCGTCCAGTTGCTGTGGTACGGTGACCACACGATTGAAGCATTTTCCAAATGAGAACGAACGTGCGCGCAATATAAAGATAATCTTAAACATAAATCCAAGTTGTCTATTCGCTTTGTCGATTACGGCAGACTGGTGGTTTCGAAATGTCAATCTGGAATCAATCAGGACGCCTAAATCCTTGACGCACTCCACACGCTCAAGCTTTTGATCATTGATACGATAGTCAAAATAGAAGACATCACGGCTTAGTTTTCGATGGAATGAAATAACGATACATTTCTCAATGCTAATAGTCATTCTGTTCTTTTTACACCAGTCGTAGAATTTGTTCAGCAGTGATTGTAGAACGTAGTGATCGTCCAAACTTTCCACACCGATGTATATTTTCAGGTCATCGGCATATACCAGGTTGCACCTTCCATCAAGCGGTACAGTGACATCGTTAAAAAATAGTACAAATAGCAAGGGACCGAGATTGCTGCCCTGGGGAACTCCAGTTTCATTCACGAAAACATTCGACAACGAAGAACCTACTTTGACTTGCAGTATTCTATCCTTGAGGTACGATTCCAACCAGTGGCAGAGGCTACTAGAAAATCCGAGTTTAGCAAACTTCTTCAAGGCAATGTCGTGGTCAATCCTATCAAAAGCTGATTTCAGATCAGTGTAAATAGCATCAACTTGGTTACCGGATCCAGTATTGTCAATGCAAAACGTGATGAACTCCATCAGATTTGTATGAACAGACCTGCCTTGTACGAACCCATGTTGTTCTTGAGCAATGTAACTCCTGCAGCTGAAGCGAATTACTTCACTCACAATTATTTCCAGCAGCTTAGAGCCAGAGCACAGCGAAGTGATGCCTCTGTAGTTACGTACAGACCGCTTTTCACCTTTTTTGAAAACTGGAAACATGTATGATTTTTTTCATTCTGCAGGAAATTTTGCTTGTTCCATTGAAAGTCTAAAGATCTTCAGGAGTGGCGTTGATAGTGGTTGAATGCATCGTTTCAGAACAATTGCTGGTAGACCGTCGGGTCCAGGAGTATACGAAGACTTAAGCTTGTGCGCCGCTCTAAAAAGCATTTCTTCGGATACAAAGAAGCAGTCAACATCGACAAGATCAGCAGGAACAGTATTGAGAAATTCATTGGATGGATTTTCCGGACCAGCTTTGCCAAAAGCTGACGCAAAATGCTGCACAAACAATTTACATTTTGTTTCGTTCGTCGAGGCTGTAGAGGTTCCGAGTGACATAGTCAGGGGTAAACCATCTTCCTTGTGCTTTGATTTTACAAACGACCATGAATGAAACAATATAAAATTATGATTATCTAACCTTTTCAGCGTAGAAATAATACTTGAAACCGGGAAGTTTGAAGAAAATTTCTGTTTTTTTCTAAAAAAAAAAATCAAACGAATTTCAAACTAAACCATCATTTTACTTGCATCGCGCCATCTGGTTGTAAATCTATCATAGATTCGTCAATAGCCGGTCTTCCAACACAATTTTGAAAATTCAGCTGCAATATGCATTTTCTATTATTTATTATGAAATAAAAAACGAATCATCTTCCGACACCAAAGCTGTAAAGATAATCTTTTTTTGTTTATATGCAACTAAAATTGTTAAGTCGACATTCTATAATATTGTTCCGTTACAATATGAGAAGAGTAGAATGAGTAGAATCAGATGGAAAACTGTCACTCCTTAACAGAATTCAAATCAATTTCGCATTTCCCATCAAACAGTTTAAATACTCTATTTGGTGTGGTTTCGTCCGAGCTGCGGCATGTTGTAGTTTGTATCTCGTTGCACGCGAAGTACTGCTCGATTGAGCTCTTCAAAGCATTCATGTTGCTTGTTGACTACATATACTATTCGTACGATCACTCTCCGTAAATTCTGTATTGAGTTTTGATCTGGTAAACAAGCTGACAAGTCCTGATTCATTAGAACATGCCATGACCGTCCGGTTTTTATGACCTGATGCATTGCCCTATCGGATTACCCAATTATCACGGTGGTTTTGATGCAAAAACAGCAGTAAATGATCCTGAAGTACTTCGTTAAACTCAGCTAACACATTAGACATAATTTGTTATCCGAAAGATCAGCGCGAGCACAAAGGATTCCAAAGAAAGCAACGAATACTCATTTATTTTTTCTTCTTGTCTGAGCTAATCTGTTGTATCAAAAAGAGAGAACTAATCGAATGGTAAAAAAAAATTCAAAACTTCAGTTTCTTATTTACTGCCCAGCGAATTTTAATTTTTTTTTCACTCAAATTCAATTTTTATTACTATCCAAAAGAACATTCTGAACTGCTAAGTTGAGGAAACAAAGTTATGAAAGACAAAGTAAAAGTCCACTAACAAAAACATGCAGACCGAGGCGTTTACCAGGTCGAATTAGGCAGCACTACATTGTAAATTCAATATAATCAGAACACCTCTAAAACAATTAAAACTGCAGAGGCCGTACCGGTGTTTTTTATCTGAATTTGGATCGATTAATCGACGTAAATTATTCGTTCGCATCGATTATTGGTTGCGCAGGAAGTATTCGATTAATCGGTTAATCGAACGATTATCGGGGATCACTAGGAGAGCTTTTGTTCCTACCGAAATGTATTCCCTAACAGAGACACCAAAACCAAGCTGCCTGGGGGAAATCGGCATTGCAAATACATGAAGGCAGGGGGAACTTTTGTTCCTACCGAAATGTGTTCCCTAACAGAGACATTAAAACCAAATAATTATCAAAGAGTATAACAATGTAATTCTTAAAACATATCCAAAATCAACAGATAGTCTAACGGAATCCTACGTCAACTATGCGGTCGTGTCTCGGACACAACCATCCTGTGAGTTTTTTCATCCCATTTGTTTATTTCAGGCTCATTAGCATATTAGCTGTAACAGAGCCAAATTTTAATCGTGTACATGTCATCTATAATTAGCACATTACACAGTTGCCATTTTTCGGCGTAAGATAACTCCTTCTATACCATTGCATATGGTACATTTACACAGTAGCCATTTAGGCGTAAGAGTATTCTTTTTGTTGATATGATCATTGTTGAGTTATTGATAGAACAGCAGCCCGATGTGTCTTGTAGAGCAGAGCAGTTGTATGGATGAATCGATTTTATTTCGATCGTGGATCGATCTCCATCGCTGGTGAATGTTGCGTGGACGTAGTTTTTCTGTAACAACACAAAGATGGTCAATGAGGATGTCCAGTGTTTCCACACGTACAGATTTATCTGGAAAGATACAAATGTTTTTGATTTTTTGGTACATATTCTGTACGGTACAAATTACAGATTTTTGTATAAAGGTACAGAAAGGTACATATTTTCTGGAATGATAAATTAATAACATGTAGAGTTGATGAAACAGAGGCTGTGATTTGATTTCGATGATTGGACTTTGAGAGCTACTGCAATGTTAACTCCAAATGATGATGTACATTTATAGCAAATGTGGTATTTGTAGTAAGTGAATGTAATTTGAAATTAGTAAGTAAATGTAATATTTTGTTGAAAATAAATGAGTATTTTTTCATGCCAATAAAACAGATTTTTCTCTATAACGAATATTTTCGATGCTACAGATCTTTGGGAGAAAAACTACAGATGAAAATGTGATAACACTGGTCGTATCTCGGCTACAACCCTCTTCAACTTTTGTACGTTACCTAAAGAAAAGCATTAAATAGACCTTAAATGTGATTATAAAAAAAATGTTAAAGGTATTGAATAAAATTGAATTCGAACTGTTGGAATGTCACAACAAGTTCATATAAAAAGTATAATACAGAACGTATCAAGAATATAGTCAAGTAACCAACAGATTAGCTCTTAAAGTACAAATGAAGGTTTTTAGGCAAATACAATTCTCAGAGTTTGTTGTTATATTTGACCGTTCTTACAACCTACTATATACACTCTGTTCAACTTCTATAAGATCACCCTGATTCTATTCCGTTGCACCACAAACAGTTAGAATTTCAACAAGCTGCTTAGAATAAAGTATATTTAACGCCAATTACATTCAAAAGAGTTGTTTGTTTATTAATTGTGCTTAAATATGATATTTTCAGCTGTCCAGTTTCTATAAGACCATTCCAAAATTCATATGTGTTATTAATGAAAAAATCAAAACGATCGGCTGATTTATATGTTAATAATTGGTAACCTATTTACGAAATTCTGCTGAACGGATTTCTCGATATTTTTCCATGTTTCTGAAATTGCGACCTTGAGCTCTTCAGTCGTGGTGTACCGTTTTCCCTCAGTGTATTTTCTACGTACAAGGATCCCACTAAGGTTTTCAATAGGATTCAAGTATGAATAGCGAGCCAGCCAGACAAAAAAATGTTTTTGGTCCTTAATCAGTTGCTTCATACCTTGCATTGTTTTGCTGGAATGTGTTTTTTTTGTGTCGATACTCACGCAAAAATGGCAGGAGAGAGGATTCCAGAACATGTATGTAATCCTTGAATGATGTGAAAGCTATTTTGAACTTTGGCAAAACTCAGACGTCTTCCGATGTGAGATGATGTAAGATGGGAGCTGTAACCTTCCAAGTCCTCTTTATGTGAGGATTTTTTAAAAAACTTGATGAACTGTCACCCGAGTATCATTTAAATTAAAATATTGCTTTATTGCTTCGACAACTCGCAAGCAGATCGGTCGAACCTATATTTGATCCGATACAGGTGATTTTTTTACATCCGTTTCTAGTGTGTATTTTTTCATCTGGTGCGCTGCGAGCGAGTAAAGCTCATAAAAAGTGGTGCGCTATCGAAACAATCCGGCAGCAAGTCACATCATCACACACGCTACACAGCAGCGGGGCAAGTAGAAGTTTATTTTCCTCTTACCTCTTCCATCATTCTGTATAGCAGGGATGGTAAAAAATCACATTCAACGATCAATGAATAAGTATATCCCTCTAGTCGGATGTTTTTAAATCACCCCCAGCAGGCGAGGCTCTTTTATTCTTCATATGTACACAGAGAGAATACTTGGAACGGTGAGCTACCAAGATCTCAAAAAAGCAATATGAGAGCGGAATCCCAACTGCTTGCACTCTCGAAGCATTACTTCTACTACTCAGGTTTTATCGTGAGTGCAAGCCACAAACGATTAATCCCATTCCATAGAGCGGATGATGAGTTCTTGATCGGAAAGTGTAACAAGAGACGATCAACTGAAATCTTACGACACTCATCGAGGGATTTTTAATTCTCTATTGCACTGTCCGCAGTGAGTGGCTGACTCAGTCTCGTGTCGATTTTATTTTGCTGTCGTCTCCCGCCCGATAAACAGCAGATGGGTAATGGATGCAATTGATTAATTTTATTACCAGCAGATTTGGGCGAATCTCATCCCGCCCAAAATCGTTTTTAGATTCCAATAATTCTGAACATTCACATTTCTCTCCAAATAATTTTTCCAACAGTAATTCAATTAGTGACTTCACGAAACACCTTTCGAATTCGATTGAATTTCAGACCCTTTTTTATTTTGTAGATAAAACGGATCACATATTTGATTAATTCAATTCTGTGTGGTTACGTTCTTCGTTGCGAATAAATGTAATGAAATAGTATGGACGTATGATATTCATGTATCGTGGACTTCCGACATATGTGGCAGTAGATTTGTCAAACGACTAATGTTTTTTATATCCCTTCAAACTTGTTGCATCTCTCAAGTGTACATACTGCTTTGACCGCAGATTTGCATGGTAGAATCTGGTTAATTTCAGGTATTCAGTCTTCATATTGTCGAATGAATACTGTTGGAACAATAGGTATCGCAGCAAATGATTATCAACATCCTACCTTATCATCAAACGGTATGCGAATAATTTCAGTGAACTGACGGCATTGGAATATATGCTTTGTGAGGACCACACAATTATTATCAGAGCGAATAAACGTCCGACTGGAAGTCATGAACATCAATTCAATGTGCCCAAGATAAATTTATCCTTTGAAGGTCATTAACCTTTCTAAAGATGATCAGATGGAATATATTCCAATATCGTCTGGAATAACCTGTCCAACACCTTATGATCGTTATATTGTTTTTGCTATTATTCTGATGTTTCATAACACGGCACTCTATTGATTATTCGCCGAAAATGAATAAAAAATATCCTTGAAGTTAGCCTACGGTTTTAGTAGCAGTGCAATATGGTAAGCCAGTCTCAGGATAAGAAAACATTTAAAAATAAAGCTTTTTTTTTTTGAATGAATCAATAGTAAAACAAAACGTCAAAAAATTTCTCGGCTTTGTGATAGCAGATAATCATTATCCATTTGAGTTGTATGAGTATTCCATTCCCCCACAAACTGTGGATAGTCTATCTGCATACAAATTATGTAGAGTGGCACAATCCAAAAAAATTATGAGCAAATATTTACGTGCTTAAACAAAAAAACACATGTTGACATATTTGCGCTAATTTATGTTTTTTTATTAATTCAAGGTAATCAAGGTCTTTTCTAGACACCAGTTTACTCGGCCCCGAAAAAAGTGGTCTGTATTTGGGCAGGCGGAAAAATATATCTCGCAAGACCACGTGTTCGATGTCGTAAAAGCCTTGGCCAATAACGCATTTACATTAACTCATAAAATTAGTGATTTGAGAGGGATTATTGTTTGTAGTCTCTTGATTAATTTAAACACCATCTGAGAAATCCTCCGTGAAACATGAAAGTCGTCCTATCTGCTGTAGCGCATTTTTTTTTATTTTACCCAGTTTCATCGAAGTAAACGCGCTCGGAAAGGAAAATTGAACGCCCGGATGAGAGAGCGAGAATCGTACGTCATAGAGACACTCATTCCCATGGAGCAAATTCTTGTTAGGAGTTGAAAGCAAAACGAGGAAGGAGAGTAACTCAATTATTCAGACTAGTTTCAGTCTAGTAATGCTTTGGTCAACTCAGAGTTACCAAGAGAAAATCATTTGGTTATGATGGGTGAGGATTAATAGTTAGTCGCAGTTTGCACAGATTACGATCTGTGCAGTTTGCGATTAATCGTAAATCACATCATGCTCCCTTGTTTTCCATCCTTGCTGTATAGCTTCTGTGCTCGATTTATACCATTGTTTATCATTGTGTTTATCATATCGGCAAGCGTTGGCATTAGGGGTGTTCATTTCTTACATCACCGTTGAACTTTTATTGGAACTTTTTTCATTTTCAAATTACACATAATAACAAAAATTGAAATAAATAAAATTTTCAACAATAACTTATATAGAAATATAATTTCTTTTACTAATTTATATTTTCCAAATTATTATATTCTGTTCATATCGAACAGTAGTCTACTTCTTCGTTTTTATTAATATGGCAGAGGGCGGGGAGGATCCCCCACCCACGCCAAAGAATATATCAGATAATGAACCTCCTCCTGAAGAGCAGGAGGATGAAACAGAAGATGAGGAGGAAAATTCTGTTTACGAGATAGAAAGCTCTGAAGATGAGGAAAAAGACGAGAAGCAGGATTTTCGTCTAAAAGAATACCCTGATGGCGCCAAAGGCCCATTTATCGTATACTTTAGACGAAAATCTCGAAACCTCTTAACGTCATTCGCATCTCAAAAGAGTTGACACAGAAATTTTCCGAAGTTACCGAGATTACTCGGATGGGGCCAGACAAATTACGAGTTGTCGTCTCCAGTAGAACCCAAGCGAATGAAATAACGCGCTGTGATCTCTTTGCGATCGAGTATCGCGTATACGTACCCTGTTGCAACGTTGAAATAGACGGTGTAATAAACGAAAAGGGTTTGACTCGAAAAGAGATACTCGATGGTGTCGGTCGCTTCAAGAACTCCTCACTTAAAAGTGTGAAGATTCTTGAATGCGATCGACTGAAGTCTGTGTCACTTAAAAATGACAAAAGAGTTCTCAATCGGACAAACTCTTTTCGTGTGACATTTGAGGGTTCCGCTCTTCCAAACTACGTTGCAATAGGTGCACTTCGTTTACCTGTTCGGTTGTTTGTACCCCGGGTAATGAAATGCAACAAATGTATGCAACTCGGTCACACGGCCGCCTATTGTTGCAACAAAAAACGTTGCGCAGATTGTGGAGAGAGCCATGATGAGAATCCTTGCCCGAAAGAGCGCAAGTGTCTTCATTGCGGCGGGACTCCTCATGATCTTACTCAATGCCCGGTGTACATACAACGAGGGGAAAAAATCAAGCGTTCCTTAAAAGAACGTTCCAAGCGGACTTATGCAGAAATGCTTAAGAGTCCCGTTCCAACGACTCAGGACAATCCCTACTCCAATCTGCAGAACGACGAGCCTGTTGCTGACGCTCCCAATGCAGGAAGTTCCGGTACATCGCAGGGTGCCATCAGGAAAAGAAAAATTACTTCTTTTCCATCACTCCCCAGAAAGAAAACCGAAACTTCCCAAGTTGGAATGAAAACTCGAATCGAACGTGCTGAGAATAAACCGAAGCAAGTACCTCCTGGTTTAAGCGGTTCTTCTACGCACCAGGGGTCCTCAGCACTTCCCGGAGCAGCACCCAACACGTCTGCTCCATTTTCGCGGTCGAGGCAACAGCCACAATCTGGCTTGCTTGCGCTTTCTGACCTGGTGGACAACATTTTAAATGCTTTAAATATAAATGACCCTCTTAAAAGCATAGTATTATGTTTGCTTCCGATTGTGAGAGCATTTTTGAAAGAAAAATGTGGTTTTTTGGCAGCGTTCATTTCCCTCGATGCCTGATTCAGTGCAAGAGGTCAAGGATTTGACCACTGTAATATAGTGGAATTGCAGAAGCATCATTCCTAAACTAGATCAGTTTAAATTTTTAGTTCACAGCTCTAACTGTGATGTATTTTCTCTCTGTGAAACATGGCTTTCTTCAGCCGATGAGCTGAATTTCCACGATTTCAACATTATTCGCCTCGATCGAAATGACTCGTTTGGTGGCGTACTATTGGGGATTAAAAAATGTCACTCCTTCTATAGGGTCACTCTCCCATCGATGACAGGCATTGAAGTTGTTGCTTGCCAGACACAAATCAATGGCAAAGACCTCTGCATTGCTTCGATATATATCCCTCCCAGAACTACGGTAGGCCGCCATCAGTTCTTTGATACTATCGAGGCAATGCCGGAGCCGCGGTTAATCTTAGGTGATTTCAACTCCCATGGAACAGCATGGGGATCACTCTACGATGACAACCGTGCCACTTTGATTTATGATCTGTGCGACAACTTCAAATTGACAGTTTTGAATACTGGGGAAGCAACCAGAATAGCCAACCCTCCTGCACGGGCAAGCATGCTAGACATATCTCTATGCTCTTCTTCGTTATCCCTGGATTGCATGTGGAAGGTAATCCAAGATCCCCACGGTAGTGATCACCTACCAATAATTTTATCGATCGCTAATGAATCAAAATCTAGTGAGTCAGTCGATATTTCGTATGGCCTCACGAAGAATATTGACTGGAGAACATTTGCGGAAATAATATCTGAAGCAATTGTTTCAATGCATGAACTTCCTCCACTCGAAGAGTATAGCTTTATATCGAGTTTGATTTACGAAAGCGCACTTCAAGCTCAAAAGAAACGTGTTCCTGCTACCACTTTCCGACGTCGTCCTCCATCACTATGGTGGGACAGGGAGTGTTCAAAGGTCTACCTTGAAAAATCATCCGCTTTCAAAAAATTCAGGAAAACTGGATTAGTGGAATGGTTTCTAAAGTACCAAGCTCTAGAAGCCAAACTAAAAGGTTTCATTAAAGCAAAAAAGCGTGGATATTGGCGGAAGTTCGTCAATGGTTTGTCAAGGGAGACCGCTATGAGCACTCTTTGGAATACGGCTAGGAAAATGCGTGGCCTGAACCATACAAACGAAAGTGAGGAATACTCTGACCGTTGGATTTTTAACTTTGCAAGGAAGGTTTGCCCCGACACCGTTCCTGCACAAAACGTCGTACGCGACATTACACTTCAAAGCGATTATGAGAATTTTTCGATGGTGGAATTCTCAATTGCCCTTCTCTCATGTAACAATTCAGCTCCGGGGTCGGACAAGATTAAATTCAACTTGTTGAAGAATCTTCCCGACTTGGCAAAACAGCGTTTGCTGAACTTGTTCAACAAGTTTCTGGAGCTGAATATTGTCCCGCATGACTGGAGACAAGTGAGAGTGATAGCCATACGGAAACCCAACAAGCCGGCTTGCGATCACAACTCGTATAGGCCGATTGCAATGTTATCCTGTATTCGTAAATTGTTAGAGAAAATGATTCTACTTCGTTTGGACAATTGGGTCGAAACAAACAATTTGCTGTCAAATACGCAGTTTGGCTTCCGCCGAGGTAAAGGGACAAATGATTGTCTCGCGCTGCTATCTTCTGAAATCTAAATCGCATTTGCTCGCAAAGAACAAATAGCTTCCGTTTTTCTCGATATCAAAGGGGCATTTGATTCAGTTTCCATGGAAATTCTCTCAGAGAAGCTTCATAATCGTGGACTTTCACCAATTCTGAATAATTTCCTGTACAATTTACTGTCAGAAAAGCACATGAATTTCTCTCATGGCAACTCAAAATCTTCTCGTTACAGTTTTATGGGCCTACCGCAAGGCTCCTGCCTAAGCCCCCTCTTGTACAGTTTTTACGTCAATGATATGGATGATTGTCTAACTAGAGACTGCACGCTGAGACAACTTGCAGACGATGGAGTTATTTCCATCACGGGTACTAATCCCGTCGTTCGGCAAAAGTCGTTGCAAGATACCCTGAACAATCTGTTCACGTGGGCCCTCAAGCTGGGTATCGAATTCTCTACGGAGAAAACTGAAATGGTCGTTTTTTCTAGGAAGCACGAACCCGCCCAATTCCAGCTTCACCTATCCGGCAAAACGATCCAACACTCTATGTTTTTCAAATACCTGGGTGTATATTTTGATTCTAAGTGTACCTGGGGGAGACACATTGCGTATTTGAAACAGAAATGCCAGCAAAGAATCAATTTTCTCCAAACAATTACCGGAACATGGTTGGGTGCCCATCCAGGAGACCTCATCCAGTTGTACAAAACAACGATATTATCAGTGTTAGAATATGGCAGTTTTTGCTTCCGATCAGCTGCCAGGATTCATATTCTCAAGCTGGAGAGAATACAATATCGTTGCTTGCGTATAGCAATGGGGTGTTTGCATTCGACACATACGATGAGTCTCGAAGTTTTGGCAGGAGTACCCCCGCTTACTCTTCGGTTCACAGAATTATCCTCCAGATTTCTCATCCGTTGCAAGATCATGAATCCATTGGTGATTGATAACTTCGAAAATCTACTCCAACTGACTCCTCAGTCAAGTTTTATGTCTTTATACCATGAGTACCTTACCCACGACGTGCACCCTTCACCAGGCATCTCCAACCAAGTTTGCTTCCCATACTTCTGCAATTCCTCTGTCATTTTTGATCTGTCCATGCGACAAAAAATCCATGGAATCCCAGATCACCTACGCTCCGATTCTATTCCGCCGATATTTTCGGCAGAATATGGGAAAGTTAGATCTGATAAAATGTTCTTTACTGACGGTTCATTCATAAACGGGTCCACTGGCTTCGGCATCTTCAATGAAAATTCCAGTGCCTCTTTCAAACTCAAAGATCCTTGTTCCGTGTATGTTGCTGAACTGGGTGCGATATACTACGCATTGGGGATCATTGAAACATTGCCAATCGACCACTATTTTATTTTTTCAGACAGTCTCAGCTCATTAGAGGCAATCCGCTCAATGAAGGTTGATAAACGCTCATCTTATTTCCTAACTAGAATAAGACAACTATTGAGTGTTTTGGTCGAAAAATTATTCAAGATTACCTTAGCATGGGTTCCCTCTCATTGCTCGATTCCGGGGAATGAGAAAGCGGACTCGCTAGCTAAGGTGGGCGCTTTAGAAGGCACACTTTTTGAAAGGCAAATTGCTTATAATGAATTTTTCCACATTCCTCGTCAGTATACGCTCGTAAGTTGGCAGCGCATGTGGAGTGAAGATGAGTTCGGTCGTTGGTTACACACGATTACCCCTAATGTCTCGACGAGTGCTTGGTTTACGGGATTGAATGTAGGTCGTGATTTCATTCGCGTGATATCTCGGCTTATGTCCAATCACTACAACCTAAACGCGCATCTCTATCGCATTGGGCTCGCAGCAAACAATCTTTGTGATTGTGGCGATGGCTACCACGACATCGAGCATGTTGTCTGGTCGTGCATCCGGTTCCATGCTGCTCGCTCTCAGCTCTCTAGAGCACTGAGAGCACAAGGCAGACAATCGGATATCCCCGTCCGGGATATCTTAGGTAGCCGTGATCCTGATCTTCTGCTTCATCTATACCTGTTCCTCAGAAACGCCGATGTCAACGTTTAATGATGTTTCCTTCGTTGTGTCCCCGTTTCATATCCCTCCTATCCAAATGATAAACTTTTACTTAGTCGCGGCAATACATACACACACTCTTTACAGATACACGGGCCAAAGGTTGTGCAGTCCACTGATCATTCAACAAGAGCCAAAGGTTGTACCGCTTATGACAACTCTACACGAGCTGATGATTGCGCCGGCTAGTGACCATTCTATCCTGGATTCCTCGAGTCGAGAAAGACGCACCACGCTAGATATGGGGTACAGACTAGGGGGGCGTTGCTGATTAATGGTCAGCTGCATCCCAATAGGAGGTATCCCGTGTCGGGCACACGTACAGAGCATCGAAGACTGCAACATCCCAATTATGAGAATCTTTGTAATACTAACCTCGAGCCAACCGCGAGTAATCGGTTACATATTACTAACATAGTTGTAAGCAAACATTGTCGAAATATTGAACTCCCGGCCCCGTTAGGCTGACGCCATATGAGCCTTAATAAAAATATATATTTTGGATAAAAAAAAAAAAATTGCTTTATTTGCAAAAGCGGGTTTGAAGTATTTGAAGCTGTTCTAGCCATTTCCCGCTTATCTCGGCCAGAGAGCTTCGATTTACGTGAAGCTCTCTCCTTCTTACCGTATCCTTGAGAATTCGAATAAAAACCATGCACCATGGTAACCATGGTAGTTACCAATACCTACACACTAGAATATAAATTAAAGCATTATTTGTTTACAATGACACAAAGCAGCAAGATCATCACCTGGTCTTATAGAAGTTGGACAGATTGTATACGCCATATTTGCAGCTGCGAGCAACCTACTCTCCGAAAATGTTGGATTGACGCGTCTGGAATATTTTCGAGCATACAACCCTGATGAGCGCTTCGAGACCATATTTACCCTCAAATTTTACAACCATTTCATTTCTCCCACGATCAAGTGGCAAATTAATAAAATCAACATCAAGGGCGTTTTGTTAATCATCATAATAACAGATTTTACTGCATGAATGATATTAAGCATACAACATCTTCATTAGAGTGACCATAAAACTGATAAAATGTATCCATCGCATAACTCATGACGGAGGCTCCATCCCCATATGTCTACACCTGGAGTCCAAACGTCAGGCGAACCTTCTGGGCGGATTTATCGGCATGCTCAATCGAATAAATTTTAATGAAATCACCTCTCCGAACAACAGCCTCGTCGGATGTACGTATGCAAAGATTCCACGGAGGATTTAATTTCGATCAAAGTGGTAATATATACCAGCAACAAGAAGAGAGGCTTAAGACGAAAAGCCATTGTCGGAATCCTTCCATCTCGCTTTCTGTGATGCCAATCAAAACGAAACTAGCGTTATATAGCGCGAAATATAAACACACACATCAGGTCAGAATATCGCAGCATATATATGTGGTGCGACCCTTTCTCATTTGTATCGACTTTGGGAGGATGGCAGGAAAGGGGACACAGTAGAAGAAGAAGAAGAAGAGGTAGAGAAAAACCACGTAACGAGAGCAATCTGAGAAGGCAAATCTCGTTCCACAGGATCTGCGGCTCGAATCGATGCGGACCATCAGCAGCACAAGAAGTGGGAATAAATTCGCATAAAAACCTTTAATTTATAGCCCTGAGACCAGTTCTTCTCGAGCGAGTTTCCTTGCAGCAGCATCGGCAGCAGCTCGATATTGCGACAGGCAGCCCGCCACGCTTAAGAAAGAAGTTATGACCAAGATGTTCTGCTTGTTTTTTACCCCCTTCTTATAACTGCGATTGCTCAGACCGGATTAGCAGTTGGTATTCGCCGACAACGTCGAGTAGGGGGGGATTATTGCACATTTTACACTGCTAAACTTTTCCAATAAACAATACTCATTACATTCTGCGACATAAGCTCGGACATGTTTGGTGGATTTCGGAAATTTGATATGTTTGAATCGATCGTTGTTTCCCGCAAATTCACGTGATTATCAAGTCCCCCAGAACCTGTTTCCATTTCACAGTGTACGAAAGGCAAGAGAAAGGCGTGCAGACACGGATGCTGGATATAATGGTATCGGCGAGATGAATCTTTGTGACGCCAAGCTCTCTTAACTGGAATACTTGAGTATAACGCACCTGCTCTGCCGCTGGCTTCGAGGGCAACCTGTCCCCATGAGTACCCCTGCGGGCCAATTGGTCTCTTCGGCTTCGGCTTCGGATCGGAATCGGCCGCGGTCGGGCACGCGAATTGTAATTTTTTATTGCCCCGTGATTGGTCACGTCTTTTACAACGGAAAAATAACAACAGAAGCGTACTGAAAGAAAAGTGCGTACCCAGACTTGAAGGTTTTATTTTATGTTTTCCTCTCACGAAGAGATATGTGCAGGTTTTTTTAATGCTGCTGCTGCGGCTATCGATGACCGATGAAATGAAGCGTCGTCGTTTTATTTTTTTTCAATTTTGCCACAGAACAGCTCATGTCGAAGGCTTGATCGTAAGTTAATTGAGAACGGAGCGTATTTAAATTTCATAGCCTGCAAATCGATGCAATTTTAATGAGTGAATATATATTACTCTCTGTGCGCTAAGCGGTGAGTGGGAATGCCAGTGCAAATAATTTCAATATTTTATGATACCGTATAAGAGATTGGATTTTAATCGATTCCATATTTGTTTAAATCTAGTGGGAATGCTGCACTTCAGCCCATATTTTATTTTTATCATAACTCACAGCAATTTACGTTTTACTGAGTTAGATAGAGTTGTATTTACTAATTTATAGCTACGGTACAAAACAAAATTCAAATCACGCGATATATTGAAAAACTTTTTTTTTATACCACCACTCTTGAATTAAGATACCCATCAACGAAATAAAAATGAGATCGTAATGTACCTAAAATATTAGTTTTTTGGCGACTCCAGCGTTTAATTGTAAAGTAAAATTGGATCATGAGTATAATAAAGAATTAACATAAAGGCTAACTAAAAATAAAAGCAACGCCCCACGAATCTAAGGAATTGTGTCACCTACAGAATTTTGTATAGTGTCAAAAGAAAAGTGGTATGATAACATTTTTGACGTAGGATTTCGTCTCTCGGAAACATATCTTCTTCTTCTTCTTCTTCTTCTTCTTCTTCTTGGATGGTACTAATGTTCCCAGTGGATCCTTTGCCTTATCAACGTAGATGTTACTTGCGTCATTTACATGATGCATTGATACGATTTGTGCGTCATTCGATCTCGGTACTTCATAACAATTTTTTCAATGTATAAAATAATACATGTCATGAAACTAACTATAGAACAATTAAAAAATCTCAACCGTTATCCAAACGGAAATGCGATGCGATGCGAATAATACCCAACAACCGAACTGAACGGTTCTTTCCACGGCCACCAAATCATTATCAAAGAGTTTTACTGTGTAATTCTTCAAACATATTCAAAATGAAATCATACCAAAAATCGCCAGTATGCTCTGAGAGCTATCAGAAAATGAGTTCAAGGTGGAATGAAGAATCGGAGGCCTGTATTATATTTTAAAGTATCCACGGTATCCAAATGCTTACTAAGACAACGGTAGTCCCACGTTTTACGTTTTTACTACCTGCGATGTAAAACTGCAACGAAGGCAGCCGAAAAAAATCGTGTAGTTTATGGACCCGATATTATAACGATTCGCACAGCACAGCTTTGGTTTGATCGATTTCGTTTTGGTGTATTGGCTGTCGAAGATACATCCCGTACTGGTAGGCCAATCGTCGTGAAAACCGATGAAATCATCCAAGTAGACCGGCATGTGAGCACTCGCCCGATTGACCAGGAACTAGGTATAGACCATAAAACCGTTTGGAACCATTTGCAGAAGATTGGATTCCAAAAAAAGCTGGATGTATGGGTTCCACACGAGTTGACGCAAAAAAATCTTTTAGACCGAATCAACGCAACGATGCACTGCTGAAACGGAACGAACCCGACCCATTTTTGAAGAAGATGGTGACTGGTGATGAAAAGCGGATCACGTACGACATCTTAAAGCGAAAAAAGTCGTGGTCGAAGCGCGGTGAGCCGGCCCAAACCATCGCCAAGCCCAGATTGACGGCCAGGAAGGTTTTGCTGTGTGTTTGGTGGAATTGGAAGGGAATCATCCACTATGAGCTGCTCAACTATGGCCAGACTCCAAACTCGGTTCTCTACTGTGAGCAGCTTGACCGTTTGAAGCAGGCGATTGACCAACAATTTCTATTGATCATATTGATTGAAATGATCAATAGAAATGGTGAAACGGCCCATATGTGACTTAAATTGGATGATTTTAAGTATGTTAAATAAAGCGTCAATTTTCGATCAGAAATATGACATTTCTTTTTCCCCAAACCTATATATTCAGACGGTTCTATATTAGGATGATATTATAGCATTCGGCACGTAACGTAACCTACATGGCACGTTTCATGCAAGACAAATATTATTGTCAATAAACAATGATCCCATCGTAAATCTTATAAACTCCTTTAAATTCTGCTCAAGGATAATTTGTGACATCGACACGAAAAAAAAATAAATTTTTTTGCGTCTACTACACAAAAGTTTTCAAACCTGCCTTTCGATTTGCGATGCGATTAGTGAACAATTAATCATCAAAGACGAAGTGTAAATTTTTCATTCAAATATCTGTGTAGGATCTTTCAATACGTCATAGGAATCAATTGAAAGCTGGTTGATGAGGCTATTTGATTTTCTGTTGAATTAGTTGGCAAAAATTGTCAAAAATGTCTCAAATTGTTTCATACACAAGATCTTTGATAAAACAAAAAAAAATCTTCTCGATATTTTTGTCCACCACACACACCAAGATAAAAATTTGTTCATAAAATATTCCAAAACATTAGAGGGTAAGCTTTAAAATGATGTACATCCCATATTTATGAGTTCGCTCGATGTGCAAAAAAATTGTATATAATATTTTTGACATTGTAAAACAGTTTTTGTTTTATTTTGCAAAGGCCGCTTCTGAAGTTCTGTCACTTCTTACTTTTGACTACTTATAAAAACTACAAAAAGCACGTGCGGAAGAGATTCACAGGTATAGAAAGTCATTACGGTTATTCAATAATGTGCTTAAGAAATCTTAACGTTCCAATATAGTACTATATATGTTCGTATAAATCATCAAAATGTAAGTGGAGAAACCCGTACAGGGTGTTACTCAGTGTAATTATTTGAAAGTGTGATAGAGAGTCATATTTGACGAAAAAAATCTTTATATGCATATAGTCAAATATCAACTGGGGTAGGGTTATTGAACTTGTCTTGAGCCTAAAGTATCTTGAACTGACTCTGATTCAGAACGCTACTTGGAACGATTCTGTGTCGATTGTTTCAATCGACCTATTTAAAAGTATCAAACCGTTCTACAATTCGTTTTTAATCGAAAGCTGATATTTGACTATATGCATAGAATTATTTTTTTCCATCTCCATATTCCCCTCTATCGCACCTTGAATATTTGCACTGAGTAACATACGAGGGCGGTCCGATAAGTACTTAGCCTTATCGCCCGATGGTGTCAGTATCGCAAGAGAGATTACTTATAGTGTAGCACATTCTCGTAAACGGCTACTGTCAAAATTTCAGCCGAATTGGACTTGTAGTTTTGTTTTGACCGTGTGTGGAAGCGGGCGTGTCCGTGGATTTTAGAAAAAATGGAAATTCCACTGTCGCCACGAATTACACTACGAACTGCTGCCCTATCCACCGTATTCTCAAAATTTGGCCCCGGGCGACTTTTTTTTTGTTTTCAAACATGAAAAAGTCACTCGCCGGGAAGAAATTTGAGTCGAATGATGAGGTCATCGCCGCCCCGGAAGCCTACTTTATAGACCTCGGGAAAACGTATTTTTCAGATGGATTTAAGAAGTTGGAGCATAGCTGGGTCAAGTGAATCGAGCTGAAAGGAGACTATGTTGAGAAATAAATCGCCACTTTTCCAAAATTTTGTTTTTTTTGTAGGCTAAAAGAACATATCGGACTGCCCTCGTTGATAAACTATAGGGGAAGGGAGGGTAAGCCCGCCACTGAGAATAAGACCGGCACCCCCTGAGTTTTACTAGAAAACTCTGATTAACTACGTTTTTGAATACTCTACATGTTAGTATTTATTATTTTAGACATTTTCAATCACATCGAACCCACCGTGATCCGTCAATTATCAAAATATGAATCAAAACAAACGCGAGTGCCGATGATATGTAGCCGGATGGCATACAAAAGGCTGGCATACAAATTAAACACAATTTTCTGCATTACTCGGGAATTAATCAAGCAAATGAAACCAAATTTGGCATGTGAAGGTTTTAGGGGACATGAAACATTTCTAAGGTGGTTCAACACTCCTTCCACCTTTCTGAGAGAGGGGGGGGGAATTCTGACATAGAAATAAACACAAATTTCTGCATAACTCGATAACTAATCAAGCAAATGGAACCAAATTAGGCATATTGAGGTTTAGAGTGCAATAAATGTTTCTATGATGGTTAGACTCTCTACCTCCTTCTCTAAGGGGGGGGCTACCATACAAATGAAATACAAATTTCTACATTACTCGAGAATAATCAAGCAAATGAAACCGAATTTGGCATGTGAAGGTTTTATTTTTTTTTTAATTCGTTTATTTTTACAGGCTCAGTTACTTAAGTTTAAAGGAGCCGAATTCTTAAATATAATTTTAAAACTATGTATATAAACAATTTTCTTACATCTATGGTTAGTAAGGTGGAAAACCGATTACTCGCGGTGTACTCGAGTTTAGGAGGGTGACATATTTTTAGGAGAAGGATGGGATATAAGGAAATTGTAATAATGTTGATGAACACTCAATTTATAAATCTATTCGTATATCTATAGTGTATTTACATTTCAACTTATTCTACTATTTATAGCAAGGGGACGAATTACCCGCAAAGGAAGGAAAGGAGGGTATAAGGATGTAGGGGCAATCACACACGAAGATCTATAGCTTTAAGGAAAACATATATATGGGACATGTAATCAAGGTCTAACCGAGCCAACACATCTCTCACCGGCACATTGGGCTGTCTTCCTCGGGCCCGAAGGGAGTTTTTTAAATTCGATCTGGCGACCAGATACACCTCGCACGACCAAATAATGTGCTCGATGTCGTGATAACCTTGGCCACAAACGCAGAGATTGCTGCTGGCAAGATTGAAACGGAAGAGTAGTGCATCTAACGAACAGTGATTGGACATGAGTCGGGAGAAGGTGCGAATAAAGTCCCGACTCAAGTCCAGACTTTTGAACCACGGTTTGAGACTAACCTTAGGGATAATCGAGTGAAACCACCGGCCCAATTCATCTTCATTCCACTTGCGTTGCCAGTTAGTGATGGTATTTTTGCGGACTAAGAATTCATTGAAGGCGATTTGACGCTGATAAATATCGCCTTGTGAAGGTTTTAGGAAGCAATGAATATTTCTATGGTGGTTAGATACTCCTACCGCTCTCTAAGGGTGGGCTGTCATACAATATTCCAACCAAACATGCCGATTGAAAATCGGAAAACTCTGAAGGTAAAAGAGAAAATTCGGAAAATTTAATTCCCATTTGTTCTACAATTACATAGTGAAAAATGCTGTTAGTCCATTTGATGCTTGCGCTAGCGAAAATGATCTTGAATCAATTGATACTAGGAATTATATAGTAAAAAGTAAATTCAACGGGGTCGAATAGAAGATCAATCAATGAACAGTTCTGAGGTTGGGCCCTTGAACTTACTCATAGTAAGAAAACGTAAATGTTTGAAGGAATTGATTACAAAAACAAATTTTGGGCGGGACGAAGTTTGCCGGGTCAGCTAGTAACAGATATTTGTTTGACAACGATGATTCGAAAATTCGAAAATTCAATTTGTAAACGTAAAGAGAATTATTTCATGAAGGTAAGTTCAATTGAAATGTATACTTTGTTTTGATCAGCGCTGCATAATGTTTAATTAATAAATATAAGTAATAAAATTCTACAACAAAAACAGAACGAAAATTAATAAGCCCGTTACAGAATAAAAACACGTTCAGTTATGATGATAACAATAACTGTTAGAACAGTTCAAATTGTAAATTAATTTGAATGCACACGTATTACAATAAATAGAAATAGAATAAATCTCAGAACATTTGTTGTAAATATTTCATACACATGACATCCAATCTATGAAAACATCTTATGACAAATATCGTTTATTGTTTATGTGTACAATAAATTAGGTAAATTGATTCTAAGTTCATTATTGATTGTAAGTATATATTTTATATGTGTCATCAAAGAAATCAATATGAATGATGGAAATCATGCAGGCAATCCCATATAAACCGTGAACATAACTCTACAGCCATATAAGCCGAAACTAACGTGTCCTCGAACCCAATCATTCAACTTTCACTCTCGTTGTCTCATCTTCTCGTCGTTCGTAATCATTATCTGCTTCGATCTCACTCATCAACAGCTTCTCTTTTATGTCGCCCACCATCCCGTGCCATCACAGGCCGGGGACACGGGGGTCTGCTTCATTCATCATTCGAGAAAACTTAGATCTAGAAAACAAGACAGCGCCGCAACTTCCTTCAATTGTCACATCAATCGAGCGCAGCAGCATTGTCATTCTAGCGCAACCCAATACCCGCTCCGATATTCGACAATGGTTCAAAAACAAGGAGACCCACCTCGACACAACGTATGTCATTTATCATCACGCGATATTGGGTTTTGAATAGCGATTCTGAGAATTTTGACAGCCATCACCATTCGGTTTTGGTTGGGAGGCTAGAATGTCACGCTTCGGGATATGGAGGAAGAGAAGAAGACGCAACGTGCATTCCCGGTGATAGCCACAAAAATACCTACGTATAGAATAACCACTTCCAGCGAAGTAACGATAACTCAAATGGGCTGGAAATGCACTTTTCCAAAAAAAAAAACAAGAGAAAAAAACCAGCAGGAGACATTCCGGTGTTGGTGCGATATGCCATTCTTCAGTGGCCTTCTCACGCGAAACTGTAGCCACAGTCGTTGTTCTTCAGGGAAGAGATATGTCTTCCACTTATCGGTTATTATGTTACACAGTAATGTGTACAAGATGACGAATAAGATTTAATAGCATTAGCATTAATAGCTTTGAATGCTCTTTCTGTTCGAGTAAATTCTTCAAGTGGCTCTCGACGGACAGAGCGCCATAAGTGAGGTTATCAACACTTATCATGGATTTGTTCAATGACATCAACTTGCAATATGGAATGATCAGAAGGTGTTAATGTGTGCAACTGGAAATATTTAACTACAACAGTATTAACTATCTCTCGTACCAAACAACCGTTGAATGATGCATATCTGCAGTGATGTCTTTGCCTCTGAAATGAATTCGTAAATAAGCGCTGAAATAAAATACGACTCCGAATGGTTATTATAGTTATTATGACCGCTTTTCTCGTGTCATGGTATTTGTGGTCGAACTCCTCCGAAACGGCTCGACCGATTTTGATGAAATTTTACACAAACAATTGGAATGTATGACTACCGCCTATGCGACCAATGGACAAACTTTTGGAAATAGTATGTATTAAAGAATCATAGGAAAACGAATGTAGTACTATACGATAAAACAATTTTTCATCATTCTAGTTAAATAGGCTGATCAAACGTACCATTTTTAACGGGACAGTACCGTATTTTAGACTATTTTTTATTGTCCCGTCTTTTTATCAATTTGTTCCGTATTTTGAGTATAAAGAGAACAATTTGTCTTGTTGTAGTTCGCGATTTGTTCAAAAACCCGTACCTCAAACTATGGCTGCTTTTTACTAGAGATCGATTAGTGATCGGCTTTGTTGGAGAGAAAATGTCGCTGAAGTTGTTTTTTAGATAATTTTATAAGAAACTAGCTGACCCGGCATACTTCGTCCCGCCCAAAATTTGGTTTTTGTTATCAATTCCTTCAAACATTCACGTTTTCTTACTATGAGCAAGTTCATGGGTCCAATTGCAGAGCTGTTCATTGATTGATCTTTTAATCGACCCCGTTGAATTTACCTATCACTATAAAATTCCTAGTATTTCTAACAAAATTCATCATTATAATATCAAATTATTTTCAGACACGATTCTCGTTCAAGATTTTTCAACCACTTGCAAATAACATGTTTCTCCGTTACATTGAATAAATGTTTTATACAGAAAATATGATAGAATAAAGACAGTCTTAAATCGGACAATTCCTTCCTCGAGTTTCATCACATTAAAATCCATTTCCAGCTTCGAACAAAGATCAATTTCGCTAACGCTAACATCAAATGGAATAACAGCACTCTTCACTATGAAATTGTAGAACATATGGGAATTTAATTTTCCGAATGTTCCCTTTTACCTTCAGAGCTTTCCGAAAATTTTCAATTGTTATGTTTGGAGGGGTGTCATACCATCATAGAAACATTTCTCATACCCAAAAACCCTCACATCCCAAATTGTGCTTGATTAGTTCTCGAGTTATGCAGAAAATTGTGTTTCATTTGTATGACAGCCCACCCTTAGAGAGCGGGAAGAGCATGTAACCACCATAGAAACATTTATTGCATCCAAAAACCTCCACATGCCAAATTTGGTTTCGTTTGCTTGATTAATTCTCGAGTTATGCAGAAATTTGTGTTTCTTTTCTATGGCAGCCCCCCACCCCCTCTCCTCAGAAAGGCGAGAACCACATTAGAAATGTTTCTTGCCCCTTAAAACCTCCACATGGCAAATTTGGTTCAGTTTGCTGGATTAGTTCTTGAATTATGCATGCATTGTATTGCACCCTTAAACCTCCATATGCTTAATTTGGTTACATTTGCTTCATTAATTCTCGAGTAATGTAGAAACTTGTGTTTCATTTGTATGGCAGATCCCCTCCCCCACCCTTAGAGAGGGGGGGGGGTTTGTTGAAGAATCTAACCACCATAGAAACATTTTTTGCACTCTAAAACCTTCACATGCCAAATCTGGTTGCATTTGCTTCATTAATTCTCGATTAATGCAGAAATTTGTGTTTCATTTGTATGGCAGCCCCTCCTTAGAGAGACCCCCCCCCCCCTTTACACCCCTTAGAGAGGGGGGTGGAGAGTCTAACCACCATAGAATCATTTATTGCATCCTTAAATCTCCATATTCCAAATTTCGTTGCATTTGCTTGATTGATTCCCGAGTAATGTGGAAATTTGTGTTTAATTTGTATGGCCTTAGAGAGGGGGGAGGGGTCTCAAACTATCACGAAAACCTTCCCCGGCCCCAAAAACCCCTACATACCAATTTTCCATAAGAATCAGACAGACAGACAGACAGACAGATAGACAGAAATCCATTTATATATATATATATATATAGATTGGATTTCTGTCTATAAATTTTTTAAAAGGTATGAAAAATGTTGATAATGCGTTGGAATACATTGAATAATTGTGGATTGTATTAAAGTTCATTCCTAAACGGTCAGATGTTCAAAGGTAGCATTAGTAAAAAAAATCTGTTCAAATAGATGAACATATTTTGTTTGATAAGTCGACAATGGTTGAAGGAATTATAATTTTTAAGATAAAAATATGGAACGAAGAATCGCTGCCAGTTGCAAATCGGAAAGAAATTCTATATTTACAGAAATAGAAAACGAATGTTTAGAGTGTAATAGTTCGTGAAGCTAACGGAATATAGAGTAATTTTACACAAATTATGTCGACCGCTGCCACGACACTTCTCATTTTTTTTAAATTTTGTACGTATGGTGGCAGGTACCAAAAATCACTATTTTCATTATCCAATTTTATTACCAATTTTATTTACGACGGATTTTTTATAAGGGCGTATCTAGAATCATTGACCCTTCTTTGCCAAAAATAATAACTCGGAATGCAGACGTCTGCTTAAAATATGATGTACGGCAAAGTTGTTGATAAATAAATGGACTATTTTGTTTTGACCAATCACATTTTAAATGTTCAACTCAAGTTTCGAGTGAGATTTTATAACGTTGTACTTAAAATTTCCTTTTTCTCAAATAGTTCATTGATTTCCCAACAATTTGGATTTTTTTTTTTTTTGCCAAAAAAGGTCAATTATAAAAAGCCCCTCATAAAAATCAATCGTGGTTTTGAATAGTTACCACAAGGTTCAGAAATTTTAGAAGGATAGTCTCCAAGACTCGACCGCATTGTTAACGTAAGGTTACAAAATTATTGTCGGCGAGAACAAGCGTTGCGGAACAAACTTTCATCTTCAGTTTACTCAGAAGAACACAGCTTTATTAAATCTGGCTCAAAACACGTTGGACTTTGAAGCCACTTTAACCCGGAAAGAAAGTACAGCATTCTCTGTGTTTTTCATTTTCCAGTTCAAGTAGCTTTTACATTTGCATCCCTTCAGCTTAGCACGAAATACGTCTGGAGCGCAAAGCGCCATCGAAAGCACTTAGACCCCTCTCGACGAGATTCCCAATAAAACACATGTGAGAACCGGTTGCCAAAAGCATCCAATTTAAGATACTCTGCATCTTGACGCCACTATTAACACGAAAACTATGCTCAGATTCACCTATCGAACAAAATTGCACTGCTGTTTGCTTTTTCTTCCATTCTTCCTATGTATCGTGTAAAACATTTCAACATAAGGAAAACATGTGCTCCCAAGTTTCGTTATTTCAAATCCTTTGCAGATTAGAGAATCACCATGAATACGTCAAACAAATTTTAGAAAATTCCCGATTCGATTGGTGTGCAAATTTTAACGTTAATTCTATTTCATCCGATCGTAAACTGTTTTCTGTTGATAGACATAGACTGCATAAAAAAAGTCACAGGAGGATTGTGTCTGAGACACGACCGTATAGTTGACGTAGGATTCCGTTGAACTATCTGTTCATTTTGGATATGTTTGAAGAATTAAACTCTTTAATAATGATTTGGTGGCCCTGAATAGGGCCGTTTTTTTTGGAAAACAATTTGTTGAATTTGTCGATAAACTCAATAATCTGGGTGTTATATTTACATCTAATTTGTCATGGGATGTTTTCATCAATTCTCAATGTGGTAAGATCTACGACGCATTGAAACGTTTGTATTTAGTGACTAGGAATTTGGGAATATCCACGAAAATAAAATTATTGAAGTCGTTAATTCTTCCTCATTTTTTGTACGGAGATTTCATTTACACTAATGCTTCTGCGGCCGCACTCAACAGACTAAGGGTTGCTTTGAATTCATGTGTAAGATATGTCTACAATTTATCGAGATATTCCAGTGTTTCACACCTACATAGCACTTTATTAGGATGTAGTTTCAATTTTATGTGTATCGTACATTCATAAACTCCTTCAAAATTGTTAATGTAAATGTAAATTGTTATGAGAAACACCAGAACGATGAGTTTTTTAATTCCACAACATTTATCTGTTTACTATGGGCAATCAATGTTAGTGCGAGTTTTTATATATTGGAATCGCTTATCACCTACTCTTAAATCGTCTACAACTTTTTCTAGCTTCAAAAAGGGACTACTCGGGGAACTTGATCGCTTGGAATAAAGGATTTGCTTGGATTAAATTCAAAATTCAGGAACTTGCTATGGTAGTCAATTTTATATATTTATATATTAAGTTAAGTTAATTTTTTTTTCATCCCACCACAGTGTTACGTAGTTACGTAAAAGTTATTTTTTCTTAAGTTACATGAATAAAAATCAAACCAAATCAAATCAAATAAAATTTAAATTTTATTTGCTAGAACCAATCGTGTTACTCACCTCACTTGCAATATAAAAAATGCCCCAACTCTCATATATTTACAAAGCCGATTTCCCCCGGCCTTGAAAATCCATTGTTGTCGGCATCTAAGCTAGCTAAACAGCTTAAAATGCCCAGAAATACCGTATGGCGTGTTATCAAGCAGTACAAGGAAACATTGACGACGGCTCGGAAGCCGCATTCGAAGCGTCGGAGTGGAACTGTCGACCGGAAACTGCGTGGGAAAGTCATCAAGGCCGTCAAGAGGAATCCCAATCTTTCAGACCGCGATTTGGCCAATAAGTTCCAGGCCGCTCACAGTACGGTGCGACGAATTCTTCTCCGGGAAGGAATAAGGTCATTCCGAGCCAGCAAACAGCCAAATCGGACGCTGAAGCAGAACAATGTGGCCAGAATCCGTGCTCGAAAGCTGTACGACCAAGTGCTGACCAAGTTCGACGGATGTATTCTGATGGACGATGAGACCTACGTGAAGGCGGACTTTGGGCAAATCCCAGGTCAAAAATTTTATTTGGCGACGGCTCGGGGGGATGTACCTGCAAAATTTAAGTTCGTGTTTGCGGATAAATTCGCCCGCAAGTACATGATTTGGCAGGGGATATGCAGTTGTGGACAGAAAACCAAAGTCTTTCTCACTGACAAGACAATGACATCAGAAGTCTACAAAAAAGAGTGCCTACAGAAACGGATTCTGCCGTTTATTCGTGCCCACGACCGTCCAGTAATGTTTTGGCCGGACCTCGCAAGCTGCCATTACAGCAAAACGGTTATGGAATGGTACGCAACGAACGGGGTCAGCGTAATACCGAAGGACCTCAACCCCCCAAACTGCCCCCAGTTCCGGCCGATAGAGAAATACTGGGCAATCACGAAGCGGAGGCTTAAGTCAAAGGGAAAACTTGTTAGGAACATGACTCAAATGAAGAACTGGTGGAATCAAATCGCCGAAACGGTGGACGAAAAGGGTGTGCGCCGCCTAATGTGCCGTATTACGGGAAAAGAACGAGAATTTCTTCGAAACAGCAATGAATATTTTTTTTAATTTTTTTTATGAAAGAGTAATGAAAATGCTACATTTGTATGAAAAACAAATTATGAATTCGTTAATAAATGACTGAACTACACGCAATTGTTTGTGTTCCAATATGAAATGGAGCAGACTTTACCATGCGCACAGAACTACGGCCCAATGGCTATCGAGAGAGTAATTTCTGTTTTTATTTGTATTTTGACATGCGAGAGCTCTACTTAAAGACAGAGTGACTCGAAAGTCATTAAATTCTTCAAGAATTAGGGGACTATCAATACGGCATCTATAGTCAATAGTTAAACTACTAAACAAGCAGGTGACCACTTTGCCCCCCATGACCAATTTGCCCCCACTACCCCTACGTCGATTAATCGATCCAAGCCCAGAGCAAAAAAAGAAGTACGGCCACTGCAGTTTTATCCTGGAAATCAATCATTGTCATTGACGCTCCCCTAAACTCGTAAACGAAACTCAATGCCTTCAACGCGAATTCCGAAGCTTCCTTTACGAGTGTAGGGGAATTTCAAATTCAAAAAAATTTCAAAAATCGGGGATCACTAAGCACCCCTTACTTTTATGTATTTGCAAGGCCGATTTCCCCCAGGCAACTCGGTCTTGATGTCTCTGTTAGGGAACCGCCGCATGTGTTGTCAATTTCGACCAATCAGATGTGGGTACTTCCGTTAGGATAGGGGTTGAGATTTTTCAATTGTTCGATAGTTAGTTTCATGACATAGATTATTTTATTCAATATAAAAAAATGTTATGGAGTGCCGAATTCGATTGACCCAAAAATTTCATCAATCCATCATGAAATGACTGAGCAATACGTGTTTGAAATTGGACAATTTTCAAGATGTGCTCCATTTTCATTTTTCAATTTGTATCCCAATATGTTCCCGAAAGACGTAATCCTACGTCAAAATGGAAGAATGTCGCGTCAAAATCAGCTGTTCTATATTGTGTGTCTAACTACTGGTACCGCATCTGTTAAAAGATTTTTTTCTGCCGTGAAAAATATGTGGACAATGGAAATGTAACGACTCAATGCTAAAACCATGAAAGTTATGATAATTGTCAAACTGAAGTCCGATCTGGAATGTGACAAATTTCATGATAAAACTTCCAAAACTCAAAATCTCTTTCATGACGTCATTTCTTCGTCTAAATATTCGTTGTAGAGAACAAAGCATCTAAGAATGTTTGATTACATTGTTTTAAACTCAGTTTTAATCATTCAATAAAATTCTTCGAAAAAAAATTTTTTTTGGCTTACCTGTCCCGTTTTCGTACCTGAACTATTTGGTCAGCCTACAGTGAAATCATATTATAAAAAAATATAATTATGAGATACAAAATACTTGATAAGTAAAAGATTTTTAGATCAAGATTTAAATATCGGAGAATGTTCGAAGGAAATCGACACCCTGTTAACCCTTTCACGTACAACATCGAGTCTCACTTGATGTGAAATGATTGTACCAAACCGTACAACATAGAGTCTCTCTTCGTGGTGCGCTGAGACGGCGCAAGGCGCTGAGACGCGCAGCAGAATTGTGAAATTACTCGATGCTGGACACATCGAAGAGTTTGCGTTAGATCCGATCTTTTGGAAATTAAACCGTACGTGAAGGGGTTATATAGTCTTTATTTTTGATACGGAATTCACTCATGTAGGAGTACCGGTAAGTTCATTAATATTTTTTTTTAAATTCATGCTTTATTCTGCAAAAATGGTTACAAATTTAATATTTCAAAGTATTGCACATCGCTAGTCACAAGTTTCTCCCATCTTACTTTTTTTCACGAATCCCTTAGCGGAAATAATCGGGTGGTTCGTCGGCTAACCGACTTCATCAAAACTGGAGAAGTGCTGGTCAACCAGACCATGTTGCATCGATCGAAAAAGGTAGTAATCGGACGGAGCAACACTCCCCGCAAAAACACTCTCGTTGGTACGAAATTCGACATATTCGAAGTGGCAAAAAACTATGTTGTTTACGCTTCAACTTTTTGACATACACTGAAAAAGACGCGCAATGACAGTAGCTTTCCAACGAATGTCTGAAAATTTGATTTACTGGAATAATAATCAAGTTACGCCATCTGTTGTAAAACCGAAGAAACTTACCGGTACACCGTTACATACTTCAATTACACCGAGGTATAAGAACTATCTTTAGCGGGAATAACATGACGTTGTTGGTACGACTGAAGAATGAATATGAATGAAATATCGGGTTTTTTAATAAGAGCGCTACAAAAGTTTTTTTTTAAACAAAGCAAAAACGGTTTTGGATATCAATGAAATTCTTTATTCATGTGAAAGTACATTTGATGCCATTATGTATTGTCTGAAAGTACATATACCCAGCTTGGCGAAGAATCCGGCCCTGACCGAGTAAATACATCTCATCATCCACATTGCGTAACGCAATAGGAGAGAGATAACCACAATCATCGCACAATCATCAACTGCCGTATTATTTTTCGTATTAAATCGTATTAGCAGCAGTGAGATCGATCGGAGAGAGATAAAAATCCTCGGCTTATCTCAACGAGAAAACATCGCAAAACCCAACCGATAATCCTGGGGAACTCGTATCGGACGAAAGAGTTGAGTTGATTCAACACCTCCAAACCAACCACACGACCCAGGCTCACCAAACAAGTTTATTCCTTTTTAATTGTTCTTCGTTGTAAATTTGTGCCTTAATTTTGTGTTGTAAATTTGTGCCTTAAAGCGGTAATTTTCTTATTCATCAGATGTTAAATGTAAAATTAAATGTTAATTTTTAAAATAAATAGTTTGTGAATTATATGTAATATTGTGAATGTAATAAAAAGTGTGTGAAACTATTAAACGCGAAAGAATCTTGTTATCAGTCCCCATCTATGTGAGGGAGAAGCCACCGGAATATCGAAGGAAGGACCCACAACTCCCCCACATGTATGGAACTCGATTTCTTTTGCATGGCCACCACGGGTATGCTTGCAGAAGTCCAGACGCTGAATTCAATTTTCGAGGGGTTTCAAGCATAAATCGGCCGATACTGCTGCAATTTCACGTTCGATATTCGTACGAAGTTCATCAATCGTCGCTGGCTTGTTGGCATAGAGCCGCATTAGAATTTTCATTATAGCCGCGGGCCGCAATGGTTTTCACTACTTTCACTACCCAAACGTTTCTAACTCTTATGAACTCACGCGTACATACATCCCATTTTCTCCAATACTCTTGAAAAAGTTTCCAGCAGTTAAGCCGAGTTTTTACGTTGTCAGTTACTCGGTTACGAGTAAACGCCAAACGATCCGAAGAATTACGAAAGTACCCATACCACGAAATCTGACAATTGATTTGCATGTACGGGGCTACTCGCTTCCGAGCTACTTCAAAGTTTCTTGGCTACTCGCCCGTTAACCCCATACATATAAGTCAAATGTCAAATTACATGGTATGGGTACTTCCGTAATTCTTCGGATCACTTGACGTTTACTCGCAAATCAGGCTGCGGGGCGCATGAGCAACGCCGAAGGGCCGCATGATGGCCACCACTGGCATAGACCATAGGCTTGACGTAGCCCAACAGGAAATAGTCTAATGGCGTCAAATCTTACGACAGAGGCGGCCAATTGACTGGGCCATTTCGTGAGATAACACGCTTACCAAACTTGGTTTTCGATAAATCGATTGTTAAACTCACTGTGTGGCTTGTGGTGCTGTCCTGTTGAAACCCCAAGCCCAAGTCCATATCATCCAATTCGGATCAAAAATATTCGGTTATCATTGAGCGGTAGCGATTCCCATTCACACTAACGTGCCGGTCTTGATCATCACGGAGGAAGTACGGCCCAATGACGCCGCCGGACTATAAGCCGCACAAAACGGTAATGGTCAAGCGGCTTCAGTTCTTGTGTCAATTTGATCTTGTAACTTGCCCAAGATCTTTACGCAAAATTCCCTACAACGACGTCACAAAGATGCCCAAAGCTTAAGAACGACGTATGAAGGACAGATCTGGGTCTTCTTCAATTGATGCGCTAGCGGCAGCAATATTCTCAACACTACGGGCATTTCTTTGTCCCACTGGCACAAGAACATTTTGTACTGTGCCTGTGGATTCAAATTTTTCCACTATCCGCTCAATTGTTGATCTGGCAGGACGATTATGAATTTCGGTAGTAAATTTTAATAATCTTGAATCGTTGTTGGATCGTACATCTTTTTATTATGAAATGGCAAACCTTACTGAAGAGAAATGTCAAGAGAGCGGGAAAAAATATGGCGTCGTTTACTGTTATACCACAATAATTCAAAACAATGGACGTAGTAGTTCACATCCAACAGGGGATAAAATCTCCTATTGCATTTTTGTTAAGCGAAATATTTATCAGTTTCGGAGAGGGATAAATCATTAAATTGAAAATTATGAATGGAAATTTTCCCTATGACATATGCGTTTTAAGTAACAAAGTAACACTTTTTTTTTGCAAATTTCTTGAATTCAAATCTGTGATTTTATATTAGGTTGGGGATAAAATAATCCAGTATTTTTCGGCAAAATTCAAACTATTTTAACATGCTTCGGTTTGTCCGATTTGGGAGAAATATGCATGGTTTTGTTGTAAAAATTGGTACCTTTCTAAATGTAGCTTCATGATGTCTCCATCACAGGAGTTTTGTTCCTTATTAGCGAAAAACTCTAGCAATAGGTTTTTACAAGCCTCTCTTGCTCCCAATTTCTTATCACTCTGGAAATTTTGCAATGCGAAAAAAAGGTGGTAATCGCTTGGTGCCAGGTCCGGGCTATATGGTGGATCCGTTAAAACATCCGAATCAAGCTTTCAGAATAATGTGGCCTTGCGTTGTCCTGATGAAACACAACACCACTTCATTTGGCCACTTCTAGACGTTTCTGGTCAATCGCTAGCCTTAAACAGTCCATTTGTGAACAGATGAGATCTGAATTTAGTGCATTGCAAATAAAAAAGAAATTTAAAAATTTAAAAAAAAAAGAATATATATTTTTTAAAATAAACAGAATTGCACGTGCTTTACTGTTGCAGTATCGGGACCATAAATACCATTCACAATTGCGGCGGCCTGGCTTGCATTTTCGCCTTTATAAAAGGGAAAATGCAAAATGTGCTGAATTTTCTTATTCATTCATTTTTAGATACGGTGCTAACATAAGAACACACACAACACGCGCAACGCGACAGTACACAACACTTATGATTCTTACAAACATAGAAAGGATGGTAAATTTACTTTTTAGTCGACCGGTTTCGGGTAACAAATGTCGTTTTTTCATAGGTTTACCTTCACACGCACTGACGAAACTACCCATGCAGCATCAATCATGGACGCCGGATACGCCCGTTCCGGCATCTACAACATCGTGCCACTATTGGACAACAATCAGGGCAGTGGAGGCGATCTGGCGCAGTGGTAACATCCATGCCTCTAACGCTAAACGTCACGAGTTCAATTCTCACTCCCGACATTCTTCCAAAAATGGAAGTAAAAGTGACGAACCAGCCAAATGAGTTGAAAGTCACTATAATACAGATAAAAAAAAACAATCAGGGCATCGAAAGAAAGCCCGGTTCCGGGCGACCGACGACCCTGAGCTACAAGAAGCTCCAAAGGTTGCTGAGGAGAAAGATCGAGGGAAAAGTGGCTGCATCGCTGCGTGCGCTTGGCCAGTAGGTCGGTGCAACCGGCCAAACAATGAAAAAGTACCTGGCGGCAGCGGCAGCGGCCGAAAAAGATGGTCAAGTCGATTTTCCCGGCGAATCGCGACATAGCGGTGATGATGAACGAAGAGACCTATCTCATCCTGGATGGCAACGACTGGCAGGGCACTTTGTATTTTACTTCCCCCACGAAAGAAGTGAACATCGAAGTAAAGTTTATTTCACACACCAAGTTCCCCAAGAAGGTGCTGCTGTGGCTGACAATCAGCGAGAAGGGGATGTCAAAGCCGCTCTTCCTTAGATCCGGACTGGCCGTGAACGGGGAAATTTAAAGTACGAAGTACCTGCCGGAAATTGCGTCGTTCATCAAGAAATACCATAAGAGCGACGACGCGGTGTTCTGGCCGGATCTGGCGTCGGCCCACTACTCGAAGCGATCGTAAGAGGAGATAGAGCGGCTGAATATCGATGTGGTACCCAAGTCGGCGAACTTGCCCAATGTCCCCCACCTGCGTCTCATCAAGAATTTCTGGACAAATCTGAAGCGTAAGATCTACTTCAACAAGGTTGTCGCGAAAACTGAGAAGGAATTGATAAATAAAACGAAGAAAGAACTCAAAAACATGAATGTATTCGTCCGCCATGGCGAATATTCCGGTTAACTGCCGGAAGGCCGCTCGCAAGGGCGTTGGTTTTTTTTGCAAGTAAGTTAATATAATTACCTTCCATGGGGAATTTATCAAACTCAATTATCTGTCTTAGTTTTTTTATCACCATCTATTACTCCCCGGCTATGCGCGAGAGGAGACTCTTTAAGTCGTGCTGCTTTTGTCTTATGTAGGGACCAAAGGAACTCTGGTAAGCAGGAACACAAAATAAGAACAAATGCCCACTAGTCACCAACGACACACGATTCTTTAAAATCCGAATCTCACTGACAGTGGCTCAAAGGCAGCAATGCTTGTAATTTTGGCCACTGTCTGCGAGCGAAGCCTTGCGGTTCCGGCCGAACCCGAGTGACGAACAACAGGAAGATAATTGAGGACTGTTTGTTGCGGAAATGTTCATAAAACTGGGTATATTTGAAACAATCGTATTTATTCTTTGGGTTTGATTTGTGGGGGAGTTTTTAAGTGGTTTATTTGGTGAGAAAACGATACTTGCTGTTTTTGGGGTTGGTTTCGAGGTTCTCATCGCGGGTAATTATCAAACGGGGAACGTTGGCCAGTATTTGGATAAAGTTGCGTCGCATGTGATCGTCCCTCGTCAGGGCCTTCTTCCTGCGCGATCTGCCTCAGTTTCTCTTGACCAACAGGTAGCATTAGCACATGTGTATCACCGTTTTTGGGTTTTATCGGTCCAGTTTAGCTTTTTATTAATTACCTTTTTAACGTGTTTGGTTTATGTTAACTATATGTCCGTTGTTCCTTTGTATTCATTCGAAACTTTTATTAAAACTGTAGATTGAGGTTAGGTTGAATTTTTGACTATCTGTTTTCAGCATACTGACCGGTTTCTTTCAAATATATTTTTATTATGACGACTTATATTAAACCACAAACTTATTATTTATATTTTTAATCCTACAACAAATCAACACTGAATTATTTTAATTATAACATATAACAATTAGAAATTACTTTTCACGACACGCACTACAATTCTCGGAGACAGTCGACGACAGAATGAACGAGCACAGGACATGCCGAGAACAAATCAAAATGTCGTGAGATCGAACATACAAATGTCCTATCGGGTTGGAAAAATGTGTGAGTTATTCAACTCCTGGACGCACAACTACAAGGTTCAAACTACTCAACTTCCGTCCCAAGGTACCTTCAACGGCAGACTTATTCTCTGTCAAATGACAACCGAACGAATAGCAAGTAGTTGAGTTTCAGGTGAAACCTATTTGTGGCGGAGCTACAACTCTAATTAGTGACCGAAAGCCTATTTTTTCAATGCAAACATTAAAATATTCCGATCACTTCAATATCGTTAGTTACAATTGATTTGAACACATGTAACAGTTTTACCATCATCGCGTGCGAGAAGATTGAATTTGCGCGCTGCGCTGACAATTTTTTTTCAGAACTGAAGAGCCAAAAACCGAATAGTGGAATCATTCCACACGCACACACCTACAAAATGAGAGGCATTCAGGTTTTTTGAATCCATTTCCAAAAGAAATTCGTCAAATTGTGGTTGGCCAAATTTTAATCGTTCCTCTAATAAACCAATCTGATAGCGCAAAACAAATGGTGTGGAATAAAATGTATTATTATTGGTTGACCCAAAATAAGTTAATAATGTGTACTGTCCTATATTTACAAGACCCTTTTCTGCTTTTGATACATCTTCTACGCTAATATTTGCATTGTAAACAGGGCTGTTTGTGAGTGGTATAGCAATTTATCGGAAAGTGCCCCATGAAATAGTGTATGTATATTTTCCCAAATCATTGGATTTATTGCATCATTCAAGGAGCTGTACAATCTCCAATACTATTTCTAGCCCAATCAAATTTTGAGCATGTCAATTTGGTTACGATGTTACTCTCTAGCATTTCGCCTGCAATCGTCATATCTTCGCCACTCGATATAACTTTTATCGAATTACAAATCCTCTGGCATGGTTATCATCGGGGCTCCAAATAACTTTATTAAGGCAATTTCCTTCCATCCATTTTCTCCGGGCGCATCGCAATATGTTGAGCAAATCCTTTCACACTTATAATCCTATCTCACGTTTGATTGGACCGAACATCGAACTGAAACCTCCCTTCCTCCCTCGACTTGTCGAAAGGGCACCCTTTTTCGGATTGTCTTTTCCAATCAAGCGTGAATTCCGCCGGCCACGCTTCAAGTCCACCGGATGGGGGGCAAGGTTGTAAATAGTTGTGAAGTTTCTGGTCAGCAATCGGAGCGATGGGAGCGGCGCGACGAAACCAGTGAGCCAGTCACTTACAAACAGTTAAATGACTCGCTGGGAAAATGGCACATCCCACTAATCCGACCCGAAATGGCTGTAAATCATTTGACTAATTAAATCGCTCGCTGCTGCAGCCTTTTTACACCCATGTTTGACTACATATTGAACATGTCGAGGATCGTCCGAGCGTTTGATACGTTCGGATGAGATTACTGACTGCTGCACGGCAGTGGCATTCTGCGGTCCAAAGTTGGGCTTGTGAAAGGCCGCCCAGCAACATTTGCTACCGAACTAGTACAATATAATGATGCCTGGCAGCAATGGGCAAGTTAATTACAGCCTGTGCGAAGACGAGAGGCTTACGCGACTCGTTGGGTGCCTTTGGCACGCGGCCGTAAACTATTTACCTCGGTGGCTCTCGCTCACGCGGTCACATGTATGAACACCTTAGTAGGAGTAATAGCTATTGAAATCGTTGTTCGATGTATCGATCGCTGAGGCTTTTTTTTTTAATATTTGATTAGTATTGTGGCATAACAACACAACGGAGATTCAAATCATGCTATTTCGGCCCCACACATATTGGATTTATACCATCGCTTCATTTGTTCGCCCACGTGCTGCAAAACATTGGAGGAGTAGAAAATTGGAAAGCCTCTCCAGCTTCCTCGAGTGTGTGTACCTTCCGTTTTTGAAAACTGAGCCATGCACGACGAGCGGTTCAATGACTCTTTAAACGATTTTCTACCCACCTTCATCAATCTGCTTCCTCCTCCTCATAGTCATCCCCTGCCTGAGCTGCCTCTTCGCACATTTTCCGGATTTCGGGAAATAGTTTAAATTTCTCTACCTCATCGCCATCAGGCTGGTTCGCTGGTTCGCTGCTGGTTCAATGAACGTTCGACGTCTTCCCTCCCGTGAAATACGGAACCACATTGGGCGAGAAACCCCGAAACTGTAAATGGAGGTGTGTAAATGTAAATAACTTTAGTCGCCTCTTGCGTTTCAATCACGTGCTAACAAATGACTGTGAGTTATGCGCTGCCATAAGAGGAAAATTCGAAGCGGCGAGACTGCACTTTTCCCCTTCCCACAATTCTACGAGAGTGGAGGCGCGTCAGGGCGCAACACTGATTGACTTACGTCTCCGGCAGTCAAGAGCACCTACGATTCCTGGCCGGCTGGAAAAACGGAGGAAATGGTTCGAGCACGTGGTGATAGTCGACGACGACGAAAGGCGCACTTTCGGTGGTTGTTACTAGGGCTGAAAATAGAAAACTAGGTTTTGGTCCGATGAAGAGACAGAGCGCGATAGATAGATAGCCGGCCGAAACACAAGGGAGGGATTAGTATAAATAAACATTACCGAAATTTGAGTCCTGATGACGGCGACGGGGAGCTAATATTAGATCTTTCACAGATTGACTGTTCCCGAGGGGAACTCCCTATGATGTACAGTTGATGCTGGAGGGCCAGACAGTTTGTCATTGCACCAAACTGTTTGAACTATTGATAACCTTCGAGGGAATTTACGAAACTCAATATTCATACGAGCAAATTGAAATTAGAATCTGTTTTTTTTTAATTGTTTCTGTTGCTTGTATAATTTGTTCTAGATGCTTTTACTTGGAATAAGCTCCTTGTTCTTAATTGACGCCCTGGTACATAAAAGTTTAAGCCAGATAATGATTCCACTGACTGTACGCGTTGTGAAATAAGATCGTTTACAAAGAAAAGCATTGTAAGTTTTCTACGTAGTTTAAGTGTTTGTCTGTTGAGAGGGAATGATGTCCAGTTTAATTTACGGAGTGCACATAAAATAAATTGTTTTTGAACATACCCTATGCGTTTTTCGTGTGTGGCAATATAAGAATTCCATACAATGCTGCAATATTCAAAAATAGATCTTACATATGTGGACATAATGCCGCCAATAAACATTTTTTATATGTTTGCCCCAAAAAGAACAATAAACAATGGAGAGAGCGTATTTTTGGGAAAGAAATATCAATAACTTTGAGTAGAGGTGATATATTGACAAGTTCGGGAAATGTTTGTCTTAGTAAGCTCTAAAAGTCTTCTTAAAATAGTTCGCATGTAGAATTTAAAATTTAAAAGTTAGAGCGAAAACCGTTTTTCACATGGTGACCTCGGCGCGACTTAGAAAAAAAGCGCTATATCAGTTATTCTGAGAAATAGAAAAAAAAACTTTGCTCTACAAATTTGCTGAAAATAACTGGAGCTACAATACTGTCGAACTTTTTTTTACCTCCATTTATAATGATAAGAAAGTTATATTTTTTATTTCATCGAAAATTTTGGTCAGCCTATTCTTGACAACATGAAAATGAGCGTTTCATCATATGTAACAACTTTTTCGAAGACGGTTTTTGTATATAGAATAATTGTAGTTCTTTCGATTGAGTACCGTCGCAGCTTGAATCAGTGTTTGTGACGATGATGATGTGTTGCATGATGGAGGCTTGAAAAGACCAATTTTAAAATTTAAACTTTAGGCGAATGAATCCGTGTTTAAAGTCTCTAGTCTCAACAAATACAACGACTTAATTCAAACTCTCGGGCTTCAGAACATATCACAGTACGATGTGCTTAATTATAAAATCGAGCATATTCCATTGCACAATCCCGTATTCGCAGATCTTCAGAACATCAAACTTCAAACTCTTATTTGCAGAGTGCAGTTGGATGTCAGAGAAAAGATTGCTTTTGCGAATGAACCAATCAAAAACATATTATTTTTTTATCCAATATTTTTATTTAGGATCATTAACATTTTAGCTGTAACAGAGCCAAATTTTAATCGTGTATATGTCACATGTTTATCATATCAATAAATAGCACATTACACAGTTGCCATTTTTCAGCGTAAGAGTATTGCTTCTATACCATTGCACAATGGTCCAGGAGATCATTTAAGTGGAATTTAGCATTTAGAGCTCGACAGTCTTTCTCTAGACAAAAACTGTCTTCGACAAAGTTGTTACATACAATAGAGCGCTCATTTTTATGTTATCACAAATAGGGTGACCAAAATTGTCGATGAAATAAAAAATCTAACTTTCTTATCTTTATAGCTAGAGGTAAATATAATTCGGCAATGTTGTAGTCCCTGTTATTTGAGACATCTTTGTAGAACAATTTTTTTTCTATCTCTTGAAATAACCGATATAGCGCTTTTTTCTATGTTACGTTAGGGTTAACATGAAAAAAACTGTTTTTTTTTGCTCTAACTTTTAGATTTCAAATTCTACATACAAACTGTTTTCGGAAGACTTTAAGAGCTTACTAATACAAACATTTGGGATGCAGAACTTGTCGACATCTCAACTCCACTCAAAGTTATTGATATTTCTTCCCAAAAAATACGCTCTTTTCAATCGTTTGTCATTCTTTCTGGGGCAAACATAATCGAAGTTTATTGACGGCATTTGAAAGAACATATTTCACTTTACATGATGTGTGATTTTCAACACTATGTTATTTTTTGGGTTTGAGTAAATTAAAATTGAAATCATGAGTTTTTGGGTGCAAAAACATCAAAAACTTTAAGTATGATTAAGATATTGACAAGCTCTGCATCGCAAAATGTTGGAATTGATAAGCTCTAAAAGTTATACGAAGACAGTTTTTATGTAGAATTTGAAATATAAAGGTGAATGCGTAAAAATCCGTTTTTTCATGGTCACCCTAGTGCAACATAGAAAAAAGCGCTAAATCGATTATATTAGAAGATAGAAAAAAGCTTTGTTCTACAAAGTTGTTTAGAATAACTGGGGCTACAACGTTGTCGAACTATGTTTTTCTCTATCTATAAAGATAAGAAAGTTAGATTTTTTATTACATCGAAAATTTTGGTCACCCTATTTTTGATAACATAAAAACCAGCGCTCTATCATATGTAACAACTTTATTGAAGACAGTTTTTGTCTAAAGAACAAGTATCTCCCACAAAGTTGTTTTTGGCGCTTTCTATCTAAGTTGCATTAGAGTAATCATGAAAACCCGTTTTTTTGCTTTCATATTTCAAATTCTACATCAAAACTGTCTCCGTACGACTTTTAGAACTTACTAATACGAACATTTTGCGAAGCAGAACTTGTCAAAATTGTCAGTTTGACAGTTTGTATGAATAATTTGAAATATGAAGAAACATTTTTTTTCATGGTGACCCTAACGTAACTATATACTATATAGGCGCTATATCGGTTATTTCAAGAGATAGAAAAAAAACTTTGTTTTACAAAGATGTCTCAAATAACTGGGACTACAACATTGTCGAACCATATTGATCTCTATCTATAAAGATAAGAAAGCTAGTTATTTTATTTCATCGACAGTTTTGATCACCCAATTTTTGATAACATAAAAATGAGCGCTCTATCGTATGTAACAACTTTGTCGAAGACAGTTTTTGTCTAGAGAATAACTGTCTAGCTCTAAATGCTAACTTCCACTTAAATGCATCTCATGGACCATTGTGCATTGCGAATGCCATTTAGGCGTAAGGGTATTCCTTCTGTTCTTCCATTATCCAGTTATAGCTGATTTACACATTGACCAGTAATTGGCGCCAGTTACTTGAACGTCAACGGCACGCCATATTTAGATCACCAGTTGACTGGTGCTGTGCGTTTATACACATTTTCAGCAACTGGACAGCTTGGCTGTCACTTTATCCTCGATGGCGAATGACAGTGGCGACGTCTGGTGGCGATAACCATTTTGGGAGGCAAATTAATCTTTATCGGTTTTGTATGCCCGGAAGCAGTTTTAAATTGTCAAAATTTGAATGAAAAATTCTACTTGTTAATTTACTCTTGTTAATTTACTAATTAAAACACGTCGTACTGAACCTTCATCAGCTGTTTTTATATAAATTTCCTGATATTTCCATGATTTCATTGTCTATTATCATTTTCGCTTCACAAATCGAACACATGAAGCACAATGCCGTCAACGCGAATGGAGATTCTTCCATGTATACGTTGAGGGAATTGAATTTGATGTTCCTTGTACCGTCGAACCATCCAGTGTTGGCAAATGTACAGATTTATCCGGAAAGGTATATTTTTTTATTTTGTTCTGTACAGTAAGATCACAGATTTTTCTCATAAAGCACCGATAGGAACTGTTTTTAAACGGTTTTGTTTAGCTTGCCCTGTAATTTGTATGTTTGTATGTTTGTACGTTTATATGTTTGTAACATGTTTGTCTGTAGCGCATTACCACATCGATAGAAATTTGAGCCCCTTCCTGTTGACCGATTGATCTGAAATTTGGAACACACCTTTATCTCTGCAGTAATTATAAAACTGAGAATTTCATGATTTTAAAACTCCAAGATGGCTGCCGCTACAAAATGGCGGATTACATATTCTCCCAAACTCCTTCAATATGGGTATCGAGTGAAAGGGCTTGGCTAGTAGAACACAATTATTCATGAGGAATGCAAATCCAAAATGACGGATTACATATTTTCTCAAAACCCCATCAATATGGGTATCAAATGAAAGGGCTTGACTAGTAGAATACAGTTATTCATGAGAAATGCAAATCCAAAGTGGCCGCCACCACAAAATGGCGGATTACATATTTTCTTTAAGCCCGATCAATGTGGGTATCAAATGAATGGGATTGACAGTTATTTATGATAAATGCGAATCAAAAATGGCCGCCACCACAAAATGGCGGATTACATATTTTCTTTAAACCCGATCAATATGGATATCAAATGAAAGGGATTGACAGTAGAACACAGTTATTTATGAAAAATGCGAATCAAAAATGGCCGCCACCACAAAATGACTAATTGACACGTTGTCTCAAAACCCCATCAATATGGGTATCAGATAAAAGAACTTAACTAGTAGAACACAGTTATACGTGAGAAATACAAATCCAAGATGGCGACCACTACAAAATGGCGGATTACACATTTTATCAGAACCCCATCAATATGTATATCAAATGAAAGGGATTGACTAGTAGAAGACAGTAATTTATGAAAAATGCAAACCCTAAATGACCACAGTCCCCAAACAACTAATTACTTTTTAATTGGTTTCATTCAGCTTGACCTGTTTGTATGTATGTTTGAATGTTTGTAGGGTTGTCCCATATTAATAGAAAATTGCCCCGTTCCTATTGACTGATTAATCTGAAATATGGAACATACTTTTAATTCTACTGCCATTATCAAACTACGTATTCTATGACCTTGAAAAATTTATTTTAGCCTTCGCTAAAAATGGCTGAATGACTTGGCATGAAGAACACGAAACATAATAAACAACATAAATTCAAAAAGGTCGCCGCCACTAAATGGTCGACTATGTATTTTTCGCAATTCCCTCAATATCGGTATCAAATAAAAGACGGGTGGGTAATGTCGGGGACATAACCGGAGAGACGTAGGACTATACAACGGGGACAGCTTATTCTAAATATATATTTTAAATATATTGTTTTATTGTCTTCTCCCACGTGAATACCTACCTCTCTACCTGAAATATGGATTAGTTTACTGTTTACTCTTTATGAACATGTTGGGAGTTCTGAAATGAACCTTTTGGTTGTGTTTTTGCGTTTTTTTTTGTAAAAATTTCTCATTTTTTTCTCACTGTCTTATAGTTGATTCTTGATTTTTTTTCCGAAGGCTTTGTACTCATTAAATGTTCAACGCCGGGCATTTTTCGGCGTATGCACATATCGTACAATCAAAATGATGACTGTGATAAGGAATGCATAGGTGGTCGTCAGTTCATTGAGCACATTACCGTACCTTAAACTGTGGTTTCGGAGACGAATGGATTGTAATATTTGTAGTCTCCGCAAACAAAATAAATAAAAATGAAAAAGAACTGAGGTTTTGGAGACGAACTCTACAATCTGTCGAGGAATAGACGAGCTATAAACGTTCTGAAAAATCAATGTGAATACAGGGACGGATGACCTTCGAATTGAAGTCCTTTAAAATAAGAACAGAGTAGCAGGAAATGCATAGCTCATCATATTGCTCCTTAGTTATGTTTCTATACAATGCAGATGTAACGTCAGTCAATTTTCAACATCAGTTATCAACTAAAGAAAGCAGTTCTTGCTACCGAGAAAATTCGTTAATGCCATCCTGCATACAATGTGTTGTAATTTGGAGCCACTTTTAATTCGGAGACCATGTATGGGTTTGTGAAAACTGAATGATCAATTTAAAAGACCTCAACCACCAATAAGTTCAAAAACAAGCATAAACAAAATAATTCAGTTCATATTATATGTCATATTATGTCACTTTAGAATGCATTGGTATTGTGAATAACTTTTAATAACTTTTCTTTGAATGGCTTAATGGCCATGAAAGGCGCCGTGTTTTACGGTGGCTGGTTTTGCCACCAAAGCAGTCTGTATAAACAAACATTTTCCTTCTTCTACCTGCTGCCGTTTTGAGATTGCGTTTGCCACTCGCTGAAACTGATTGTTGCCACCGAACCGAATGTGCTCTGTTCTGTAGGCGGGTTTTCTTATTGTCGTGAGCAGCTTTGCAAGCCAACTCGAGCACTCCGGCGGCCGAAATTCTATAACCGCTATTAGGTATGCTGGTGCTCCGGCACCAATCCGTTGATGCGATGTGATGTGAAACGATGCCACACTGATTTACGGTTTGAAAGAGAATGATATATTTTTCAGCGGATCCGCGCGTTTTGTACTTTAGCGGTACACGCTCACAGGATAGAGACAAATCAGCAGACTCAGCCAAAGGGGCGAGTCCAACGAGACGAACGAATGAGCGTTAAAAGGCAGCGATGGCAAAAAATATATACATAGAGGCGAATGAACTGCAAAAGTTTAAAGCCTCTTAAAAACAAAGAAAGAAGAAGAAAATATATTCATTACGATTTGTTCGCTCGTTGGATTCACATGCAGGTGTTTCTAACAAACACGAAGGCACCGAAGACTAGTGGAATAGTGGAAAAGCCGCCAAAAAGTTCGGCACGGCGCAGAAGAATATCTCGGAAACCGACAAGAAGAAGGAGAAGGAAGCAAACGCTAAAAAGGGTCCTTTTCAGGTCCACAAAATCATCTTTAATCTAAAGAGTTTATTGTTTTGTTATCACTCGATATCTCCATCTTGTTCGGTTAAACCTTCCTGTTTAGCGAGTGCGTTTGCCACTCGCCACAGTTGGAAAATTTCTTCTCATCCAGCTTGGGACTGTTGTACTGTAAATTACATTTAATGCGACATGCCGAAGCACCACTCAGTGTCGCATTGGAGGTGATTTTAACCTGTAATTGAACATTTGCGATGACAGTGGTACAGCTTTCACAGTTGGAAAATTTCTTCCCATCCAGCTTGGGACATGTTGGGTCATAATTTGGACCCCCATAGAGTTTAAAAAAATCCAATTAGCTAATTATCGAACTAAAATTACTGTACTTTCAATCTGGAAGCAATTTAAGAATTGGTGAAAATTGAATAATCGAGAAAGTCCCCAACCATCAATAAGCTCAGCACAACTGCAAAATTCTCATACTCTTCATATCCTGGCAAACAAATTATAAAAAATCAATTTGTGTTTTATTATTATTTTGGATAATATTTTAGAATGCATTGAACTGTATTTCGTAAACTCTTTTTTGAAAGGTTTAATGGCCCTGATAAGCGCCGTGTTTTATGGAATGGTTCCAATTTAGAAAACTTTGTACTCGTGGTTTTGAAAAAAAAAAACATTTCGAACGCCATCGATGCTGCCTTGTTCTGGATTTGCCACCAAAGCAGTTTGTATGAAGAACAAACTTTTATCTTCTGCTCGTCACTCGCTGAAACTGCCTATTCTTGTCTAGATGTCCACCGAACCGAATGTGGTCTGTTCTGAATGCGGATTTTCTTATCGTCGCGAACAGCTTTGCCAGCCAACTCGATCACTTCGGCGGCCGAAACTATATAACGCTGACTAGGTGGACTGGAGCACTGGTACTAACGCGCTCGGCATAGGGATTTTGCCTTTCCCTTCACTTTTCCTCCTTTGTCATGTCCAGACATGGCTGCTTGTGTTGGTTTGTTGATATGTTGTGATGCGAAACGATGTGGTGTATGATTTGGATGAGAATGATCGTTACGGCAGCGGAGCGGGGATTTTTAAGCTGACTGGCTGGCTCGAGAATTACGCATGTGTGAGACTGCGACCAATGTTTCGTTCATATTTTTTCTTTTTCCTTTCCAATCGCGTTCATTGTATTTCGCTGCTGCTCTGGTTGCCCGTTTTGGTCGGTACGATATGAGGAGCACAAAATGGACCAATCAAAAATGGGCACATAGTGCATTTTGACAATGCTTGATATTTCACAATTATTCAATTAATTATCTCAAGAAAAATGAAATGTTATTCGTTATGATAGATGCGTAGATATATTTCCTATCAATTGATGCAAAAACCTTTGCGATCTATTGAGAAATGCTCGAGTTATAAGCGTTCCAAATCTTGCATTTTTACCTACTTGTTCAGTGCCTAGATTTTCATTTCACCCCCTATATCTTCCGGTTAGACGTAGTCCTACGTCAAAATGATTTGACTGATAGAATACAAGACATCATGAGAATATTCCGAAGAAAATTAGGTAAGAAATAAACATTGGATTTCCATTATCCACAGTTAGTTGTTTCATCATATACCCCACGATGTTATTTTAGTCTCATCATTGCCCTAGATCAATGAAAGAACGGATGTGATAATTACTAACAGCTACTTGTCAAATTATTTTCTAGCTCTTAGTATATTAAACCGTTTAACTTAAAAAGGTTTTGACGTAGAACTACGTCTTTCAGGAAGGGTGCCAAATCAGATAACAGGTCACGTTTTTGTGAAATAAAGTTAACGTTGATAACTATTTTCACAGCGAACAAATTCTGATACTTTGCACACCAATTGAATCGGAAATTTTATAAGATTCGTTTGATATACAATACAGTACAATCCACTAATGCCTAAACAGTTTAAATTAATGAAAACTGGAAGCATTCTCATATTCTCATACATTTGTTCTGCCGATTTGTGTGCATTCCCGAACAGAGCTGTCAATAACAAGCAACTAATACATTAGTTTCTGCCAGTTTTCAACATATTTGGTTTAAATAAGCCATCCGCGATTTGAAGCCACCCTTAGAGGCAAATGAACTGCAAAGTTTAAAGCCTCTTAAAAACAAAGAATCGAATCGGATTGAAGCCACACCACTTCTCGTTTGGTGGTCATCGAAGCAACATGGTTGCCGCAGAGCGTCGAGCGGGAGAGGATTGTTTTCTTGTCGGGTGAAGGAGGAGTATGGAATAGAGTTTCTTTCCACAAGGGCTAGGGCTTCTCAGGACTAGAGCGGAAACCAAAAATACAATAGAATGAAAACACAGATGCAAGTGAGCTAGCATAACACAACGAGCGGATATCATTCATGTCTAATGTTGATTTCACACACATACACACACAGCTCGATACAAAGAGAGGAAGCCCTCTGTATCGAGGTTTGTTACGACAGAGAAAAGCAGCATACGAGAATTTTTTGTGCTAGTGCGGATATGGAAGAGTATCCAGAATTTTGGAATATAGATATGCACTGCATTTGTTCAGATAAACGTATAATTCATGAAAGTATGTTTTCAAATTCCAGTAGGGTAACCTTACTGTTGCATGTTGTGGGGTTCGATCACATCTCAGGCGGAATATAGGAGCAAAAGGGTTCATAATTTGTGATCGATATCTGAGTGGGAAGGAGTAAGTCTGATGCGAGTTGAATCAAATAAACGAGAAATGCTGATAGCTTTCGACTATACTCGACTCTTTCGAGTCTACTGAAGTAATAATAGTAAAAATAAAAAAAATTGTTATAAAGATATTACAAAAATTTCGATGCATTCTACAATAATATCCGAAGTAATAAACAAGTGGATTGAATAATATAGTTCCGTAGTTCTACGTCGAAAACGGCGGTCGTGTCCTAGATACAACCCATTACATTTTTTTTAACTTATTTTATTTCCTAGTTTCTCTACATTAAAACCATTAAAAAAATTTGTGTTTTTTCAATTTTTGTTTCTTACCTAACTTTCTTCGGAATATTTCGATGGTGTACTGTATGCTATTAGTGAAATCATTTCATTTGATGCTAATATTGAGGGAATTGCAAAAAATATATAGTGGACCATTTTATGGCGGTGACCTTTTCGAAATTATGTTGTTCATAGTGTAGTGTATTCTTCAAGTCAAGCCATTCAGCCATTTTTTAGCGGCGGCCAAATCAAATTTTCCATGAACATGGAATACGCAGTTTTATAATGACAGTAGAATTAAAAATATGTTTCGATGTTTGTTGGGATTTTTCATGATCTACTGTGTTCTACCAGTCGAGCATCTTCATTTGATACCCATATTGATGGGCTTTGAGAAAAACATGGGCCATTTTATGATGGCGGTCATTTTGGATTTGCATTTTTCATAATTTTCCATAAATTTCTGAAAATATGTAATCCCCCATTTTGTAGTGGCCGCCATTTTAGATTTGCATTTTTCATAAATAACTGTATTCTACTAGTCAAGCCCTTGCATTTGATACCCATATTAAAAAGGTTTTGAGAAAATATGTGAACCACCGTTTTGTGGTGGCGGCCATTTTGGATTTGCATTTCTCATGAATAACTGTGTTCTACTAGTTAAGCTCTACTAGTTAAATATGTAATCCGCTATTCTGTGGTGGCGGCCATTTTGAATTTGCATTTCTCATGGATAACAGTGTTCTACTAGTCAAGTCCTTTCATTTGATACCCATATTGATAGGGTTTTGAGAAAATATGTGATCCGCCATTTTGTGGTGGCGGCCATCGTGGATTTGCATTTCTCATGAATAACTGTGTTCTACTAGTCAAGCTCTTTCATTTGATACCAATATTGATCGGGTTTTGAGAAAATATGTGAACCACCGTTTTGTGGAGGCGGCGATTTTGGATTTGCATTCCTCATGCATAACTGTGCTCTACTAGTCTAGACCTTTGATTTGATACCCATGTTGATGAGGTTTTGAGAAAATATGTAATCCGCCATTTTGTAGCAGCCGCCATCTTGGATTTTTAAAATAATGAAATACCCAATTTTATAATGACTGCAGAGATAAAGGTGTGTTCCAAATTTCAGACCAATCGGTCAACAGGAAGGGGGTTAAATTTCTTTTAATGTGGTAAAGCGCTACAAACAAACATGTTACAAACATACAAACATACAAATTACAGAGCAAGCCAAAAAACTCCGTTTAATAATTGTCTTCACCATAGCCGAAAAAGAGTTTTCCCTTTCCAGTACAAATAAATATATGGCAACACTGAAATTATCTGGCATTTCGATTTCACACAAATGTCTAATATGACGCACTGTTTGGATGAAATTGTCATTTATCTATTGGCGCCAGTATCTAGAAAATTTTCTATTCGCTGGCGTGGCCACTTACTTGTGCGATACTTGCGCAAGTAACTGGAGCCGGGTGTTTACATGGCTTTAATAACTAGACTCTAGTGATTGGATTCTTCCACTAGCGCGTTGACTGGCACCGTCTAAATCAGCCTTTAGACTACCGGACAGCGGAGACAGTTGATATCAGGGTTGCCACATATACAGAATATTCTGAATTTTACAGATTTGTCGCCAAGTTTTAGATACGGAATCTGTTTACAAATTTTTTTAAAATTCAATCTTAAATATTGAATTTATTACAGTGCTTACATTCCTTGATTTATAAAAATGATAAACGCAATGCAAAGAGATGGCTTTCGTTGGAGGCAGTTATTAAGCGAAATCTTGAGCGATTTGAAGAGCTTAAACTATCCTTTTCGTTCCAAGTTAAGTATGACCATAATCAATCCGCCAATCATATATTCACTCATTTAAACGATCGTATGACTACACTGAGAGAAATAATTAGTAAATATAACGAATTTTTTGGTAAATACTACCAATCTATAGACATTTTCGACCGTACTAATAAACACATATGTCAAGCAGAACCATGATTCGGAAGGCCAATATCGGCTACATTTTCTCGCCGAAAATGCACGTATCAGAATTATATCCTTATTATACCTCCGTATTGCCTTATGGGAACAATGAAAATGGTTAATACACGCTTTTCTCACCAATTTTCAGATATGACAATATCCAAGCTTACTAATGTTATCGAGTAAAATATACTAATCTCTGGTAGGGATGCGGGTTTGTTGACAATATGTGCAAAAAATTTGTACATTCTACTAATTTTGCATTACCAAATGTATTTGTTAGTTTTCGACCGAGGATTTTTCTAAGTGTAAACCGATTATGTTGTTCCTAAACTTTGTTCTACTGCTTATCAATAACGTCAATCGCACTTTTGAATCAGAAAGTTCTCAATTTTGCGACAAGACAAGAAAAGAATGTTATTGTTAATCATGTTGGAGAGCTACGTTCAACGATTCGCTGATGCTGACCTTGATGTGAGAGATTTTGAAGACTTTCTGAAGAAGCCTGCGGATGTTTACGTTGGTATCGATACAGAAAAAGGATTGGGTGTAGCTAGAAAGTTGATCTCAATTGATTTGTCGTGACTTCTAAATTGAACTGGTGAAACATAACTGCGGCCTTGATAAACCCTCAAAATTTCGTCTAGCTACCGAACCTTAATAATTTGATGCGCCAATTTCCTCAATTCTTTGAAGCAGTTAGTAAACAAGGCTTGACTAACGAATTCAGGATACTTAAGTCGAATCTTATGGGATAACAATTGAGTGACTCGGATATAAACTGGTCCCAGTTGTTAGATGTCAAAAGGGACCTTAGCGATGGACAAGGTCGTTTTTAATACATTTTTTGATGACATTCATCAGCATGTGCTAAGCAAATATTTTTGCTTCACAGTGCCAACAAAAGAAAGTCCTGAAATCGGTTGGCTCCCACAATTATGGGCTCTATTGTGATAGCGGAGAACTATGTATCAAGGCTCAAGGAGGAACTCGTCCTTGGCATCCTTGAAGTTGAAGGAAAATTTTTAGGCAAAGTTCAACAAAACCATGTAAAACATCATACAACTCAGAGTCGAAGAACATCACTATGATATATTTTGATGTATTGACACGACTTTAACAACCCATAAATAAGAAAAATAAGTTCAAAGTGAAAATATACCTTTATTTTAATTTTTTTCCCTTAACTTTCCGATACAGATTTTTTATACAGATTTTTTGGCTAAAAATTTTTTTACAGAATTAAATGTGGCAACCCTGGTTGATATGATCATTGTTGTGTTATTAATAGAACAACAGCTCGATGTTTCTTGCAGAACAGTTGTATGGATGAATCGATCTTCATTCGACCGTAGGATCGATCTCCATCGCTGATGATTGTTGCGTTATCTCCATCGCTGATGATAGGTTATCAGGAAATGATTGAGCAATAAGCGTTCGAAATTGAATAATTTTAGCAATGTGATCGATTTTCGTTTTCCTATTTGTACCCCCGATATGTTCCCGAAAGATGTGGCCCTATGTCTAAACAAATCTGCTGATCTGTTTCGACTCAAAATGATGTATGAGAAGTCCTTGATGGTAAGTGAGCACCATCATAGTGAAGGAGCTGTTTATACATGACATCATAAACTTGGACACAGATATCCCGAGGCGTTCGAGAAGATCGAGCGAAAAGGTTTTCAAACTCGAATAATGCGAATGAAGTGAAGTACGGAATCCGTATGACGTTTGAGTACTGTGTTGGAAGGAAGATGTCAAGTCAATCGTCTCCGACCCCAGTAAACAAAAAGTCAAAGAAGATACCCGATATTGTTCATACGTTCATATACTCAATATTGTTCATATGTTCACTTTGAACAATATCGAGTATCTCCTTTGACTTTTTGTTTACTGGGGTCGGAGACGATGGACCTGTGTGGTTCAAGTTCTACATTCGAAGAACTGCTGACCATAGTCGATATATCGTGCTGTATTGTCTCAAAATATAGCCTGAAGTGGAAAATGAAATTCGTGAATATATTCGCTTCTCGCAGAATCAATTCGGTTGGAACTTTCTATGCAGATGAAAGAATCCGAGCAGAATGAAGATCTGGATACGCGCCACAGCAGAATGGGCAGTTTGCAGTTTGGGACTACAGCGTATGAAATCTGTTTCCACAGAAAGCCGGATTTTAGCCACAGGTAATTTTTTGGTTGCTACACTCATGTCTGGATACATCTACGGCGGTGAAAGAAATTAATGACAAGGATGTGAAGGTGGTGTTCGTTGGCCTTTGTTCTGATAATAAGGCATACATATAGGTGGATACGTAAGCCGGTTAAAATCTGGTAAGCTGTGACGTATATTTTTATAAGCAAATAAGTACAAGCAAATGGAAGATGTCTTACGTGCTGAAAAGAAAAGGGCAACATTTTTGAGAAGTTAGAGCTTTGCTGCATTCGGCCGTCAGTCAGCACACACGTTTGTTTATAGCCGATACGACATCTATTTTCGGACGGTGTGCAACTAAATCAACCGAATGCAAATTTTTCGTGTTTGTGAAAATTAAAATTAAAAATCATGAGTTTTTGAGTGAGATACCATCAATGACTTTGAGTAGGATTAAGATATTGACAAGTTTTTTTTTTTATCTTCGCTTATTTTTCGTCGGCCTATTTCCGCCACTTTAGTGCCAATCACCGACATCAGGGAGGCGACTCCACCTGTTCCTACCTATCAGACTCAACAACTCATGAGCCGGGCCAACTTCTTTTACTTCCGCTCCGAAGGAAGACGTAACCAGAGATTTTTCGCCTCAGAAAATCCCAACGACGCCAGCTGGGATTGAACCCAGGCCGATCGGATTGTGAGGCTGTTACGCTAACCATACAACCACTGGCGCCGTCATATTGACAAGTTCTGCACCGCAAAATGTTGGTCTTGATAAGCTATAAACGTCATACGAAGACAGGTTTGATGTAGAATTTGAAATATAAAACTTTGTCGAACACAGGTTTTGTCTAAAGAATAAATATTTCCCAAAAAGTTGTTTTTTAACTAAGTTGCATTGGGATAACCATGAAAAACCGGTTATTTTACTCTAACTTTTGTCAAAAAAGTCCTGCGGTATTTCCGCGAGGTGTCTTTGTAAGTGCGTAGTTCTAGTTGTATTCATTGTATCGAGTCATACTACAGCTTGTTGGAAAGGTATTTTTGCGCGCTATAATATAGTCCTTGACAGTGTTTTGTTTGGTTAAGTCGTTCGTGAGTTATAGTGTCGCAAATATGGAGCAAAATAAAGAGAAAATCCGACATATTTTACAGTACTACTATGACAAAGGCAAAAATGCATCTCAAGCTGCCAATAAAATTTGTGCAGTTTATGGACCCGATACAGTTTCCATTTCCACCGCACAACGATGGTTTCAACGTTTTCGTTCTGGTGTAGAGGTCGTCGAAGATGCGTCACGCTCCGGAAGGCCTGTCGTCGAAAATTGCGACAAAATCGCTGAATTAGCCGAGAAAAACCGGCATAGTAGCAGCCGTAGCATCGGCCAAGAGCTGGGGATAAGTCATCGAACCGTTATTAACCATTTGAAGAAGCTTGGATTCACAAAGAAGCTCGATGTATGGGTGCCACACACGTTGACGCAAAAAAACATCTTTGACCGTATCGACGCATGTGAATCGCTGCTGAATCGCAACAAAATCGACCCGTTTCTGAAGCGGATGGTGACTGGCGATGAAAAGTGGGTCACTTACGACAACGTGAAGCGCAAACGGTCGTGGTCGAAGCCCGCTGAAGCGACTCAGACGGTGGCCAAGCCCTCATTAACGGCCAGGAAGGTTCTGCTGTGTGTTTGGTGGGATTGTCAAGGAATAATCTATTATGAGCTGCTTCCCTATGGCCAAACGCTCAATCGGACCTGTACTGCCAACAACTGGACCGCTTGAAGGTAGCACTCATGAAGAAGAGGCCATCTTTGATAAACAGAGGCCGCATTGTCTTCCATCAGGACAACGCCAGGACACACACTTCTTTGGTGACGCGCCAGAAGCTCCGGGAGCTCGGATGGGAGGTTCTTTTGCATCCGCCGTATAGTCCGGACCTTGCACCAAGTGACTACCACCTGTTTTTGTCCATGGCGAACGAGCTAGGTAGTCAGAAGTTAGTCACAAAAGAGGCCTGTGAAAATTGGCTATCCGAGTTTTTTGCCAATAAGGAAGCGAGCTTCTATAACAGGGGTATTATGAAGTTGGCATCTCGTTGGGAACAAGTTATCGAACAAAACGTCGCATATTTGACTTAAAACAGATGATTGTAACTAATGTTATGAACAAATGAAAATTCAAAAAAAAATACGCCGGACTTTTTTGACAGCCTTATATTTAAAATTCTACATCAAAATTGTCTTCGTACGACTTTTAGAGCTTATCAATACCAACATTTTGCGGTGCAGAACTTGTCAATATCTTAATCCTGCTCAAAGTTATACTCAAATACAAAAGATAACATATCTTTGAAAATCACATATTATATAGAGTGAAATTTGTTCTTTCAAATTCCGTCAATAAACATTTTTTTATGTTTGCCCCAGAAAGAATAGCAAGCAGTTGAAGAGAGCGTATTTTTTTGGAAGAAATATCAATAACTTTGAGTGAAATTGAGATATTGACAAGTTCTGTATCGCAAAATATTTGTATCAGTATGTTCTAAAAGTCTTTCGAAGATAGCTTGTATGTAGAATTCGAAATGTAAATGTTAGAGCAGAAAAAGTGTTTTTTTTAATGGTGACCCCAATGCAGATTAGGAAAAAGGCGCTATATCGGTTATTTCAAGAGATAGAAATAAACTTTGTTCTACAAAGATGTTTTAAATAACTGGGACTACAACATTTTCGAACTATGTTTACCTCTCTCTATAGAGATAAGAAAGTTAGATTTTTTAGAAAACACGCGTTAATAGAAAAATCCACGTAAAGAAAACCTCGTAAAAATTTTCGTAAAAAAACCGCGTAAATAAACTGGGTGTATATTGATTTAAGTTTAATATTAAAATGAAATGTTTTCAATGAAAATGGAAATGCCATCTGTTGTTTTTTAGAATTTTTTAGGACGCGATTCAAGGAATGTTAATGAAGTCAATTATGCGGAAGTAGAACCATAGATAGTGTTCAAATGTCAGCAACATTAATCGCGCCAGGAAAGACAAGTTTCTATTCGTCAATTTTTTTGCAGCAAACCGGAAGGGTTTCAAAGAGGCCTAGCATTCGGAGGTGGACGTTTTACATCTGGTTTCCTAAAAAACGCAAAGATACTGCAAAATTTCATTCTGAATTGCTTGGAAGGGGTGAATACGGACATGGGTATGCCAAATTTATCAAGCGGTATGGCTTACGCCTACTTGTGATAAATCGGGAACAAGTTTTCCAATAATATTTGGATTAATGGCAAGTATGTAGAAGAGTTTCCTGCACAAATGTGGAGCCCGAATTTCTACCCATATCAAATATTCAACGCATACGAGAGCGGATTATGCTTTAAAGTCAGACTCGTTAAATGCTCCTTAGACAAAAGTGAATAAGAATCGCTTTACGTTGCCGTTTGCAAACAGGAATATAAGTCGTAAGCTTCCACGCATGCTAATTTGAGAGTTCAACAATCATTGGATTTTAACCTCAACGATCTGCATGTTTACGACAAAACATCGATAACTCCGCGGATGATGCGAAATTTGCTCAAGGACTGGTATTTCAATCAACTTGTCTCTCGGAAGATACATTATTTGAAGCCCAATTATACCCATCCGTAAAGTCGTTCATGTTCTCGATACACTTTCGGAACTTTACAGTGCAGAGAAACTACTAACGAGGGATGGAGCCACATTTATAAGTTTTGCCTCCCAACTCCACCAACCGATCCGTATTACAAAAAAGTCTGAAGAGCATTGCGAATGATATTATTTAGAGGAATCAACAGCTGTTCTAACTGATGTCTTGAAAACGTGTACCAATCGATTAGTTACGCAAAAAGTTTGTATGTGTGAAAAACTCAAACAGCTGGTACAACTTGGATCTTTTGCGTCTCAAACGTAAGAGCGGTGGTACAATAAATTTTGTTGAACTAATAATGAAAATCATTGAAATATGTATACGAACGCGCGCAATAGATATTCACAATCTATTAAGAAAACTCGTTGTGAATATATTCAGAGGAAGATTGATCAGCATCAAAGCAACTGCAAAGAGTTATGGCAAATTTTGAAATCCCTATTGAAATCTAATAATAGCAAACCGCGGTCTATAACTTTTAATGGCACACTTGAACAGTCTGAACAGATAATAGCTTCTACGTTCAACGATTATTTTGTCAATAGTGTTTCATTGATCAATCAAACTATTGAATTGGTCGATGAACCTGATGAAATAACACAGCCGGTTAAAACTAATTGTAGTTTCGAAAGTTTTCACCCAATTACATTAAATGAACTTAGAACTATTTGCTTTTCTTTAGGAAAAAACGGCTGGAGTGGATACTGTTAATGCTAGAGTTGTTCAAAATTGCTTTCATGTTATTGACTACATCTTGCTGGATCTTATTAATAAATTTTTAATAACTGGGCATGTACCTCAGGTGTGAAAGGAATCCCTGATAGTCCTTATTCGAAAGGTTGCTGGAACGATTAAAGCCGAAGAGTTTCGTTCCATCAACATGTTGCACACATTAGGGAAAATATTGGAATTAGTTGTTAAAGGCCAGCTGCTGGAATATTTAAATCATAACACTTTGCTAATACCAGAACAATCGGGATATCGGGAAGATCATTCCTGTGAAACCGCATTGAACTTGGTGTTGGCAAAATGGAAAGATAATTTAGAATGTAAAGAGACCATCATTGCTGTTTTCTTGGATCTAAAACGCGCTTTCGAGACAATTTCTAGGCCCTTGTTGTTGAACACGATTAAGCTCTTTGGAATTACGAGTACTGCATATAATTTTTTTTTTTTTTATCCAAAATATATATTTTTATTAAGGCTCATATGGCGTCAACCTGACGGGGCCGGGAGTTCAATATTTCGACAATGTTTGCCTTATAACTATGTTAGTAATATGTAACCGATTACTCGCGGTTGGCTCGAGGTTAGTATTACAAGTGTTTTCGTAATTGTGATGTTGCTGTCTTCAATGATCTGTACCTGTGCCCGACACGGGATACTTCCTATTGGGATGCAGCTGACCATTAATCAGCAACGCCCCCCTAGTCTGTACCCCATATCTAGCGTGGTGCGTCTTCTCGAGGAATCCAGAATAGAATGGTCACTAGCCGGCGCAATCATCAGCTCGTGTAGAGTTGTCATGAGCGGTACAACCTTTGGCTCTTGTTGAATGATCAGTGGACTGCACAATCTTTGGCCCGTGTATCTGTAAAGAGTGTGTGTATGTATTGCCGCGACTAAGTAAAAGTTTATAGATCGGATAGGAGGGATACGAAACAGGGACACAACGAAGGAAACATCATTAAACGTTGACATCGGCGTTTCTGAGGAACAGGTATAGATGAAGCAGAAGATCAGGATCACGGCTACCTAAGATATCCCGGACGGGGATATCCGATTGTCTGCCTTTTGCTCTCAGTGCTCTAGAGAGCTGAGAGCGAGCAGCATGGAACCGGATACACGACCAGACAACATGCTCGATGTCGTGGTAGCCATCGCCACAATCACAAAGATTGTTTGCTGCGAGCCCAATGCGATAGAGATGCGCGTTTAGGTTGTAGTGATTGGACATAAGCCGAGATATCACGCGAATGAAATCACGACCGACATTCAATCCCTTAAACCAAACTTTCGTCGAAACCTTAGGGATAATCGTGTGTAACCAACGACCGAACTCATCTTCACTCCACATGCGCTGCCAACTAACGAGTGTGTCCTGACGAGGAATGTGAAAAAATTCGTTATAAGCAATTTGCCTTTCAAAAAGTGTGCCTTCTGAAGCGCCCACCTTAGCTAGCGAGTCCGCTTTCTCATTCCCCGGAATCGAGCAATGAGAGGGAACCCATGCTAAGGTAATCTTGAATAATTTTTCGACCAAAACACTCAATAGATGTCTTATTCTTGTTAGGAAATAAGATGAGCGTTTACCAACTTTCATTGAGCGGATTGCCTCTATTGAGCTGAGACTGTCTGAAAAAATAAAATAGTGGTCGATGGGCAATGTTTCAATGATCCCTAATGCGTAATATATCGCACCCAGTTCAGCGACATACACGGAACAAGGATCTTTGAGTTTGAAAGAGGCACTGGAATTTTCATTGAAGATGCCGAAGCCAGTGGACCCGTTTATGCATGAACCGTCAGTAAAGAACATTTTATCAGATCTAACTTTCCCATATTCTGCCGAAAATATCTCCGGAATATAATCGGAGCGTAGATGATCTGGGATTCCATATTCCATATAAATGGTTTGAAAGCTAATTTGCAAGAAAATTTCGACTAAAAGTTGAAAAAGGGTAAAACAAACAATGCTATTTGTATGACAGAACTCAACGGACTATTTTAAACGATTTCATTTCCAGCCCCGTAGGGAATAATCTTGGAGTACCTCAGGGAAGTGTATCTTGGACATGCGACGAGTTTTACGATTTTGTGATCAATCTTTTTGCAGATGATACTGTGTTATTCATTGCAGCTAATGATTTAAATCAGGTCGCGTCACATTTAAATGGAGATTTGCATTCTTTGAGTAGATGGTTGAATTATAAGCAATTGAGGGGCTTAGAATGAAAGGGGTGTAAGTGATTTAATCGATTTCTCTTCATCAACTCTCTCTTTTGGTCATAACTTAGCTGCAAATACATTCCCAGCTGTATTTGACAATGTGGAAGATAGGCCAGAGCCTCATCTATCGTATTCTATAGCAAACTTGAATTGGAACGTTTTTGCAGTTGAGTTATTAACTAAATAAAAAGTTGATGAAGAGAAATCGATCAAGTCACTTACACCCCTTGCATTCTGAGCACCTCAATTAAAATTGAACATAAGTAAAACGAAATATATGATAATCTCGCGAAATCGTTCAAATGAAAACGTCTCTATTATTATAGATGATGAGACTATTGATCGCGCTCGGGAAATTAAATATCTTGGCGTGATTATTGATGACAAACTCAAGTTCAACACTCACATTGACAATGTCATCAATCTTTTGCCGATTGAAAAACGATTTAACTATTTGCATCAAAATACAGCTATACAAATCAATCGTCTCTCCTTATTTAGACTTTTGCTCTTCCATTTTATTTCTGGCCAATGAAATACAAATATCAAGATTACAGCGTTTGCAAAGCGTTGCCTTCTAACTGGCAACAAGTTTGCGAACAAAGCGGCGCATATTTGACTTAAATTGGATAATTTTAAGTATGTTAAATAAAGCGTCAAATTTCGATCAGAAATACGACATTTCTTTTTCCCCAACGCCATATTTTCAATTGACCTGAGAAAGTTTTTTTTCAACGGATTATATGATGTTAATTATTATTTTTTTTTTATTTGTATTAATGTCCTCTCTATTATGTCCGTCATGATCCTGGTGATGAAGTACTATTTATATTTTTATTTTGTTGTTTTTATAATATATTAGTTAAAAAAAATAAAAGTAGTCTACATAAGTTTTAGCGTCGCGCGCGTAACACAGATATAAAGGATATTAAATTGAAGGTTTCCTAAGTGCCGGTCAAGAAATTTTTCGTTAAGGAAATTTTCTCGATTTCTCTGGATGAGGATATTCATAGTCTATCCAATACAAGGCAGGCGGTTGGGCTTGTGCTCTGGTGGGTCACTTGGCTTCAATTGCCTCGTCGGGACCGTATCGGCTCTGTGGCGGACATGACTGAGTATTGGCTTGTCATTTGACATTGCAATTTTTTGAACTTATATCTGTAAATAAAATCAGTTCGTTGTTTTTTTTTGTTTGCCTAACTGATTTCAATGCTTGAAAAATAACTAAATTATCTTTTATATAACTCGTCTTGCTCAAATCTTTGTAGAGGAAGGAGGCGGGACCATCATCATTATCAAATTAACCAACTGGATATAAATGATGAAGAAGACGCCGAGTTTGAGATCCTAAAAGACAGAGGGATCGTTAAGAAAGTGCTCAACCCATCAGCTGATATTCACTCTTGCACTTGGAACAAGATGATGAGGAAATCCTTCGAATTTCAGCATCAGTTGGTCCGGAAGATGAAAATCTCAATTAAAATGTTGTGGTTAAGGACGATAAAGAGTAAGCTGGTTTCTAAATGCGCAGTGTGCTTTGCGAAAAATCAACCTGGTGAACATTACATGTAGCATTGCATTGCAAAATTCGAGAAGTAGTCTGATAACATCATCAGGGATAATAATGTTTCCCTTTATCATTTCTATGAATTGGTTTGCTTGAAGTCAGAAAAATGTTTTCCTTTTTTGAATTTGATAAATGGAATTGATTTTGGTTTCAAGGTGTTTTTGAATTCATTTTTTAGTTATATATCTATTTACACTTAATCAACTATATGAAGAGAAAATGAAGAGAAAGGTTGGCTTCACCTACTAGTTGGATTTTATCACCATTATTTACTAACTATACTCACACAACAACAAAATAAAGTAATCGTACAATATTAAAAGTGAAATGTACGATATATCGAAGTTTCCCTGTACATACATATTCATACAAGGAGTCATCGAGTCTGATACATATTTTTAGCAAAGTTCAATATAAAGTATCATAATACAATGAGATCATTGTTGGAATGAAATTCAAAGAGACGTCCATTTGAATGAAACTCTGTGTTTGCGCAATAACACACCAATATTTACCTATCCAGATAAGATGTGCCTCTAATATATCATTCCCAACATTTGAGCAAGAAGAAGCGAAGAACTCTTCCTTTGGGTGAAACTTGGACGAGGTCCAATTGGCCATTTATTCTTTGGCTAGCCATCTGACAGTGAAGATGCAAAAAGTTGTTTGCTTAGTGCTGCTAGTGGTGGCTTTCCACAGTTCAGCTCAAAGAGTAAAATGTGTGTTTGAATCGAAATACTTTATTCCCAATTTCACGGTGAGTATTATTTTATTTTCCTGATAGCCAATTGTTCGTTGATGAATCCTATATTGCAGGCGAACTGGTTTAAGGCTGTTGAGTACTGTAATTATCTCGGAATGCGACTGGCAGTTATTAGCTCGGCTGAGGAGCAAGCCAAGCTGACTGCTTTAGTGGCGTCCACGGATAAGTTTAGCAATGTGAGCACCGATATTTGGATCGGAGGCAGTGATCTCGCAGAGGAAGGCAATTTTTACTGGCATGCTACCGGGAACAGAATCGTTTTTACCAACTGGAAAAAGAATCAACCGGATAACGGACAGAAAAATGAACACTGCATGGAGATTCGATACATCCCGGAGCACAGCTGGGACTGGCACTGGAACGATCGTGACTGCAAAGCGGCTCGTTACTTCGTTTGCGAAAACCTAGAACCCGGGAGGGAGATCACATTTTTTTAATGCACAAAAAATATTGATAACATTTTAATGTATAACAAATTGTAACATCAGTTTTTATACAAGTTATCGTCAACATAAATAAATAAATTTCCAATAAAATATTTCGCCAATCGACAATTGATTTTTATTTGTACCTGTTCCATAATAATACACGAAAAAAAAAAAACATAATTGAACTTGAGTAAAACAGTGAAGTACCGTTCATCGTTTTCTATTAACTATACATTTTACTTTTTTTCTCACGCAGAACTGCGTATTCCAGTAAGGGTGCCAAATCAGAAATCATTACAGGTTTTCATTATGTAATAATGACGTGACCAATCGAATCGGACATTTTCTCAGATTTTTGATAAGACGACGTCTCTGAAGAGGCATATTATCCCGTAGACTAAAAGTGGTTTAAAAACAAGTGTTGTAAAAAATCATCTTCGTTAAGTTCAAAAGCTTATATTTTCGGGCAAGGTTGCATCGAAAACCTATATACTCCAAACGAAAGTCAAAATGACAGATTCAGAATATGAGCAAATGAACTTTTGTTCTTCAATATGTTTCGATGTTTATTTTTCCACCCAATGTCATTTTCATCTTGATTATTCAAGATGCCAGAACTGAATTTCATTTCAGCCAAATGAATATCAGCTGTTGTTTACTTTTACCCAGAGGTAGCTGTATGCGGCTGGTTTTTATGTAGGTCGGATTGAACTGATGCTTAAGTCCTTCCAAATCAACGCAGGCAACAAGAAGATTATGATATGTTGTAATCCATTTGACCATCGAGTCTAGGAGTAATTGTTATTCAATTGCAATACGGTGTTTAGGGCTCGTTCACGGTGCCGTTGTTACCGTCTCGCCAAACAACATCCTGCGCGATTTCTTGCAAAGTTCGTTCATCGAACTCTGGCGTTTTTGTTCTCTAAATGGTCCTGCCTGACTAATTTTATTTTATTTTTGAATTTTGACTCAAACTCAATGCCAGAACGAATATCGTTTCGAATGTGTGAATATCAATTTATTGCTTTTGATATACAAAGTATAAATAACCACTCAATGTCGCATTAATTCATCATAGCAAATTTGTTCATTCATCGGCGATATGAACAAAATGAACTCGTTTGTTATTGTCATCAATATAATGAGGGCAGTGTGTTTCGAGCTGAAAAAAGTCATTTACACTGAAATAAATAATATTCGTTACTCGTGAATATTTGTTGATATTCTAGGACACTAGGTCGTATGAATAAAAAAAAAGTATTTACTTATTCTGCCCGTTTCCAAGTAAAGTAAACTTTGCTAGTATTTACTTGAATCCGTATAAAGTTTACTTTACTAATTTGATTTTCAAATTCGAACATAGTTTTTACTTTGTCAAACATCTATCAACTGATTGTTTAGGTTTCGTTTCAAAAGGTTTTTTTTTGACAAAGCGAGAATTCGCGATGAAAAAGGAATAGTGTCGACGTCTGGTGGCGACTTTCAATTAGGGGCCATAGTTTGGGTCCCTATCTCGTTAGTGTAATACCTATCATATTAGAAGACACGAAGCCAGTTTTCAAATGTTAAAACATGAATGAAAATGTTCACATCATGTTATTTAATCACTTAAAACACTTTTTTCCGACTTTTATTTAACCCTTTGTCCATACATTTCCAACATCATTACTGAAACTTTTCATTATAATATAAAGTTGTCTTCAAAAACAATATCGTACAAGATTTTATTATTTTTCATTCATAATTTAAATTTTAAAAACGTGTTCATTCCGCCTGAAAATCAATCAATTTTTTTACGCTCCCCTAAACTAGTAAACGAATCTCAATGCCATCAATGCGGATCGTTAAGTTGTTTAACTTCAAGCGCAAGATAGCAGCATTGAACATAAATCGGATATGCCATCAAACGAATGATAGTATTTCAGATCCAAAGTATGCTCATGAGCATACTTGATAATAACGAAGTAAATACTTGATGAAGGCTGTTTTATTCATACGAAATCAGCTAAACATACATTTTCGAAAAGTAAATACTTTGTTGTTTCTTTTATTCATACCAAACGTAGTAAAAACTTAATCTCACTGCTCGACTGCTCGAATGAAGTAAAGTAAGGGTGAATTTTGTTTTCATTCATACGGCCTACTGACAAACAATCCAGGGTTGCTCGAATTTATTGCTCTGATGGACAATTAGGTCGACAATGGAATGGGCAAAGAACGCGACGAGTATCTCGAATTGAACAACGGTTATCATAAATCTGCAATCTGCGTTAATCTTTTCAGGCGTTGTTCATGTGTTAGTCCATTATTGATGAAATGACAAACCAAACTAAACACTATGACAAGTCACACCTGTCATTATCCTTAACGGATAATAGACATATCTAAAGCGGGGATTATCAAAATATTTTGGGCTATAGACCAATTTTACGAAAATGAGTGATATTTGAGACCCCTATAGCCAAATCTATCTATAGTTTTTTTCTTATTCATTCAAAATTACCAATTCAAAACCCTTGCGGTTGGTTATCATTTTCTTATCAAAATTCAACAATCCAGCCATCCCATGCCAAATTGAGTTAGTGGGTTTCCGATTTTCGTGAAAATCGTTAGTTCCGTTACTTATTGAGAGATATTAGACCCGTATTATTTATTTTTTCATTAGGGTGCCCATTTCCATTTTAGAGTTGTCCAAAAAATTATTTTTCGCCATTTATCCAAAGATAACTTTTTCAAAATTTCATAACTTTTGAGCTACTGAACCGATTTAGATTATCGACATATTAAATTAAAGCCATTTATCTAGATTTTTTTTGAAACAAAATATTGAATATAATATAATTTTTTTTATCGTTCTTGAGTTGTTATTTTTCAAAATTACCCGACTCACCCTTGCAAAAGAGGCTATCGTTGGTGGAGTTTCTGTGAAACGTGCTTCCAAGACCTTGGAATCCCCAGGCCTACATTACAGGATCACGTTTTGTGAAAGGTGGTAAGCTCGAAGCTAGGACCTGAATTCAATCGAACTTGTAATCGAATAGTGGCCATATTCGATAGTGACAATCTAGAATTAGAATACCTCCCATTCGGCGGTTGCCACATTCAAACTGGTTCAGCTGGTGTCAAGTATATTCATTGACAAATTTAGGGGGCCGGTGTTACCCCTATGGAGTGCCGGTTTCACCCGCACTGGTTGGTGAACTCTATTTTTATGTCAGCTTTGAAAATTTACTATTACTTGAAAAATTGCCGTTCAAAAGCACTGATACGAGGGATTCAGTGCCTCAGAAATCGCGGAAAAATAATCTACGTTTTATTTTCTATTTTTCTACATAATCGCCGTAACGTTCGAAGCATTTTTCATAGCGTGGCGCGAGTTTTTCTATTCCGAGCGCGAAGTGCGTAGCGTCCACTTTTTGAAGTACGATGTAACTGCGTCACGAATTTCTTCGGTGTTATCGAATTGTTGACCGCCGAACGGCCGTATATTCTAAGGTGAGGCCGTTTCGTCACTAAGTTGGTTAGGTATGTGTTTTAATGTGATGCTTTTTTTTATAAAAATTATATTTTATGATTCGTCTTCGTGTGAACTCTTTCGAAACAGTCTCCAAGAGTAAATCATATGAAGTATAATCAATACATAATTTTATTTTTATTATCCGTTGAGTATGAGACACTTTTGCCATTGATGCAATAAATGTGTATTTAATGTATCCGAAATAATCAGCACTTTTCACTTTAGATGAACAAAGATTTTTTCGCTTGAGACACTTATGCGATTATTCAAATAACATGAGACATGTATGCAAACATGTTCTGTTACCTAGGAAATATCTTTTTCAATAACACCAAAGCGTTACAATGGCTAAATTCTGCTGTTATGATTTTTGTCCCATATCCCTATGCATTCAACGCACTGTGCGTTGTCTTGTGTGGATGAACTTTGTTTGACACTGAGTGCCGTTATCTATTATTCATAGGAGCACCGTATTGATTCATGAACAGGTTCACCACACATCATGCTTCGTTCAAGAACAGCATAAACTGATACTTGGTTCATAAAAATACAAGATTAGAAAGATTATTTCTTGCTGTGGTGGCTGAGAGCAGACAAACGACCACAAAGAGTTAAAACTTAGGTGAATTGGTTAATGTCCTTTGTTCAGTTCCTGAAGAGAAGCGAAAACTGCACACAACTTTGTGATTTTATTGTCAGCTAGCAGAGAGGCCTATTAACGAGGAGCATGCAGTTATTTTACAACCGGGAAGCACAGTCTAATCTAGAGATGAAACGGATAATAAGTATCCTGCCTATCCGGTCAATATTTGGTATCCGGTCGTTTACCGGATATTAGGAAAAAAACAATAATTTCTCATTAACAGAAGATAAGTTATATCCGGAACTTGTAATGCTTGATAATTATTTTTTGATTTGTAGTTAATTAAGTGTACTCTCTCTCAGATTATCATCCCGGAAGTTCTTATTTTTTTAAATTTTAGATACAAATAACTGGTTGATGTTCTTAGCATAATGAAATTATGTGGCACAAAACCTGCCTGGAAGGCTTTGGTTATCGTTATTGGTTATCAATATATATATATATATATATATATATATATATATATATATATATATATATATATATATATATATATATATATATATATATATATATGTATGTATGTATAAATGGATTTCTGTCTGTCTATCTGTCTGTCTTATTCTTATGGACTTGGAAACTACTGAACCGATCAACATGAAAATTGGTATGTAGGGGCTTTTGGGGCCGGGGAAGGTTTTCGTGATAGTTTGAGACCCCTCCCCCTTTTCTAAGGGGGCCTGCCATACAAATGAAACACAAATTTCGGCATTATTCGAGAATTAGTCAAGCAAATGAAACCATATTTGGCATATGAAGGTTTTAGGGTGTAATAAATAGATATTCTTCCACCTTCTCTTGGGCTGCCATACAAATGAAACACAAGTTTCGAGAATTAATCAAGCAAATAAAACCAAATTGGGCATATGGAGGTTTTCGAATATGAGAAATGTTTCTATGATGGTATGACACCCCTCTCTCCTCTGAAATGGAGAGGGGGTCCCGTAAAAATAATACACATATTAGTCTGTCAAAAAAGTCCTGCGGTATTTCCGCGTGTTGTCGTTGTAAGCGCGTAGTTCTAGTATTCATTGTATTCATTGTATCGAGTCATACTACAGCTTGTTGGAAAGGTATTTTTGCGCGCTATAATATAGTCCTTGACAGTGTTTTGTTTGGTTAAGTCGTTCGTGAGTTATAGTGTCGCAAATATGGAGCAAAATAAAGAGAAAATCCGACATATTTTACAGTACTACTATGACAAAGGCAAAAATGCATTTCAAGCTGCCAATAAAATTTGTGCAGTTTATGGACGAGATACAGTTTCCATTTCCACCGCACAACGATGGTTTCAACGTTTTCGTTCTGGTGTAGAGGTCGTCGAAGATGCGCCACGCTCCGGAAGGACTGTCGTCGAAAATTGCGACAAAATCGCTGAATTAGCCGAGAAAGACCGGCATAGTAGCAGCCGTAGCATCGGCCAAGAGCTGGGGATAAGTCATCAAACCGTTATTAACCATTTGAAGAAGCACAATTCACAGAAATTCACAAAGAAGCTCGATGTATGGGTGCCACACACGTTGACGCAAAAAACATCTTTGACCGTATCGACGCATGTGAATCGCTGCTGAATCGCAACAAAATCGACCCGTTTCTGAAGCGGATGGTGACTGGCGATGAAAAGTGGGTCACTTACGACAACGTGAAGCGCAAACGGTCGTGGTCGAAGCCCGCTGAAGCGACTCAGACGGTGGCCAAGCCCTCATTAACGGCCAGGAAGGTTCTGCTGTGTGTATGGTGGGATTGTCAAGGAATAATCTATTATGAGCTGCTTCCCTATGGCCAAACGCTCAATTTGGACCTGTACTGCCAACAACTGAACCGCTTGAAGGTAGCACTCATGAAGAAGAGGCCATCTTTGATAAACAGAGGCCGCATTGTCTTCCATCAGGACAACGCCAGGACACACACTTCTTTGGTGACGCGCCAGAAGCTCCGGGAGCTCGGATGGGAGGTTCTTTTGCATCCGCCGTATAGTCCGGACCATGCACCAAGTGACTACCACCTGTTTTTGTCCATGGCGAACGAGCTAGGTAGTCAGAAGTTAGCCACAAAAGAGGCCTGTGAAAATTGGCTATCCGAGTTTTTTTGCCAATAAGGAAGCGAGCTTCTATAACAGGGGTATTATGAAGTTGGCATCTCGTTGGGAACAAGTCATCGAACAAAACGGCGCATATTTGACTTAAAACAGATGATTGTAACTAATTTTATGACAAATTAAAATTAAAAGAAAAACCGCAGGACTTTTTTGACAGCCTAATATTTCAACCAAACATGACAATTGATTTTTTTAATGTGATAAAACGCATTCATATATCTTCTTCTATCTATATAAATAAAAATGGATCACCGAATGTGTTGATAAGAGCAGAACTCGAGAAAGGAATTGTTCAATTCAAGGCTGTCTTCATTCTATCGTATTTTCTGTATCAAAAATTTATTCCATGTAACGCAGCAACAGGTTATTTGCAAGTAGTTGAGAAATCTTGAACGAAAATTGTGTCTGAAAATAATCTAATATTATAATGACGAGTTTTGGTAGCAGTACTAGAAATAGTAAAGAATAGTAAAAGGTAATTTTAATAGATTAGAAAATCAATCAGTGAACAGTTTTGCGATTGGACCTATGAACGTTCGCTTAGTAAAAACACGTGAATGGGATAACGAAGAATACATTTTGGGCGGGACGAAGTTTGCCGGGTCAGCTAGTGGATAATAATTAATCATTCTTCTACAGAATTTATTGGAATTTTAAAAACTACCCTCAGATTTGAAAATAATGACATTATTGAAAAATTTTAAAACAGAAAATTTTTCATTCTATCAAAACTTTTTCCTGTAGTAAAATGACCTACAGGAGCATTCTTGGAATCAAATGAATGCTGATTGATAAGGTTGAATAAATTTAGTATTATCTTTGTTAAAAAAACACTGTGTTTTAAACCTTTAAAAAACAGAAATAATCGTTTTTTTCCTTTCCGGTATTGCTATCCACTATACCTACACACAAAAAGATAGAAGATCCAAATATTACAGCTCAAAACTTGAATGAAGCTTTAAATGAAGCTTGAAAACGATGTATATCCCATCTTAATGCGTTGGTTTTTCACAAAGCTAAAACGTTTCTAAAATCACTTGAAAACTTCGATTTCACGCTCCGTTCCCATTTTTTTTGAGTGTAGAATCAACGACAAAGTATTGCATACTAGGAATAAGATTTAGAGGCATAATTTTATTTTAAATTTATTATTGGAATATTATTTGAATCCTATTAACACTTTTTTCATGTGACATCGACTATTACCATTATGGTACATTATGGTACACTTATTACGAAACTCCAGGAACACTATTACCATAATGGGTACATAGAAGTGGCATTTTCAAACATGTTTTTATACAATTTAGTCAATTAATCATCGAAATATCAGTGAGAATCTACAAAAACAGAGTTCAAACTGCTAGAAAAAGTATACTTTTCTAGTATAGTATACATTTGAACTAAAATAGAGTATTGATTCACCAATTTCTGCAAGTTGGTGACATATGTCTTCAATAATTGGTACACTTACCCTATGTGGTTTTTTTGTTTCCATGTTTATTTTTTAAGCTGAGTTTGATTCCTTTTGTTACCATGTCTAGCATTTAAGAAGGATAACGGTCTTGCAGCCTATAGTCTAATACAACATCAATGATAAATAATACTTTCTACATGAATTTAAGTCATGTTGCTCACGTAACACAACTTATACTGTATCTTAAAAGTTTCAAACGAGAACTTGTGCTAATTAATATGGGTCAATTTTTTACCTTGTCGATTCAGTTTCCGTTCATATCGACCCCTGAGAAACCACTTTGAGATCCCCTGATCTAAAGCATCAATATTCGATATGCATATATATGCTCGATGCTCCAATTGCAGTACTATGGATCGTTTATAAAATATTAAAGGATGTATTATTACTCTGTCTATCTTCTATTATGCGAGACATGTTTCCTACAAGTTTACATTTTCAAATATCTAGGCTTCTAGCCTGTTTGCAAAATGACGAAAGTAATGTGCACAAGTAAAACTTGTGTATTTTCCATCCAATTAGACGAAATAGTTTTTCTTCTACCGTTTGCTTGTGCACAATTTGCCTCCAGCCTCCGTTTCGGCGAACTCGAGAGCGATATGCGAACGATAAGTCGAACACATCATTCCATCCGTGTATATCACCACAGAGCAGCATTACAGGAATAATCATCGGTTGATGCCCGAGGCTGGGCGAGAAGGAGGCAATTGGAAAATTTACCATCACCTTCATCATTTCGATTGCACCACGCGATTATCCATAATGCTGCTAGTCTGCTACTGATGGCTTTGGATCGTTTACTCGCCGGTCGAAAGGGATGAATCTCTCATCCGGTTGATTAGCTTGCTCCAGCGTCTCCTCGGAATAAATGGGTACGGCACGATAATTCCTAGAAGAGCTTCCTGAGACGAGAGCTGTCAGCTGAGTTATCTTTCACACGAGCGCGTGGTTTGAATTTCAATGAAGCGAAATAGATTCAGAAGAAAATGTCAATCATCATCGTTGATCGTCAAAACAATTACATGTTTGGTCGGAACCGTTTCGTATGATGTATTCAAACAGAAGAAAAGTATGTGGTATTTGTTAATCGTGTGGTTGATGTGTAAACGTGAGTTGGTGTTTTTTATTTTAATTTTTCATTTGTCAATCTGTGCTTTTTAGCTAAAAAGTAACTGCTGTTGGGTAAATATGTATTATTGAATTAAGAACTAGAAAAAAAAACACACAGTCGCATTCATTTTAAGTTAATCGTGGGAAATTACCACTTAAACTATGATTGAGTAACACTCTTGACCTTATATCTATTCATTCTCAAACTATTATTTGTCATTTTTTTCTTCTCCAGCATCAGAAGCACGGTACGTTTGAATCTTTAAGACATCGAGAAGAAAATCCAGGCGTTACTCGAACCATACTTAACATTCCTTCCGCTGAAGAGCAAAACAATATTTCATTTCACCGACGGTATTGTTTCACTATTTCATCCCTAACATAGGAGAAGGAATATCTCACAGTTTATAATTCCAAACATTTTCCGGCATCGTGCGAGAGATGCACGCGTATACACCAAGGTCAGGGTTGGAAGTGTTTGACTTCGGTTGTGTAACTCGGAGACGCGTACATGCGAAGATGAAGAATATGTTGTACATCTTGTCACATATGCTTGGCTGGCGGCTGGTGATAATCATAATAATTAGACTGATGTTGTAGAGGAGTAGATGATATACAGATTTCGGCGTATGATGAGGATAACTTGCAAGACGCTGCGTTCACGCTATCATACACTCCAGGATTTTTCAATCGAATGTTGGTATGTTTTGTAATTATTGATCTCTATTCAATTTGTACAAAATTCATTCGACAAACACTCCGCATTATTACTTCGCGAGAGGAATGAATACAAATAGCCATAATAACATTTTTATTTTTTTTTTAAATAACCCTTAATTACGTTTTCAAATATTTCGGATGGTATCTTGGTAGTGACTTGGCAAAGGTTAGTATTCAGTTGCTCGAAAGTATGGGGATCGCGATTGTATGACCTATCGCGATCTCACGAAGAAAATTTCAGTGACGTGAAATTGCACGATTAAGTCAATATCTCGAGAAAAAGTTTCTTTCAGGGTTCAGTTGAATGAGAGCCTTCCAGAAATATTTTCTATCTTAGCAGGGATCCCGCAGGGCTTTTTAAATATCTAATTTCTCTCGAATCTACTGCGTGAATGTTTTGAACAAAAAGAATAAACGCGAACGGCTCATGTTTGAAATTAGGGATTATTTCTATAAAATTTTGTTTTCTCGGTAATGATTTATGAATGGTACCATGATCTTAAGCAGCAAAACGGAATAAACTAAATCATGTATATTAGTTCTGCCTACAATGAAACACAAATTTCTGCATCACTCGAGAACTAATCAAGCAAATGAATCCAAATTTGGCATGTGAAGGTTTTAGGGTGCAATAAATGTTTTTACGGTGGTTAGATACTCCACCCCCCTCTCTAAGAGAGAGCTGCCATACAAATGAAAGACACATTTCTGCATAATTCGAAAACTAATCAAGCAAATGGAGCCAAATTTGCCATAGGAATGAAACACAAATTTCCGCATAACTAGAAAACTAATCAAGCAAATGGAACCAAATTTTGCATGTGGAGGTTTTAGAGTGCAACAAATGTTTTTATGATGGTGACACCGGTGACACCAGTAGTGAGGAATTAGGGAGATTCCTGCCGTGAACACGTGACCGATTGTTGCTAATCGGTCCTCCCTCAACAGCTCCCGCAGGTGAGTGTTGACACGATTCGGCCGACAGTGGTCTGGCTGACACAATGCAGTTATGAAAAAATCAAATTATCTAAAAAAACAAAAAGAAGAAAAAACGAAGCAGTGGACCAAAATAGAAAGAATAAATATGAAAAAAACCAACATTTAGTTCAGCGAATGTGCTTAAAGTGTAGGAGAAGATAATGAAAAATATCTATCAGTGTGTTAAAAATTTAAAAAAAAAGTTGACATGAGAATTTGTATGTAGGGGTTTTTGGGGTCGGGGAAGGTTCTTATGATAGTTTGAGACCCCTCCCTCTTTTCTAAGGAAGAGCTGCCATACAAATGAAACACAAATTTCTGAATTACTCAAGGGTTTTTGGGTATGCGAAATATTTCTATGATGGTATGACACTTCTCCCTCCTCTGGAATGGAGGGGGGGTCCCATAAAAATATTACACATATTTCAACCAAACATGACAATGGAAAATTTTCGGAAAACTCTGAATGAAAAAGGGAAAATTAGGAAAATAAATTTCCATATGTTCTACAATTACATAGTGACAAGTGCTGTTAGTCCATTTGATATTTACGCTAGCGAAATTGATTTTTGTTCGAATATGGAAATGGATTTTAATGTGATGAAACGCATTCCTATATCTTCTTTTATCTATACCAATAAAAAAGTATCGTCGAATGTGTTGATTAGAGCAAAACTTGAGGAAGGAATTGTCCGATTGGGGGCTGTCTTTATTCTATCATGTTTTCTGTATAAAACATTTATTCCATGTAACGGAGAAACATGTTATTTGCAAGTGGTTGAAAAATCTTGAACGAGAATTGTGTCTGAAAATAATCTGATATTATGATGATGAGTTTTGGTAGGAGTACTAGAATTTTTTTAGTAAAAGGTAAATTCAACGGGGTCGATTAGAAGATCAATCAATGAACAGTTCTGCGATTGGACTCATGAACTTGCGCTTAGTAATAAAACGTGAATGTTTGAAGGTATTGATAACAAAACAACAAATTTTGGGCGGGACAAAGTTTGCCGGGTCAGCTAGTGCATAGATAAAAATTGAAGATCACGATCAACAATTTCCATTCTTTGATCGACACTTTCGACAATAAGTTGGTCGAATTGGCCAAGTGCAGGAACCAGGAACCGAGATGTTGCGGGATGTTCGTCTGTCTCCTGAGAAGTAAAAACCTAACGTAATAGCGATAGCATTGCAATGAATAAGGCTGATGTCACATTAGGCGGATTCGCCGCCGCGGATTCCGCGAGTAAAACCGCAGCGGAGGATCTACAGTGTTGTAACACGGCTCTGTTACGCCCTAGCTGCCTGCATGGACTCCTCTAGTCCTCTCAGGGTCGGCTCAATCACAGCCAGTAAGATTAACTCGAAAAGGAGGAACACACGTGGTTTATATTGTTCGACGGCTTTTATTCAATTAATCCTATCGTCCCTATTTCCCTAGCTCGTTTACACTTTACTCACAGGTGTTTGGTGTAGTGTGGGTGGGCCCGCCGTTGACTCCTCTGGTCGCTGCTGCGGTTCCTGTCCTGGACGTCGTTCTGGATTTGGGTCTGCTGCTTACTGGAATATCCGGTTACGTGGATTCTGCTTCACGGGTTTGTGGATTCTGCTTCACGGGTTTGTTGCGATCCCTTTACCAGAATGTGGGTTCACCGGAGTATCTAACTCCGTTCTGTCAGGATAGTATCCGGGTTCAATCCGGGAGCTCACCTGCTCGGTTGGATGCCAGCTCTTCAACAGGAGCACGGATGACGACAAAGTTAAACTGTCTTTCGTTACTAGACGATTTTGGTGGGTCTAGTTCGCCTCACTGGCACTTTTCGACTTTGGGCTTTTATTTTGTCCGAACAAGTTCAGTGAAAACTCTCACTTCACAATTCGAGGTTCAATATATACTTTTTCCGTGAGCGCGTCTGTTCTTCTTCCGGTGGTTCAAGCAAGTGACCGAGTCAATCATGGCGAAACTCCGAGGAGCCCGCTGAGTCACATTCGGGTCGAGTCACCATGCATCTCGTACAGTCGTACCAACCGTTGCGATGAATATGTGTGTCGTATTGTGTTGTATGGGCTGTATATAACACCTAAGTTTGTGTTGTATGTATCTCTACCTTATGCCGTCTTCCTAAGATCTAGATAACTTTTTTTTAAATTTATTTATTATTTTTATTTATTATATTCATGTTTTCTTTATCAATCGTATATATTTGTATATATGTTCTGTCTAGCTATGAGTGTGTTCCACCGTTTTTTGATGAAAAATTCAATTTATTTATAACCGTGGGAGGAGACGAAGCCTCGAACAACCCAAGAAAACAGGTGACCTGTCACAGTGTATTGTGAATGAGCCATGTCACACAGAGCGGGGCGGTTTTGGAAGCAATTTCAAATCGAGAAAAAAAACCGTCGCGATATCCGCCGAATGTGACATCAACCTAAGGGCCAATTTCGGGCACTTTTCCCCTCCCTAGTTTCCTCTTCAAAATTCTAACCTATTCCTATCCCGTTCACTCCCTTCTTATACTCAATGCAATGTGCGGTGCATGACACAACCACAGATAGCAGCATAACCTGAAGCATAGCATAAAACGTAACGAATACGAACGAAATGACATAGCATATGAATCGATTCATCCTAATATCATGGATACACCCAAACCAGCGTTGGCAGAAAACATATCACCTTTGACAGGAAAAATTCTTTTTCGTGTGCTGAAGGGAAAAAGCACCTTTTTTCAAAAACTTTAAAATGTTTGTATATACGAGAGCAGACATCTCTTTCTTTCAGACTGAACGTCAGCTTGGGATTGTACCCAAAAAAGTCCAAACCATTTCAAGCGGGGATCGAGCTAAGGCCGGCTGGAATGTAAGGATGTTTTACACGATCACGCTATCCACATAGCCACTGGTCCTGCTACATAAATGCATGATAATATTATACCACATTATAAAATGAAGTTGGAATGTGTTTTCTAAGAGTAAAAAAGAGAGCAAAAACGTGATCCTATATCCCTTTCGGTCAGGGCACAATCCGAGTCGGACGCCTCAGTTTAAAACCTGTCTACCGTGGGTTCTGTCCAAGACACAACCGCATAGTTGATGTAGGCTTACGTGAGGCTTTCTGTTGCATGCTGATTTTGAATATGTTTGAAAGTTTCATTATTAAATTATTGGATAATCACGCATTCTGTCAAATATGTTTGTTTGTTTGTATGTGGAAAAGTATACCAAAAGCTTCAATTCGTGCTTATTTATAACTAGCTTCGTCCCGCCAAGAATGGATTTCCTGTTATGGAGCAATTCCATCCAAAATCTGCCTGCCGCTGACCTGACCCTCTACGTTTTTTTTTGAAACTTGGAACTTATGATGGAAACTACCTAAATCACAATACTCATTATCATATGAACAATTCGAATTACGAAAGATTCTTAAAAACGGCGTATTCAAATAATCTATCTTTCAAAAAATTGTAACTCAAAATCAAATTTAAAAAAAATATTATTATTTTTAATGTACTGTTGGAAAAACTTACTAAAGAACTATCGCGCTCTCCGCACTTTTGGCATACAATAAGAGGAGCGCTATAGCGATCCTCCGTATTCAAACGGTTAAGCAATGACTTAGGCCGGGTTAAGACGGTGCGAGTAAGCATACGAATCGGTCTAGTCATTTACTGCTGTGCAGCTACTCACACCGTGTGAACACATCATGCCAGTTAGTGTCATGCGAGATCCGGCGTGCGAGCTACTTCAATGTTTTTTAATTTCACTCGCACTCGCATCCCTCAAAACGTCAAAAACAAAATTTAGCGTTCAAATCAGGGATGCCAAATGTAAAGAAAAGTCTCTTTTTTTAAGATATTTTAAAATATGCAAAGACATTTATAGACTTGAAAATTATTGGAAAAACAAATTAAAACCTCATAGTTTCTAAACGAAATCGTTGCTATTTTGTTTTGCACGCTTTCTTTTTGAGATAGTTTTCTTGAGAATCTCTAATATAGAATCATTATCGGACACAATTTGCATTCAAAATTCACTCACAACTTGCAAAAAAACTATTGTTCTAAGAAACAGAATGCATATCCGATTTAAAAAGTACATTTTCATTCATTACTTTATTTTGACGCGTATTTATTCCACCTATAAATCTATTATCATTTTCATTTCACAATTGGTGCTGGGGAGGCGAAATAAATAAAATTTAAAAAAATCTTTTAGACTGCGATTTATAGCATCACATACTTCCGGAATTATCTTAGCCATGGATGCTTTCGAGTTTCTAAAAAATATCGCCAACAATCTGAACGATATTCCAGGAGAAAGGCACATCAATGTCGTTTTTTAATTTCACTCTTGCAGGTATAGCATCCCTCATGAGTGTATCTTGGCGTTGTATTTTTGGACCAAAGAAATCCAACAGTGTTTCCACTTATCCAGGTGTTTCTCTCAACACTGCTCTGTACTCAAGAGGATCATCATCGTAGAGTTCCTTCAATATTGTATTTGTTGCTCCTTTTCTTTGCATCCAATTCCTGGCCCAAATCCTCTTGCCTTTCTGCTTTTTCGGATAGTACCTTCAGTTCGAAGTAATTCAGCACAAATTATTTTTAAACACGGTCATCGTGTATTTTGCGATAAAATTGTGTAATGACAAATGCAACTGTTTCTAACTATTGGATGGGTATTTGAAAAATCATGTGGCATCACTGGTAAGCCAATGATGTAGTACCTAGTTTCTCGTCAGCAGCTCACACTGTGTGAACGGACAAGGCGAGTCAACCAATTGTCAAGCGAATTCACCGGCCCAGTAGCTGCTCACTGTCAGGTCAGCTACTAGCAACGTATAAATGGACCTTTAGGTCCACTAATTGGCTGGTAACTTCAGAACGGAGAATCGGGCAAACCTGGGCACTACATTGAAGAAGACATCTCAGAGAACATTTTAAGCAAGATTTTTTTCTTTATAAGGTTTTTTTTGGATGTATGGATGAAACGGTTGTGTCCCATTCACCCGAATGTAATAATTACCCGAATGCAACATATACCCGAATGGACATTTACACGAATGGACATTTACACGAATGTAGCGAATACCCGAAAGCAGCATTTACCCGAATGAAGGAGGAAAAATTCCGACAAATCAGATTATGAATTTTGTTGAATCTCCTTGATAAATATAATTAAATCAAAACAACATGAAAAAGCAACAAAAATACGAAGTGAAATGAGAAATTGTAATGGGGAAATTCGAAAAAGTTGATAAATCTGAGCCTAGGGGCTCGGACGGGATCTTGACATAGGACTGTGGCTGGGTGTAGTAATTGCATTTAATTTGACGTTAATTGCAATTATGACGTAGAACTACGTCTTCCATTAAGGGTGCCAAATCAGAAAACAGGTCACGTTTTTATGAAATAAAGTTAACGTTAATAACTATTTTTGCCGCGAACGGATTTTGACGATTTACATACCAAAAGAATCATAAATTCCCTAAGATTTGTTTGATATTCTATACATCACAATCCCCTGGTGTGTAAATGGTTAAAATTTATGAAAACTATAAGCGTTTCCATTTTCCCATACATTTGTTCTGCTGATTCGTGTGCTTTCCCGAACAGAGCTGTCAATAACGAGCAACTTATCGACGAGGCAACGAAGGGGAAATCGTAAGATTTAAAGTCTCCGTGAACAAAGGAAAGGAAGAAAAACGAAGGGGAATATTTGCCTAGAATGTAAACAGTGAATTTCGCTGAGGCAAACTTTCAGTCTCGTTCAGTTTTCAAAGCAATGAACATCGCTTGTTCTTCCTCGTTTTGTGTCATCACATGCCTTCGTTTCGGGTGGTTCCGTGCACTCGACCAAGTTATCCATTCGCTGATGTCTCTGGCATTGCAATCATTGCATCAATCTGACGCCATTACATTACATTACAAAATAAATGTTCTGGAATTTGGTCTGTGGTTTAGTTTCGCGTGGCGGTAGCAAAACTCTCTCTCCATCAAGGATGACAGCTAAGCTAATCTAGACCGGCAATATTAACAGAAATGAGACAGAACGGAGATAAGTGTGTGTATATTTAGTCGCTTCAAGCCATCGGAATCGGGAATCGACTGTATCTGAGTCTATGTCAATTGCAAAAAAGGTCACCGGAATAGCGTTCGAGGTAAATTTTCAATGCATTGACATGAAACAAATTGCGACATACAATTTCTGTATTATTCTGCGAGGGCAAGAATAAATCATCAATCAATTATCGTCAACTGATTCTACAATAAAAAAACAGGAAGTGGGTTATATCTATGGTATAACCGCAAGGGTGACGTAGGACTATCGTTGATTTAGAGATCATTTGTATGAAGTTGAATCTGAATTCATTCTGAATGAATGAATATTTGGAGAACTTCGAAAACGAGAGCGTTACGTTGGAGGCACAAGGTTTTATGCATCCAATATTGGATACGGAAATATCCTACTGATGGGGAAGAATAATCTTCAGAAGCTATCCTGTTGATTGCGATTGATTGAAAAACCACAAAACCAAATGTATTTGGTCACAGTGTTACATGGATAGAAAACATTCAATTAAACTCTTTCACATGAATATATTTTGAAAATTCCCAAAGGAACTGGCAGATTATTTTCAGTAACGATTAGATATTTCCACATTTTCCTCGATACTGGAAGCCCACCAGTGGTTAATACCAACTCGATAACCACCTGTTAATAGCACTTGATTGGAACATATTTGGTCACAGTGTTACATGGATAGAAAACATTCAATTAAACTCTTTCACATGAATATATTTTGAAAATTCCCAGAGGAACTGGCAGATTATTTTCAGTAACGATTAGTTATTTCCACATTTTCCTCGATACTGGAAGCCCACCAGTGGTTAATGCCAACTCGATAACCACCTGTTAATAGCACTTGATTGAAACATATTTGGTCACAGTGTTACATGGATAGAAAACATTCAATTAAATTCTTTCACATGAATATATTTTGAAAATTCCCAAAGGAACTGGCAGATTATTTTCAGTAACGATTAGATATTTCCACATTTTCCTCGATACTGGAAGCCCACCAGTGGTTAATGCCAACTCGATAAACACCTGTTAATAGCACTTGATTGAAACATATTTGGTCACAGTGTTACATGGATAGAAAACATTCAATTAAACTCTTTCACATGAGTATATTTTGAAAATTCCCAGAGGAACTGGCAGATTATTTTCAGTAACGATTAGTTATTTCCACATTTTCCTCGATACTGGAAGCCCACCAGTGGTTAATACCAACTCGATAACCACCTGTTAATAGCACTTGATTGAAACATATTTGGTCACAGTGTTACATGGATAGAAAACATTCAATTAAACTCTTTCACATGAATATATTTTGAAAATTCCCAAAGGAACTGGCAGATTATTTTCCAGCAATGATTAGATCTTTCCGGAACTTTCTCGATGCTGAATGGCATCCTAACGGAAAGAGTTCTGCGCGTGTATGTGTCGATCCTTCGCCGTCCACCTCCTCCAGCACGTTAGGCAACGATGTTGTCTTGTCGATGTCCTCACGAAAAAAGAATGTGTCTCACCACCAGAATATCGCTTAAGTATGCTTTTTGTGTGTGATTGAATCGAGAGAAGGTGTGGTTTACGATGGCAATTTGGAAGGCAAACTAGAGGGGAATGAACTCTCTGAGCTCGGAACTTTCGGCGACTGAGCAATAATCGATTGCGGGCGCATACAATATTGGATACGGAAATATCCTACTGATGGGGGAAGAATAATCTTCTGAAGCTATCCTGTTAATTGCGATTGATTGAAAAACCACAAAACCAAATGTATTTGGTCACAGTGTTACATGGATAGAAAACATTCAATTAAACTCTTTCACATGAATATATTTTGAAAATTCCCAGAGGAACTGGCAGATTATTTTCAGTAACGATTAGTTATTTCCACATTTTCCTCGATACTGGAAGCCCACCAGTGGTTAATGCCAACTCGATAACCACCTGTTAATAGCACTTGATTGAAACATATTTGGTCACAGTGTTACATGGATAGAAAACATTCAATTAAACTCTTTCACATGAATATATTTTGAAAATTCCCAGAGGAACTGGCAGATTATTTTCAGTAACGATTAGTTATTTCCACATTTTCCTCGATACTGGAAGCCCACCAGTGGTTAATGCCAACTCGATAACCACCTGTTAATAGCACTTGATTGAAACATATTTGGTCACAGTGTTACATGGATAGGAAACATTCAATTAAACTCTTTCACATGAATATATTTTGAAAATTCCCAAAGGAACTGGCAGATTATTTTCCAGCAATGATTAGATCTTTCCGGAACTTTCTCGATGCTGAATGGCATCCTAACGGAAAGAGTTCTGCGCGTGTATGTGTCGATCCTCGCCGTCCACCTCCTCCAGCACGTTAGGCAACGATGTTGTCTTGTCGATGTCCTCACGAAAAATGAATGTGTCTCACCACCAGAATATCGCTTAAGTATGCTTTTTGTGTGTGATTGAATCGAGAGAAGGTGTGGTTTACGATGGCAATTTGGAAGGCAAACTAGAGGGGAATGAACTCTCTGAGCTCGGAACTTTCGGCGACTGAGCAATAATCGATTGCGGACGCATACAATATTGGATACGGAAATATCCTACTGATGGGGAAGAATAATCTTCTGAAGCTATCCTGTTAATTGCGATTGATTGAAAAACCACAAAACCAAATGTATTTGATCACAGTGTTACATGGATAGAAAACATTCAATTAAACTCTTTCACATGAATATATTTTGAAAATTCCCAGAGGAACTGGCAGATTATTTTCAGTAACGATTAGATATTTCCACATTTTCCTCGATACTGGAAGCCCACCAGTGGTTAATGCCAACTCGATAACCACCTGTTAATAGCCGCGCGTGTATGTGTGTGTAGCGATGTCTTCCCAGGGAACCGTTTGTGGCATCACTCTCCTCCTGATAGATTCCCTTCTGGCCTAGGGTGCACAAACAGGCTCTTGGTGACACCGTTCATCCGCGCTTTCATGATAAATAAAGAGCTTCACCGCAACAGCGACAACATGCTCCAATCGCTGTTCAATTTGAACTGAGTGGATTTCCAAGCGCCGCTCGCTTATATACCGATTGGTGATTTCAATAGCCTGTTTTGAAAGCAATTTTAAGACTATTGAAACAAGTTTTTGGATCAAAAAGTAACAAGTATATAACGCGTAGACATTTTATCTTTCGAATGAAGTGTTTATCATACCATTTCGTTCAGTTGTTTAGGAGCTATTAACGCTCGAAATCTCGGTCTCCGGCGTAACGCTTTCGTTTTCGAAACTTTAATTTTACACCCCGGTATAGAAATGAAAGACGTAGTCCTACGTCAAAAAATTCAGGGCAATCAAACTATTCTACTAAACAGTTATTTCTAAAATTTCACAGCATTATAAAATTATATGCGAAGTTATTAACAAGCGACTTATATAAAATAACAGCGTAGTTCTATGTCAACAATGCGGTCGTATCTTGGACACAACCTGCTATAATTTTTTCATTATTCAAAATCTGTATGTATTTTTTTTTGATACATCAAATGGAAGCCGTGAAAAATATGCGTGAGTATACCCTTTCGAATTTCTAAATCAGCTGTCAGTTAAATTCATCAATTGCATTTGCATTTTACATAACCAAACAACATGCTCGATATAATGACATCCTGGACCATAATTACACAAGCATGACCTACACGATAAAACGTGAATTGAGCACGAATTGATTGGACAACAACCTGAACTTCATTCTAATATAATCTTTACCAGAGTTTAACCTTTTTGATCAGGCTCTCGTCAAATCTTTGGGGAAGATAAAGTGAAACTATCCAATATTATCTTCAAAATCATTCCTAGATCATCCCTTCATTGATTCTGCCTACTGATAAATGCCTATAATCGGCATATCGAGAATAATATATAATACGCATCTAATCATATTGTGAGCTAACGCCGAATTGTAGGCAAAAAGATTGCGCGATGCGTTGTGGGAGAAAGCGAGTGGCAAGTAAAATCGAAATAACATACGTCAAATTGTTAATTTTTCTTAATATATCCACTGTTCATGTCATAAACAAAAAAAAAGCTGGTTAAATTTCCTGTCTATTGTTTTATAACACAACATATGTCGCAAAAACGAATTTGAGTAATATGATTTTGAAAACTCTTAAAGAATCGTTGTATTTTTCGTAGAGTGACTCCCCTATATAGAAATCAAAGACATAGTCCTATGTCAAAAGATCTTGAATACTTCGCTGTGTCACTTTGAGAAATTAGTGTAGGCACAATTGACATGCCGTCTTCTTTCCTTTCCGTTTTACTCTTTAAGGTCAAGAGATCATTCAGAAATAAGCATGGGTTATGGAATATTTCGAAAATTAAGCAGGTAATTTCAACAGAAAAAATATAAAGCATAAATGCCATGGAAATGTGAAAAGAATTGATTAGAAAAAACATGGTACTTACGTATACCATCGCAGCGTAGCTTCCATCATGAATTTATTATTTCGTGATTAAATTTATTCTGAGGTCAATGTAATGGGGAAAAAGTCCCCATTTCACGAGGATAAGGAACCGCCGAGGTGACACAATCCGAGTCGGTCGCCTCACTTTAAAACCTGCCTACCGACATTGATGTACAAGAGTAAAAAGCGAATTGATGTAAAAAAACAAGTGGGTTCTGTTCGAGACACAACCGCATAATTGACGTAGGTTAACGTTAGGCTTTCTGTTGCATGCTGATTTTGAATATGTTTATAAGTTTCATTATTAAATTATCGGATAATCACGCATTCTGTCAAATATGTTTGTTTGTTTGAAAATTTGTGTTTTTTAAAGAAAATTCTTTATTTATCACCTAAATCCATATCATCGCCACCATAATAGGTCCCTTCTATTGCAATACACTTTTTCCAATTAACAATCCAGTCATCGAAATACTTTTTATAGCTGTGCTAGCTGACCCGGCTAACTTCGTCCCGCCCAATTTTTGTTTTTTGTTATCAATACCTTCAAACATTCACGTATTCTTACTATGAGCATGTTCATGGGTCCAATCGCAGAACTGTTCATTGATTGATCTTCTAATCGACCCCGTTGAACTTACCTTTTACTATGAAATTCCTAGTGTTTGTAACAAAACTCATCATTATAATATCAGATTATTTTCAGACAAAATTCTCGTCCAAAATTTTTCAACCACTTGCAAATAACATGTTTCTCCGTTACATGGAATAAATGTTTTATACAGAAAATATTATAGAATAAAGATAGAAATTTGTGTTTCATTTGTATGGCAGCCCCCCTTTAGAGAGGGGGAGGAGTCTCAAACTATCACGAAAACCTTCCCCGGCCCAAAAACCCCTACACACCAATTTTCAAGTTGATCGGTTTAGTAGTTTCCGAGTCCATAAGAATCAGACAGACAGACAGACAGAAATCCATTTTTATGTATATAGAAGATTCAGAAATAGCCTTCAGTTCACCACGCAGCGATTTCGTTTTTATGTCTTCAATGCTGTCATGTGGGATCGTGGGATCGGAACTTGATCCTTCAAGCATGTCTTCTACCATTTTATTGCGATGAAATTACACTCGACAAAAAAAATTAGAGGAACAGAATGCGAAGTCAGAAATTTTAAGTGATTTTTGGCATGCTGTAACTTCGTGAAAAATGAATGCATTTCGATGGGATGCACAACATTTTGAAGCTACAACTTTCAGGTATTAGAAAATTACATACATATTGCATACACGCACTCTTTACCCACAAACTAATGAAAACGAATGCTACGAATCGTTTGTTCCGGGAGTCGCGCAGGATTTTGTACTTCTGATACGATTTCGATTAAATGCCCTCTAATTTATTCCAAACTTTGAGAAATCGGCTAGAAAAAATGGCTGAACATATCAGTATGAAACGTTCACAGATGTTTAGCGAATACACTAGGCTAAAAATTTGCCTGGAAACATTAGAACTTACTGCGATATTTGCAGAGCTACAGTGGATTTTGTAAAGCACTATGAAAATACTGTTTTTGGCACTTTTTTAAATCAATGCAAAAAATTTGAATTTTTTTTTTCGTCAAAGTTACAAAATATCCTTGTGCAGAATTTATTGGAAATTTCAAAACTGCCTTTCGATTTGCGGTGCGATGGTTGTTTATTGAATTATTCATCATCAAAGACGAAGCAGTAATTTTTCATTCAAACTGAAGTATCTCGGTGTGGGAAGGTCCTACAGGAACGTTCTTAGAACCAAAAAAAAAAGCTGATTGATTAGGTTATATGGATTTGCTGTTGAGTTGGTTGGCAAAAATTGTATTAGTCCAGAATATTCTTGAAAAAACAAAGAAAAAATGATTTTTCATTTCTTCCCGATATTATTGCCTACTACACCTACACACACCAAGATAAAATATGTATGTAAAATATTCTAATACCTGAAACTTGTAGCTTCAAAATGATGCACCTCCCATCATTTCCCAAATATTTTCAAGCGGGAGAGAATGCGCCCCTGACAAATCTTCGACAAACTGACATCAAATCATTGATACGAAAAAAATTGTAGAAAAATGGCATCTGTACACATAGCACTTTGTTTAGCTAATAGGTCATATGTCTAATGCAAATACAAAGGTGCGTTTCGTGGAACTGGACAATTCGCAGGCAGCACCTTCAATGGATCAACAGCAAGGTCCAATGACAAGTTCGAGGTGTACTTAACTAGAATATCACCTGAAGTGTCCGAGTCCGACATTCAAAATCTCGCTAAGGAATGCTTGCAAACAGAGGATATCGTTGCGAAATCATTGATTCCAAAAGGAAAACTGCCATCATCACTATCATTCGTGTCTTTCAAAGTGAGTATTCCTAAGAATCTCAAATCCAAAGCAATGGATCCTGCCACATGGCCACAAGGAATAGAATTTCGAGAGTTTATCAGCAATGATTGTAATGTTCGGCATTTTTGGAAACCTACGCAGCGTCTCGATCCAGGAGCAACCTCCCCGAATCTGCTGCAACACCAGCCCAATCAACAAGTTCCATTATAGATATAAATCCATCCGATACCCGCAATCCCCCTTCAGGCTCTTCTGACGTTTGCTCTAAATACTTGACGATATACTACCAAAATGTTAGAGGCATCCGTACTAAAACGCGGGAACTATTTCTCAAGCTATCGTCCTGCGACTATGATGTTGTTGTACTCACAGAAACATGGTTACGCCCGGACATCAATAACGCTGAGCTAGCTTCAACATACAGCATTTTTCGATGCGATCGGAGTACTGCCACCAGCGGCCTTCAACGCGGCGGGGGAGTTTTGATTGCAGTTAAAGTCTCTATGAATTGTAGTTCGGTTACTCTGGAAGACTGCAGTAATCTCGAACAAGCCGTCGTTCGCATAAAGCTCTTGAACTCAACGATCTACGTATGCGGAATTTACCTCCGACCCAACTCGCAACCGTCGTTGTATTCTGCACATTCCGAGGCAATTCAACAGCTTCGCGAACGTATCTCGGATTCTGACAAGATTGTCGTAGTCGGCGATTACAATCTACCTCGTCTAATATGGGAGAAAGACGACGATGTCAAGGGTTTGCTGCCATCAAACGCATCCTCTGAACAAGAGATCGTGCTAATCGAAACCTTGGTTGCTTCGGGTTTACACCAAATCAATAGCCTGTTGAATTCAAATGGTCGGATACTTGATCTAGCATTCGTGGACGAGCCAAGTGACGTTGAATTGATTGAACCGCCTTCAGCTCTCCTCAAACTCGACAACCACCACATGCCGTTCGTTCTTCGTATTGATGTTGACGACTTTCTTATGCAGTTTCCTGGAAGCCTGAACGACACTGACAAATACGATTTTCGACGATGCGACTATGCGGAGCTGAACACTGCAATTTCCGCTGTTAACTGGGACATGATTTTCAACGGCCTTGACACAGACGAAATGGTATGTTCATTTTATGACAAAGTGTATAAAATTTTGGATCAGTTAGTTCCGCGTAGACGGTGCAGACAGCATTCTCACAAGCATCCTTGGTGGACATCCGAGCTGCAACAACTTCGCAACGTTGTTCGAAAATCTCGGAAACGCTTTTTCCGAGTAAGGACAGATGATAATCGCAATCATCTTCGTTCAATTGAAACCTTGTACAACGAATGCCAGATTGCATCGTTTCGTGATTACATTGCTCACTTGGAGATGACCGCGAAGCAAAATCCCTCTGCTTTTTGGATGCACGTTCGCAATCGTAAACGGTGTAAGCAATTCCCCGCTGAGATGACGTTAAGGGACAAGACTGCTGATTCTCCGAACGATGTAGCTAATTTGTTCGCTGATTTTTTCGAAAGTGTGTATAGCACTAACTCACCAGCTTTTTCACCTGTCAGCATCAGAGACTGCCCTACGTTGAATGTGAATCTACCACTTTTCAACATAACGCAATTCGAAATTTGGACTATTTTGAATAAACTCGACGCTTCCAAGGGACCCGGGAGCGACAATCTTCCACCGTTGTTCCTGAAGGAATGTGCGGAGTCTCTGAAAAAGCCACTGTCAACGATTTTCAATAAGTCGCTTCGTCACAGTGTTTTCCCGAAGCTATGGAAGACAGCTTCTATCTGCCCGATATTTAAAACAGATTCGAATCACCTCGTGGAAAATTACCGTGGTATCTCCATTTTGTGTTGCCTGGCGAAAGTGTTAGAGGAATTAGTGCATAACGTTCTCTATTCAGCATCCCGAACAACTATCTCCGAATTTCAACATGGATTCGTAAAGAAGCGGTCAACCACAACAAACCTCATGGCGTTCACCAGCTTTATATCGTCTGAAATTGAGAAAAAGCAACAAGTAGACGCCATTTATTTCGATTTCTCGAAAGCGTTCGACAAAGTACCTCACGACCTCGCCATTACGAAACTTCGTCACCTGGGTTTCCCTCACTGGATCACAGAGTGGTTGCGTTCCTATCTGACTGAACGTAAGGCGTTCGTCAATATCAACGGTTCGCATTCTCGTGTGTTCCAAATTACATCCGGTGTGCCACAGGGCAGCGTGCTGGGGCCACTAATTTTCGTGCTGTTCGTGAACGATCTGTGCTTCCGATTGAAATCACGAAAGCTGCTTTACGCCGACGACCTGAAGATTTACAGATCCGTCGCATCTCACCTCGATTGCTGTGCACTTCAGGCCGATATTGATGAATTGCAAAAATGGTGCGTTGAGAACGGTATGGAGCTAAACGTGAAAAAGTGTAAGTCTATCGCATTTTCTCGCCGACAATCACGAATCGAATTCATGTACTCAATCGGGTCCGTACCCCTGGAGTGTGTTCTTTCCATCCGCGATCTCGGTGTGACCATCGACAACAAGCTTCGATTCAACGAACACATCAACCTAACAACTACCAAAGCGTTCTCAGTCCTAGGATTTGTTCGACGTAGTACCAGCAACTTCCAGGATATCTACGCCATGAAGACACTATACTGCTCATTAGTTCGTAGTATCTTGGAGTATGCGGTATGTGTGTGGGCTCCATTTCACACAACCCAAACAATCCGAATGGAGAGAGTGCAACGCAGCTTCATTCGTTACGCCCTTCGCTCATTACCGTGGTCTGACCCAACGAACATGCCCGATTATGAAAGCCGTTGTAGACTTATCGCTCTCGAAACGCTTGCCTCCAGACGATCCAATCTACAACGGGTTTTTGTCTTTGATTTGATTTCGGGAAACATCGACTGTCCATCTTTGTTGTCCAGTGTTTCGTTTTATGCACCTTCCCGTCAACTTCGTGAGCGTGACTTACTGTTCATTAGACGACATAGAACCTCTTATGGTCTCAATAATCCGTTGGATGTTTGTTTTCGTTTGTTCAACAGTGTTTGTGATGTATTTGAATTTGACATGTCTAAAAATGTATTTAAAAATAGGATTAAGGGCTATTAGGTTAAGATCAGTCTGTGGAATCGTTTTATAACATTCGAGACGTTGCAAACAAATAGAAATTTAATCCAATTATTTTGTTTGGATAACATTACCACACTAAATGTAACTGCATTAACGGGACGCTTTTTTGGTGAGTATGGTGTGTAGGCACCATACAAATTCCCGCTGAATAGAGGAAATCTAAACGTTTCGATGTCTCCATCCCATTTCATTTTTCGAAATTTGTTTATTGATATGTGGCGAAAAATCGATACCCCTGTATACCTTCAGACCGCCGTAATATACATTTCGCGAACGTATACAGCCAATTAGTTTGCCAGCTTTCACGCTGCGTTCGATATGTAAATATAATTTTCAGCCAGAAAAATAAATCTCATGCATATAGAACGAATGGAGAGCGGCGATTAATATTTTATAGTTGCTTAAAAATAACCGTCGCTGTGAACTGAGAGCGATACGTTATTTTACTTTTCGAAGTAACGAACGTCAGAACTAACAAAAAAAAATAGTTCAAGTTATAATGAATATGTTCAGGAGAGCACGAGGAAATTCCAGCCAGCGCTGTTGTCCTCCGCGTTCATCTCATATTTTAGCCTGAATTAATGATGAGTTTTAAGCAGCCGTGGCATGCGGACACCAGTTTGGGCTAGTAGCAGAAGTAGTGGGCAGAATAGTGACAGTATAGGAAATAGGTACCCAAACTATTCAGGGAATATGCCTACGGATCGAATGAGTGGTGCGATGTGTCTTGGGTGTTAATTTTTGGCGAGTAGCAACCATCAACGAGCGAACCTCTGCCTAGGGGGCTTTTCGACAGCATTCCCCCAAACGCCAACTCCACTCCAACTCCACACGACGGGGGATGGAGGGAGAGATTTAGGTCTGTGTCATAAATTTTGGGTTTTATAGTGCCAATAAAGAGAATAGCTAATTTTATTTATGCTTCCCAAGGGTTAACATATTTTTCATTTGAAACTATATTGAATAGCGTGTCAAACAGTGCTCGAGCATATTTGCTGGGATCTAGCGCTATCCTTCGTGGATAGTAGAGGAGGTTTGAATTTGTATCTTTGCCCACAAGCATTTGGTCTCCACAGACCAAACTTCTTCCCTCGTCTGACATGTCATAATGATCAATATTTGTTTGACCCGCTATGTTAGTTTTCAATTTTGCAGCGAATTTAAATTCGTCGAACATTGAAGTACGTTTAAATTTTTTTACGAATCGTCCGTTCTGTTGCGTTTATGTTACAGGGTCTTTTAGATTAAACGCTCACGCAAAAAAAAAAATCGAATAGCTCCTTATAAAATTTGTTTTCGTTCCGTCGATGGTAACACTGCATTCCCCACTTCGGGACGATAATATTCGTTTACTCTTTCAGTCTTATCGGATGGTTTTTAGTGTCAAGATATACAATTTACAAGAACGTGTATTTTTAGTGAAATCGTATTACTCGAGCAACCGAAGCCTTAATTAAACTGTGTCCTCTTATGGTAAAAATTTCAACATTTCTCGTCGTCGAATACTTCCTCTGGGGGTACGTGAAGGACCGTTGTTAATAAGCCACAATTTCGAGATACATAAAAAAGAAATAACTCGGATTTTCAACAGCATCGAAGTCTTAATGTTAGAGTTGTGCATGAAGAATTTTGCTCACTGTTTAAAACGCGTTATCGGAAAAAGTCCTAAAATAACCCATATTTTCGACTTTTTTAAATAAAAATCGGTTCTCTTTTGTAGAAGTTATTAAAATTTGTTGCGTGAACGTTTAATCTGAAGACCCTGTACATCTCACCAATTAGACAATAGAAAATTGTCTAATTATATGTTATTCTATACCTTCCAAAGTAGCAAACATATAGGAATTTTATCTTTTTGTTAGGTGTGTTTGTTACCCCACAAAACCATGAAATTCCATTAACGTGTGAATAAAAATGACGCTGCTGTTCCGTTTTGCCTATCCAATTATCAAATGATTCATTCCTCTAGAATGCCAATCATCAAATGAATTGCTTCCTTCTGTTCCGTGGTTGTCTGAAAAAAAAAGTCTATTTTGATATGGATAAAAGTATTAAAATGAGTGCATTAATTGCTCTCCGAAAGTGGGTTGAACAGGTAACCCGCTATTCAGCCACAGTTTGCTCTTGGATAGAAATGTATCACAAGTTAGATGTCCTGGAGGCGACTTGACAAAATCCGCTTCGCATAATTACAATCCCCTCCCGCTTTCTGGCGCCTTGCGTCCGAAGATCAATTTCCGGAAACCAAGGGAATAAAGCAAACGACTCAGAATATCACTCTTCTTTCGCAGGAGCAAAGGCGGCTAGAAACGGTTCATCTTACGTGAAGGACGATTTTTCGAGGGGCAAAAACTTGAAGTAATTACCATTTTCCGAAATAAAAATCCCTAGAAAAGAGCCGCGGTGCATTTAAATGGAACGGAAGTCGTCAAGAGGCGCGCTCGCTTAACGAGAAAATCACGCTAGGAGTCTTTAAAACTGATAAATTGCGTTTCAGCTTTCCGAGACACACTCATACACCCTCGCGTGGCATAGTCAGACCAGGCGACTTCGAATAGTCCACTTTTTTGCTGTCTCATACAGTTTTTTTCCTTTCATATTCGAGTGTGACTCACACCAGGAAATGTAATCATTCGTCTTTTTTCGTGAGTTTTCTGACATGTCCTGTGGCATTCTACTTGCAGTGACTCATTTTTTCCTTTGCTAGAATTTTTGGGAAGAGAAACCAAATAAGGGGGAACTGAAGTCTAATAGTCAGTTGAGTTGAGGCAGTGAAAACTCTAACCCCCTCGCATGTCTTAACAGGTCGTTCGAAGTGAGAATGTTGAGTTTCCCTCGGTTTATGCATTTATATGGCAGGTCCAATTAAATGGAGAGATGGGGAAATCCAAAGCAAATATTTTCTTCCCGTTAAAACTCCTGGATCAATAATAAATTTCCGCACTGAGTGAGTCACGGGTTTTAAGTGTGTTGCTACAGCCTGCCATGAACACTACAAAGCATTACCGCTTTGAAAGTGGCTAGTCGTGTTGGCACCTACGTTTGACTAATAGTCCAGACCTAAGCTGTAAACACAAATTTACCAAAAGTGCAAACGATATAATAAGCATCTTCTGCAATCACGGTCACAACACTGAGCAGTACAAATGTATTTCCCTGCTATTCGGCGCAAATTTTCGCTCGCAGTTTTATCTGAAGAGCAATGATGAAGCAATTAATTTCCGCAAAGATCGCCGTAAATTGGCCTAATAACCTTTCAATCACGATTTGACTATCTGTGCATGAATGTCTGAGAGAATTGTGTGCTGTACTGTTTGAGAAAAGTCAAGCAATTGAATTGCACCTTCTGATGTGCATGTATTCACGTGTCATATGGATTATTATTTGCAGAACCTTTCAAATTGAAACAGCAGATGTATTCTATTCGGTGTGATGAGTCATATCGAAATCCACTGACCACAACAAATGAGAATATACCGAACGGAGTGTCCACCCTTCTATAAAACCACCCTGATTCTATTCCGTTGCAACACAAACAGTTAGAATTTCAACAAGATACGTTCATACATTGTTGAATGCTCAGAATAAAGTATATCTAACGTCAATTTCGTTCAAAAGAGTTGTTTGTTTATTTATTGTGCTTAAATATGATAATTTCAGCTGTCCAGTTTCTATAAGATTATTTTAAAAATTTATAGGGATTATCAATGAAAAATTCAAAGCGATCGGCTGATTTACATTTCAAAAATAACTTTGAAAATTTCGTGTTGGAATACTATTTACCAAATTCTGCTGAACGGATTTCTCGATATTTTTCCATTTTTCCGAAATTGCGACCTTGAGCTCTTCAATCTTGGTGTGCCGTTTTCCCTCAGTGTAGATTCTGCGTACAAGGATCCTCCCAAAGATTTTCAACAGGATTAGAGTCTGGAGAGCGAGCCGGCCAGTCCAAAAAATTGAGTTTTTGGTCCTTAGCTTTAACTATTTCTCGCTTCTCCCGGTCAGATAGCTTCGATTTACGTGGTGAAATGCATCGATTTGTCTTCCTTCTCTCTCATTGATGACTTTTCCCTTCGGCATTTGCCAGATTTAATTGATCAAAACAACTAAAACAACGAAAAATGTAACTGGTCTTATAGGAACTTGACAGTTGAAAATACGAAAACATTCGTTTACGCTCAGCACTCGCACACACATATGAAAACCATGAAGTGTATGGTAGTCACCAATACTTACACACTAGAATATAAACTGAAGCATTGTTTGTTTACAATGACGCAAAGCAGCAAGATCATCACCTGGTCTTATAGAAGTTGGACAGAGTGTATATGGAAACTTGAAAATTTGATTTTCTTAACTGTTGTAACTTTGTGACTTTGTAACTTTGTAACTTTGTAACTTTGTAACTTTGTAACTTTGTAACTTTGTAACTTTGTAACTTTGTAACTTTGTAACTTTGTAACTTTGTAACTTTGTAACTTTGTAACTTTGTAACTTTGTAACTTTGTAACTTTGTAACTTTGTAACTTTGTAACTTTGTAACTTTGTTACTTTGTAACTTTGTAACTTTGTAACTTTGTAACTTTGTAACTTTGTAACTTTGTAACTTTGTAACTTTGTAACTTTGTAACTTTGTAACTTTGTAACTTTGTAACTTTGTAACTTTGTAACTTTGTAACTTTGTAACTTTGTAACTTTGTAACTTTGTAACTTTGTAACTTTGTAACTTTGTAACTTTGTAACTTTGTAACTTTGTAACTTTGTAACTTTGTAACTTTGTAACTTTGTAACTTTGTAACTTTGTAACTTTGTAACTTTGTAACTTTGGCTGTAACATGTATTGTTTGTTCCACATGTAGCGTAATTTTTTTTGAAGTTTTAAGAGTGACGCTTTCATTGGATCCATTTGATGGGGTTGTGAGAAAATATGTAGTCTACCAAATTTCAGATCAATTTTTTTGGGCAAATAAACAAAATGTACATGGTTTTTGAAATTTGACATGACCATTTTCGCTGCCACCCTAATATACATAGATTGCCCAAAAGCAGTCAATATGACTGCATTGCGAAATAATAACTAAAGAAATTCGTTTGAAATAAATTTTCCAAATTTTTATATTATTTACAGATATATGATAAGTTATTAGTAAACATTAACAATGGAAACACATTATTCCACTTGAGAATAAAATTATGATTATTATTTGTACATTTTTTACAAAGGAAATCTTTTTACGTGTAAATAGTCCGCAAACATACTTTTGACATCTTTCACATATATTATTTGTTTCATTGTAGCAGCAAAGTCGGATTTGACAAATTTTGCGTTTATTAGAATAGGTTGCATTTGATGGTTTTGCAATCGATCTTTGTTCGTCCCCATATTCTGATAGATTATTCTGTCTTGCAGCTATGTATTCGGTGGAAAGCTGTTCTGCTAATTGCAGAAAGAACTCGTAACGTTTTGTTAGACATATGCTATGCAAACCTTCATTCTGCATTCCGACGGAAATAATTGATCGTTACTCTTAATTTTGGTTGATTGCAAGCCAGACTATTTTCAATGAACATGTCCCATATTTGCTAAACCAAGGCAATTTTTTGTTTGTTTGTAGGCGTCTACTTTTTTGTTATTTTGTCAAAACGAATAAGTCGTAGGATTAATATATAAGCGGTTGTATCTAGTACACGACCGCATTATTGACGTAGATCTGCGGAATTATATTATTTAATATGCTTGTTTATCACTTCGGATATTATTTTGGGATGCATCGACATTTTTGAAATAGCTTCTTAGTTATTTAATTATTTTTACTATTTCAGTAGTAACAATTTTCATTTGAAGTTTGAGCACGTTAAAACTGCATTCGGGCCTGGTAAACTGTTAGAAAATAATATGCCTCTCTAAATGGATATCGCTAACAAACGTTGATACTGTAGATCTGCATATTATATATGGTCGGGGTTCTGCCAAAACGAACCAAGCACCATATTTTTCTAAATTGAGTTACTTACACCACTGGCAAAATGACCATGTCATTCGGACAATTAACAACAACTCCAGAATAAAAACTCTGTGTAGCAGACTGTAAAAAAAAACCGTAAGAAATCAGTTGAGTTGAAGTATATAGTGTAGAATACAATAACTATCTTCATTTATAAGATTGGCCATTTGAACTTTATTGTTGTGTTCAGGCGCGAAACATTAAAAAAAACTAGAATTCCACTGTTTCTTAGCTATAGAAAAAGATGGAAAAAAACTTTTACTTCATGAATAGGGGCTTCATATTCTGGACTGGTCTGCTTGTTTACCAGATCAACCTTATCAAGAACTTATGAGAAGTGATCATACGAATAGTAGATGCAGCCTACAAGCAGTATGAGTGATTTGAATAATTTAAACGAGTAATATCTTCTGCGTAGAACGAGATACACACTATAACATGGCACAGCTTGGTCGAAACCACCCCGAATGGGTTATTTGAACTGATTAAGAACTCAAAATAACGTACGAATTAGAATCTTATTGTAATTCATTGAACTTGACGTTAATTTTGTAATTTAAACACAGGAATACTTCTAAACACTTGTGGTTTTATTGGTGATGCTTAACTTTCAAAGGTTGGATTTGGAATGATATTATATTGGGGAGGATATTATGTCTACACTTATTTGTTTGTGTAGACGTTTCTTCTGCATTGCGTCGGGGTATATCTCTGAGCTGTGCGAGTAGAAATATTTCCTGTCGATTGATGCAAAGATATCTGCGAACTATCGAGAAATGGCGATGGTTAATCGCAGTAGTTCCTCTAACTTCTCTCGTTACCCATACAACGAGCGCTCCATTTGATTCGTGTATCAGCAGCTTTGAGCTCTTCTACAACAAAATTATGTCGAAGAGAATCGTCGAAAGCTATCAGTGTTTTCGTTTATTTGGTTCCGTCCTCACTTAACGATTGACCGGCGCTGTCATCTCGCACCAGGCTTTGTCCTTCCCACTCAGATATCGATCGCACTCTATAAACACATTTGCTCCTCTGTTCCGCTGGAGGTGGGATCGAACCCCAGAGCATGCAACAGTAAGGTTTTGCTACTGGGATTGAAAAGCATAAATACTTCTATGACAGATACGTTGTATCTAAATAAATAAAGTGTATGTCCGAAATCGAAAATTCTGAATACTCTACCATATCCGCACAAAAATTTCCCGAGGGCTTCCTCTTCTTCGAGGGTGTGCAGTGAATGTGAACGAAAATGCACTGCTGTTTCGCAATATCTTCCATTCTTGTATCGAGCTGTGTCCGCGCCTTTGTTTACTTCTCTTTGTTCCGTGGAATCAAAACAATCATTTTTGCGCGCTGACTCACTCGGTCCGAAAACACAATTTGTTTCGAAAATGTCGCCAAAATCGCACGTCAGGTACTCAAATAGGGGTAATTAAGTGCAGTAGTTTTCAGAACTAAACTAAAAAATCTTCTTCCGTATATTCCGTTCCTCAATATGTTCTACATAATTTATGAATACACAGACAGAAAATTTGATAATTTTGCAACTAGAGGTCGTTCTCTACACAACATGTAACAAATGCTCATTTGCAAAAAAATATTTAGATTTAGTTGGATTAATTTCCAAACAAGTTTCCACAAGCCATCCCCTCCTCGCTTTTTGAGTGCGTTACGTAATCTTTGAATATTTTTTTTTATAAATTCGTTTATTTTTACAGGCTCAGTTACATAAGTTTAAAGGAGCCGAAATCTTAAATATATTTTTAAAACTATATATATGAACAATTTTCTTAAATCTATGGTTAGTAATGTGGGAAACCGATTACTCGTGGTGGACTCGAGATTAGAAGGGTGACATTTTCTCAGGAAAAGGATGGGGTATAAGGAAATTATTACAATGTTGATAATCACACACACTCAATTCTTAAATCTATTCGTACATCAGTTGTGAATTTACATTTCATTCTTCTGTTTATAGCAAGCGGACCAATTACTCACAAAGGAAGAAATGGAGGGTATAAGGATATAAGGATAATCACACACGAACATCGATAGATTTAAGGAAAACATATATTTGGGACATGTAATCAAGGTCTCTTTGAATATTTGAATGATCCCATAAACCTCAATAGTGGCCGCTTCGAGTGGCTCTACCCAGACATGAAAGCGTCCAAAACAGTATTCTTGATGTTATTGTTTCGTATATCAATTCCTAGTATATGGTGTCTATTTTGTGTGTATTAGGCTACTCCCCCACCCTTTTTCCAAATGTTTATATGTAATTCCTTCAATTTAGTGTTTCATAAATCGGTTGTAGATAGCTCGAAAAGCAAAACCGCACATTAAACTCATGATAGTTCCGCGTTTCAACTTATCGGTCTACGGACAACTTGAAACAATGCATAATAAAACTAAACATTTTCAAAATTATTGCATAATATTCGAAACATCCATTGTGGATCTCTATTTTTATCGAAAGTCATCTGTCATCGGAGTAGTGAGGGTAGACAACACCCCCGGCAAATGGCGCCCCAAAAAAATAACCTTTTTTTGATTTTTTCACTAGTTTTTAGATTGTGGTATTTTGAAGGCTAGAAATATAATTACCAGCTTCGCTTATTCTCTAGTCAAATCTTTACCTTGCGTGAATTAGATGAAGCAAATTGATCCATTACGGATTGTATCTAAATCAAGGTCTGCTAGCGATTCTTTCTCGGTTGAAAGAATTGCCAAGCCATTGAATCGGTCTTGGTTCATCTTAGAACGCAGATAATGTTTAATCAATTAAAGCTTGTTGTAAGCGCCAATTAAAGCTGTAACTGGAAGCGCCAAGAAAATTCGTAGCGCCGTCTCGATATGCGGATAATCTACTTCGAGAGAATATCTGATAATAATGTTCAAGATGCCTAAAAGCGTCGAAGAGTTCAGTTCAGGAAACAGCTCCTTCATCTACGTTTTGAATACTTCCAACTCTGATACAAGTTCTTCTGTATCAACGTCCGAAGTTTGACGCAGTCTATTTCTATTAATATATGCTCATAGATGTTAGTCCGTCTTCTGTTATAGATGAAAAATCTGATGCTATATCCGCTATAGATTCTCCAAGCTGTTCCATCTGAAATATTATTTTCTCGAATACAACCTCCAGCCGAAAACTATCTTCACTCGTTAGAGGGCCCGTGGAGTTTCCAGTTTTATTCGTTTTCCGTGGTTTCATTCACTTGTCCATACTATTTAGGATTCTTTCCCAAAGTTCTAGAAGACCAATAAATTTCAAATCTATTAAATCAGACGAGATTTAAGCTATAGGTAAAACAGGGAACAAAACTAGTTAGATTGTTAACCAGGAGCATTTTTACTTTAGTGTGACATGTTTCTAGTGACAGTGACAGTTTTTTGCATATTCACCCAAGCTTTCTCCTTTTCTTCTATATTCTTCATCACTTCAGGTCATTTCAGAAGGTGTCCCATCATAATGGCCAAGTTTTTTTTCTATTGGGCACAGTTCCGGAATGTTTGGGGGGGTTCAGATCTTTCGGAAAGAAATCGACATTTTTCGTCTTATACCACTCTAACACGTCCATCGTGTAGTGGATGTCAAATACGGCCAGAAGATCGTTGGACCGTCGTCAGTCTTCAGGAGAGGGAGGTGCCGCTTTTGGAGACACTCTTCCTAATACACTTGTTCATTCATGGTGCTTGCGGTAACGAAAGGTGTACTCCGCTTTTCGTACAAATCGCTTGCTAAATTATGAACTTCTTCGCGAACTTCGACATCTTCTGTGTCCGAAGGTTCTCGGGGATATCCAGCTTATCCTTGGCAGTCACATACAGGTTTCCTGGAATCTGGTTGAAGTCCAGCTTCACATATGTCTCTATTACGCAGCAGTGTGGTTTCGTTAACTTCTGGTCGTACAACTTCCGGGCACGGCTTTTTGCGACCGTATTCTGTTTCTCGTCACGGTTTGGGAACTTCTGAACCTTAAACGTGCGTAATCCAACTCGAGTTTTTGTATTCTGCACGAAAGTTTTACTCCCATGCGACTTTTTAGCTACATCTCGAACTGAGGCGTTTGTGATCGATCTCCATTCCCCACTTTTCCCGATAGCACGATGCGACAGATCTTTTTTCTCGGAATACTTGTGTGAAACTTTTTCCGCACGCGCACTGTTCTTTCGTCGCCAATTAACCAATTGCGGATTAAATACGGGACTCCCTTTAACCCCTTAGCGTAGTATTTAATACGTCACACATTAAGTGATTTCACCACTCTGCTGAGCGTTCTAGCGCCCTATGTTATGCAAGTACACCACGAGTGAGACTCGATGTTGTACGCGAAGGAGTTAACTGTTAAACATCGTATAGCATGGAGGAATGCTCAGGCATACGTAGCGGAAAAATCAAAAAGGTATTGTATGTTGGGTATTTCAATTTTGCGGTAATTAAAAAGAGGTTTTTAGTTTCATGTATGGACAGAAGCAAGTACTCATTATGGATGTTTTTTTTTACTGACTTGATAGATGAAATATAATACGGGAAAACATATCTATTGAACATTCTTGGATTTTGACGCCCCAAAGGCTCAGTGCCCCCGGTAAATGTCGGGTTTGCCGCCCGCACATTACACTACTGGCTATACCTTTTATATGCTGCAAACAGATTTCAATGTGATTCTGATTCTGTGATTCTGTGATTTTTTAAGATAACTTTCAAGTTGAACTTCGAAAAAATCGTTCCAACTTGCTCCGGTGTACCTTATATAAAATGGATTTCTGTCTGTCTGTCTGTCTTTCTGGTTCTTATGCGATCAACGTGAAAATTGGTATGAAGGGGTTTCGGAGGGCTGTCATACAAATGAAACACAAATTTCTGCATTACTCGAGAATTAATCAAGCAAATTGAACCAAAATTTGCATATGGAGGTTTTAGAAAGCAATATATGTTTCTACTAGCTGTACCCTGCCACGCTTTACTGTGGCACATTGTGGTTGCATGGTTGAGTTGAATTTTTAATTTTTTTATGTTGTAACAACAGTCTTAGATGTGTTTGGTTGTTTTGTATATTGTATCATAGTTAGAGCTCAATAGGTTCCGCACTTTTCGAGTTTTTGACGCGTACACGAACGAACAGAACATTTTTATATATGGAGAGATAGATGAGGGAAATCGATAAATTTTAAATCACTTCGAAACACAATTTCAGTTCATGATTTTGTCAAACACGTGGAAAAAAAGATGTTTCCTTCACATAGAACACATATTCATTGCTGAATAGTCGATTTTCATTAGAAGGTCAATTTCAGAAACTCACTCTGATCTTATAAAAAATAATTTTCTTCCAATTTTCCATTCTTTATGCCGTAATAACACTCCTTTTTTATTATTTTTAAGGCCCACCAACACACCCCCACACCAAAGAGCTCGCACAGAGCCCCCTGGTAATGGGCTCCTTTTTGTTTTTTTTTTGGACAATAGAAACACAAGCAAATACAAATTGGTAGCTGCAAAACAAAAAACAAAACCACAGATATTAACACAGTTTTAGTTCAGTTCATGTTAAGGTGTGTGTGATAAGCATTATTTACTAATATTCTGTAGGGATGTACCCAGTGGAACTATGTTCCTTTGGATCCCTTAAATGTAAAAACCTAGCATCTACAGTTCAATATAATAAAACACGATTTGAATGCAATGTACACTGGTAATTAGCACGACATTATGTCAAAAGATTTCCAACTTCTAATTTTAAATGCTGTTTTAAACTGGTTTTAAATAACAGTCGATTATTCAACCCTTTCAGACGATCCGGTAGGGCATTGTACACAGATGGACCGTAGAAAGAAATTCGCATTTGCCCAAGGTTTGTGAAGGTTCTCGAACACATTAGATTATGAGCATACCGAGTATTGTGCTCATGAGTTGTGGTCGGTAGAATGAGGTTACGAAGCATATTCTGATTTTTAATCACGTCGTATACAAACAAGCAAGACTGCAACTTGCACAGACCACGTAAAGGGAGAGCTTGGATTTACAAGCATGACCCCAAACGATTATTAAATACTGCAAATGGGAATGAATACAACCATGATAGAAAGTCAAAAGGGCATTTCGAGACACAAATTTACTAACACGATACATGATACCACATAAAGATGCAACCTTCCTTCGTACAAAATCTATTTGATTTCCCCATAAAAGCGTGGGATCCAACACCAATCCTCTTTGAAGTGGATTGTATATTGTGTACAACTTTGAGCTCAATCGGTTCCGCACTTTTCGAGTTTTTGACGCGTACACAAACGAAGAGAACATTTTTATATATTAGGCTGTCGGTATTTTTTTTTTAATTTTCATCTGTTCATAAAATTAGTTACAATCATCTGTTTTAAGTCAAATATGCGCCGATTTGTTCGATGACTTGTTCCCAACGAGATGCCAACTTCATGATACCCCTGTTATAGAAGCTCGCTTCCTTATTGGCAAAAAACTCGGATAGCCAATTCACAGGCCTCTTTTGTGGCTAACTTCTGACTACCTAGCTCGTTCGCCATGGACAAAAACAGGTGGTAGTCACTTGGTGCAAGGTCCGGACTATACGGCGGATGCAAAAGAACCTCCCATTCGAGCTCCCGGAGCTTCTGGCGCGTCACCAAAGAAGTGTGTGGCCTGGCGTTGTCCAGATGGAAGACAATGCAGCCTCTGTTTATCAAAGATGGCCTCTTCTTCATGAGTGCTACCCTCAAGCGGTCCAGTTGTTGGCAGTACAGGTCCGAATTGAGCGTTTGGCCATAGGGAAGCAGCTCATAATAGATTATTCCTTGACAATCCCACCAAACACACAGCAGAACCTTCCTGGCCGTTAATGAGGGCTTGGCTACCGTCTGAGCCGCTTCAGCGGGCTTCGACCACGACCGTTTGCGCTTCACGTTGTCGTAAGTGACCAACTTTTCATCGCCAATCACCATCCGCTTCAGAAACGGGTCGATTTTGTTGCGATTCAGCAGCGATTCACATGCGTCGATACGGTCAAAGATGTTTTTTTGCGTCAACGTGTGTGGCACCCATACATCGAGCTTCTTTGTGAATTTCTATGAATTGTGCTTCTTCAAATGGTTAATAACGGTTTGATGACTTATCCCCAGCTCTTGGCCGATGCTACGGCTGCTACTATGCCGGTCTTTCTCGGCTAATTGAGCGATTTTGTCGCAATTTTCGACGACAGGCCTTCCGGAGCGTGGCGCATCTTCGACGACCTCTACACCAGAACGAAAACGTTGAAACCATCGTGGTGCGGTGGAAATGGAAACTGTATCGGTTCCATAAACTGCACAAATTTTATTGGCAGCTTGAGATGCATTTTTGCCTTTGTCATAGTAGTACTGTAAAATATGTCGGATTTTCTCTTTATTTTGCTCCATATTTGCGACACTATAACTCACGAACGACTTAACCAAACAAAACACTGTCAAGGACTATATTATAGCGCGCAAAAATACCTTTCCAACAAGCTATAGTATGACTCGATACAATGAATACAACTAGAACTACGCGCTTACAACGACACCTCGCGGAAATACCGCAGGACTTTTTTTTTATATAGAGATGGTGGTTCGAAATAGATTTTTGGCAGGACCAGGTTTGCCGGGTCAGCTAGTTTACAATGAAAAATAAAGCTATTAATATAAAAAGGTACTGTCAGCTATTGCATGTTCCATGATTTCCAGTAGTAGTGGCGCGTTGAATCCTGACGGCATGTCTTACTCCTAGTTCCTCTATGAAGACGAATTGGATTGACGCATCATGTTGTTGCGATAGAAAGAATGTGTAAAGCGTACGCGAATGCCGTAAACTACATGTTTCATAAAAGATAGTTCATAAGATATTCCGGGTTCAGAATAAATTCCTCTATAATGATGGCTTCATTTGTATTGGACTATAATATGATATATTAGATGAACATCTCGCTCAAACCAAGTCAATGCACTTTCTAGAAAAAAAAAGTTCACTGTTCTATTCTGCTGAAAAACTCTCAAAAATATAATTCGATATAATTCGCGTTGCATCCGGTGATGTGACCAAGTTTTCCAATCCGATCCGTTTGATCATCTTTATTTACGGTTATAAAACTAACCAAGAGGTTCGAATCATACACTGTCTTTAAACTGCAATTGGAAGAATAGAGATAAAATTTTGACAATAGTGAAACCTCCAATTAACCAAAATCACGTTGTGCTCGAAATTCCATAAACGACCTGCTTTTATTATTACTGCGAGCATTTATCATTCAGGCTGGTGAAATAAAATAAATACCCTTGTCTGAAATAACTGATAACCGCCTAACGACAAGCTGTGAACCCATTTTTTATTCAAAGCCCTAATCTGTTTTATGGTTCTATTTATTTACGTTTGATGTTTATTCATGCGCTCAATCCGTCTGCAAATGCTATTCAATAATTTGAATAATTATGCTTATAATCAAAACATCAGATGAGAGTGATTAATCCCCGGCGAAATACTACTCGGCGAACACCGCTTGTAAGCAGATCTATTATTGAATATGTTAAACTCACACAAAACAGCGACCAAAAAAAAAAAGATCGAAACGTCGGACGCGTGAAAAAATGATGTTTACCCATCTGGTTTAACATTGATTGAAGTGAATCGATTGATGAGTGATAGGAATCAATCTCCCAGGCGAGATCGATCTATTGATTTTCAGGTTCGGCAGCTAAATTTTCAAAACCCGAGGTAACATTCACGTCGTTTCTTGTTATTCCCAGCCCCGATCTGCAGGAAATCGGATTCAAAATTTAAACGGTAGTAATTTATATTATTTCGCAGTCCCCACAAATGCTGCTTCTCATTTACTATATCCAAAATAAACTATAAAATAAGTACTTCTGTCTATGATGGGATCAAATTCCCTCTCGGGTTGTTATCTTGAAGCTCATCCTTGACATTATGTGTAGCATTTGGAAGTATGAAAGCACACTAGCTTGATACGGTAGGTTTTTACATTTTATTGAAATCGTTTCATCATTACGTTTCCAGGTACCAGGTTGGAATGTACGAGCACTTTTTGCTTGAGAATTTGACTTTGATTGACCTATGAAATACACGTTACATGTTTCTCAATGCAACAATCTTAACAAACCTGTCAAGTGAATACTAGTTCCTTAACCATTTATTAACACGGTTTTGCTTACACTTGAAGACTGTTCCCAAATACTTAAATGTTAGTCGTGACCTGTGTTGCCTCACGTACAGATTTATCTGGAAAGGTACAGATTTTTTCGTTATTTTTGGTACAGACTCTGTACGATACAGGGTACAGATTTTTATCGAAAAGTACATATTGGTACATATTTTTGCCGCATGTGAAATTTCTTACATTCGAACAATGCAACATGAAGGAACGAGACGACTTTTACGCCGCAGTTTACGTCGCTTGGTGCTGCTGATCATATAAGTATCTAAGGGAACCGTGAGTAATACGGATAGTGGTGGTAATAAAGACAGGTGGTTGATATGTATAGTTACATTTTGAATTTCAGATTTCTGTTAATGAGAACACCTTCTACATGTTATTCTATAATACCCCGAATATAAAATTTACCGTTGTGATCGTAGCGCCCAATCCAGTCAACAGTTTCGTGGCGGAGGTGTATTGATTTCAGTCAAATCTTACCTCAACAGTGGAGTAGTTATATTGTCAAATTGTGAAAATCTTGAGCAAGTAGCAGTTTGTATACGATTGAAATGTCGATGCATCTATCTCGTCGCTGTCTACCTTCCGCCTAACTCAAGTGTTGACTCTTATTCTGCACCTGCCAGTGCAGTTCAACAAATCGCCGACCGTGCTTCAACAATGGACATCATTGTCTCTTTAGGTGACTTCAACCTACATTTACGGTGGCAATTGGATGAAGATATAAACGGACTTATTCTCTCGAATGTTTCTACTGAGCACTAGCAGGTTCTTATTGAAACTATGTTTACCATCGGATTACAGCAGTTTCATCGCTATGCGAATTCGTAAGTCACCCAGAGCAGCTCGATATTCTAGAGCCGACTGCACCACTACTGCCCGTCGACAATCATCATGTACCTGTTGTCGTGCTTTTCGATGAGAGAAGTGATGTTCTTGTGGAACAAAAAACGGTAGATAACGAACTTCGTTTTGACTTTCACTCTTGCGATATTGGGCGGCTCAAAGTGGTATTGGATGACATTGACTGGGACATTTTATTGCAAACCGGATCTCTGGACAGATTAGTTTCTAAATTTTACGACAAGCTTTGTTCAATGCTTGAAGACAATGTCCCACGCAAAAGACGAGCAATTCACAACTACAACAAATCATGGTGGACCTCAGAACTTCGGCATCTCCATAACGTCCTAAGAAAGGCCCGTCACCGTTTCTTCCGATCCAATGTTGCCTTCGAAGATGTCCAGGCCAACACGGACAAAGACGCTGCTAACCTGTTTGCCTCATTCTTTGAGAGTGTGTGAGCATATCCAGTATCCAAACGTGACTGTTTTGCTCATATTCAGTCTCACACCATCAATCTACCCGTCATTCACTTTTCTGTTGATGATGTTGCAAACGCCATGGACGATCTTGACATCAAAAAAGGTTGCGGTACAGATGGCATACCATCCCTGTTACTACAAAAATGCTCCACTGAACTTGCGAACCCCTTTTGCTCGCCTCTTTAACAAATCGCTTCAGGAGAAAACTTTTCCATTGGCTTGGAAAAGTGCTTTCGTTGTTTGTATACACAAATAGAAGCTGACTGGAACCAAAAGCAAAATAGAAGAGAATATGTCCGTTTATACTACTGATAAGCCCGATATCATTTCTAGGTGGATTAATTCAATTTTTTCTTCATTTAACGGACATTCGTGATGAGCTCCAACCTTGGTTGAATAAAATTATTCCTCTCACGATCGATAAATCTCTACGCTTCATATATTACAAACCTGTCCATATTACCCCCACTATATGTCCATTAGGGTGGCAATGGATGTATGGGAAAAATTTCAACATCGAATTTAAAAACCGACCATGTACATTTTGTTTATTGGCCCAAAAAATGATCTGTGCAAAGTTTCAGCTCGATCGGACATGATTTAGGGGTGCCTCAAAGCACTCAGAGCTTTAATTTTTTGATCCTCAAAAATCCTCCAATCCTGAATGAAACGTCGAGATCTGGTGTCATCTCGAAAAAAAATTTTTGGCCGAAAATCGACCATTGCCTGAGAGGCGATGAAGATATGGAAAATAATGATTATCGAATTTAAAGAACCGACCGTGTACATTTTGTTTATTGGTCCAAAAAATGAGCTGTGCAAAATTTCAGCTCAATCGAACATGATTTTGAAAAAATGTTTAAAAATGTTGATAACTATTGATAACTAATGTTAATAACTGCGATAACTACTTACATAATGCATGAATTGACTTAAATTGAGATTTGTTTGCAATTGAAATCGTAAATAGTTTCATTCATTTACTATTTTAATCAATAATTTAACCAATACACAAAAGATAGCACTACGCAACGGCGATATCGTACCCAATGAGGAACATCCGAGGTGGGATTATTGCTAATTGAAGAAATACAATTGATTACTAAGCCAACGGCAGTCCTACGTCAACCTTGCGGTTATATCATAGGTATAACCCATCCATATTCTTTTTTGAATATAATCAGAGCAATAATAAGCTTCGAAATCGATAATGATAAGATGAACGCTATTTAGAAATCAAAGTATTTAATTGAACATCATGGTTGCAGCTCGAAAATGTTAATGAATATGCAATCTAGATTCTGAAAAACTATGTATTAGCATCACCAAACACACGAACGACTTGCAAATGTAAATTTAGTATTTGTAGTAAATAAATGAGTATTTTTTCATGGTAATAAAAAAAAATTTCCCCTACAATTTTCCCTACAACGAATGTTTTTGAATTTTTGGAAGAAAAAGTACAGATGAGAAAGATTTTTAACCCCTCTGGTACATATAAAAATGTAGCAACACTGGTTGTGACTTGTGACTCGGTGCATTATCGTCCAACTTTGTGGATCCTGGTGTGATCAATAGCACTTTTTCTAAATCTGGTGGCTTGAGGGAATTGTGTTTAATGTTATGCTTAACATCGTGATAGCTACTTTTAAATATTTTGACATAAATGTTTTGTTCTCATTCTTCTGAAACTGAGTTTCATGAATGATAGTGTCGTAACCTGCCACTAGGGAACAAATCATGAATGCACATTGAAAGCGATGGCCTCAAATTATTTGGATATTCCGCGGTTCGTGCTTTCGTTGTTTGTATACACAAATAGAAGCTGACTGGAACCAAAAGCAAAATAGAAGAGAATATGTCCGTTTATACTACTGATAAGCCCGATATCATTTCTAGGTGGATTAATTCAATTTTTTCTTCATTTAACGGACATTCGTGATGAGCTCCAACCTTGGTTGAATAAAATTATTCCTCTCACGATCGATAAATCTCTACGCTTCATATATTACAAACCTGTCCATATTACCCCCACTATATGTCCATTAGGGTGGCAATGGATGTATGGGAAAAATTTCAACATCGAATTTAAAAACCGACCATGTACA